>NC_082658.1:28421200-28767459 GCF_028023285.1 Balaenoptera ricei | reverse complement strand
TCCTGGGAAATTGACTCTGATTTGATCGCAGAAACCTGTGGACTGGCAACATGACTGAGGTTTGATGGTGGAACCATGTGGCCTGGCAAGATGACAGAGGTTTGATTGTGGAACCCTCAGGCTTGAGAACATGACTGAGGCTTGATGGTGGAACCCTGTGGCCTGGCAACAGGACTGAGGTTTGATGGTGGAATCCTGTGGCCTGGCAAGATGACTTTGGTTTGATTGTGGAACACTCTGGCCTGGGAATATGACTGACGTTTAATTCTGGAACCCTGTGGCCTGGGAATATGAGTGAGGCTTGATTCTGGAACCCTGTGGCCTTGGAACATGAATGGGGTTTTACTTTTGAATCCTGTGTCCAGGGAACATGACTGAGGTTTGATTCTGGAGCCCTGTGTCCTGGGAACATGACTGAGGTTTGATTCTGGAACCATGTGGCCTGGGAATATGACTGAGGTTTGATTCTGGAAACCATTGGCCTGGGAACATGACTGACGTTAGATTGTGGAATCCTGTGGCCTGGGAACATGAAATCGTTTTGATTCTGGAAACCTGTGGCCTGGGAATATGACTGAGGTTTCATGGTGGTACCCTATGGCCTGGCAACATGACTGAGGTTTGATTCTGGATCCCTGTGGCCTGGGAACATGACTGAGGCGTGATTCTGGAAACCTGTGGCCTGGGAACATGACATCTGTTTAGATTGTGGAATACTGTGCCCTGGGAACCCGACTGAGGCTTGGTTCTGGAACCCTGTGGAGTGGGAATATGACTGAGGTTTTATTCTGGAACCCTGTAGACTGGGAACATAACTGAGGATTGATTCTGGAACCCTGTGGCCTGGGAACATGACATCGGTTGGATTCTGGAACCCTGTGGCATGGGAACGTGACTGCGGTTTGATTGTGGAACCCACTGGCCTGGGAACATGACCGTGGTTTGATTCTGAAACCCTGTGGCCTGGGAACATGACTGAGGTTTGGTTCTGGAACCCTGTTCCCTGGGAACATGACTGAGGTTTGATTCTGGGCTCCTGTGTCCTGGGAACAAGAATGAGGTTTGAATGTGGAACCCTGTGGCCTGGGAACATGACTGAGGTTTGATTCTGGAACCATGTGTCCTGGGAATATGACTGAGGTTTGCTTCTGGATAACTGTGGCCTGGAAAAATAACTGAGGTTTCATTGTGGAAATATGAGGCCTGGGATCATGAGTGAGGTTTGATGGGGGTACCCTGTGGCGTGGCAACATGACTGAGGCTTGATTCTGGAACCCTTTGGCCTGGGAAATTGACTCTGATTTGATCGCAGAAACCTGTGGACTGGCAACATGACTGAGGTTTGATGGTGGAACCATGTGGCCTGGCAAGATGACAGAGGTTTGATTGTGGAACCCTCAGGCTTGAGAACATGACTGAGGCTTGATGGTGGAACCCTGTGGCCTGGCAACAGGACTGAGGTTTGATGGTGGAATCCTGTGGCCTGGCAAGATGACTTTGGTTTGATTGTGGAACACTCTGGCCTGGGAATATGACTGACGTTTAATTCTGGAACCCTGTGGCCTGGGAATATGAGTGAGGCTTGATTCTGGAACCCTGTGGCCTTGGAACATGAATGGGGTTTTACTTTTGAATCCTGTGTCCAGGGAACATGACTGAGGTTTGATTCTGGAACCCTGTGTCCTGGGAACATGACTGAGGTTTGATTCTGGAACCATGTGGCCTGGGAATATGACTGAGGTTTGATTCTGGAAACCATTGGCCTGGGAACTTGACTGATGTTAGATTGTGGAGTCCTGTGGCCTGGGAACATGAAATCGTTTTGATTCTGGAAACCTGTGGCCTGGGAATATGACTGAGGTTTGATGGTGGTACCCTATGGCCTGGCAACATGACTGAGGTTTGATTCTGGATCCCTGTGGCCTGGGAACATGACTGAGGCGTGATTCTGGAAACCTGTGGCCTGGGAACATGACATCTGTTTAGATTGTGGAATACTGTGCCCTCGGAACCCGACTGAGGCTTGGTTCTGGAACCTTGTGGAGTGGGAATATGACTGAGGTTTTATTCTGGAACCCTGTAGACTGGGAACATAACTGAGGATTGATTCTGGAACCCTGTGGCCTGGGAACATGACATCGGTTGGATTCTGGAACCCTGTGGCATGGGAACATGACTGCGGTTTGATTGTGGAACCCACTGGCCTGGGAACATGACCGTGGTTTGATTCTGAAACCCTGTGGCCTGGGAACATGACTGAGGTTTGGTTCTGGAACCCTGTTCCCTGGGAACATGACTGAGGTTTGATTCTGGGCTCCTGTGTCCTGGGAACAAGAATGAGGTTTGAATGTGGAACCCTGTGGCCTGGGAACATGACTGAGGTTTGATTCTGGAACCATGTGTCCTGGGAATATGACTGAGGTTTGCTTCTGGATAACTGTGGCCTGGGAAAATAACTGAGGTTTCATTGTGGAAATATGAGGCCTGGGATCATGAGTGAGGTTTGATGGTGGAACACTCTGGCCTGGCAAAATGACTGAAGCTTGATTCTGGAACCCTGTAGCCTGGGAACTTGACTGAGGTTTGATGGCAGAAACCTGTGAACTGGCAACATGACTGAGGTTTGATTGTGGAACCCTGTGCCCTGGAAACATGACTGTGGCCTGGTACTGGAAACCCATGGCCTGGGAACTTGACATTGGTTTGATTCTGGAACCCTGTGTCCTGGGAACATGACTGAGGTTTGATTCTGGAAATCATTGGCCTGGGAACATGACTGACGTTAGATTGTGGAATCTTGTGGCCTGGCAACAGGACTGAGGTTTGATGGTGGAATCTTGTGGCCTGGCAAGATGACTTTGGTTTGATTGTGGAACACTCTGGCCTGGGAATATGACTGACGTTTAATTCTGGAACCCTGTGGCCTGGGAATATGAGTGAGGCTTGATTCTGGAACCCTGTGGCCTTGGAACATGAATGGGGTTTTACTTTTGAATCCTGTGTCCAGGGAACATGACTGAGGTTTGATTCTGGAACCCTGTGTCCTGGGAACATGACTGAGGTTTGATTCTGGAACCATGTGGCCTGGGAATATGACTGAGGTTTGATTCTGGAAACCATTGGCCTGGGAACATGACTGATGTTAGATTGTGGAATCCTGTGGCCTGGGAACATGACTGAGGTTTGATGGAGGAACCCTGTGGCCTGGGAACATGACTGAGGTTTGATGGGGGTACCCTGTGGCGTGGCAACATGACTGAGGCTTGATTCTGGAACCCTGTGGCCTGGGAAATTGACTCTGATTTGATCGCAGAAACCTGTGGACTGGCAACATGACTGAGGTTAGATGGTGGAACCCTGTGGCCTGGCAAGATGACAGAGGTTTGATTGTGGAACCCTCAGGCTTGAGAACATGACTGAGGCTTGATGGTGGAACCCTATGGCCTGGCAACAGGACTGAGGTTTGATGGTGGAATCCTGTGGCCTGGCAAGATGACTTTGGTTTGATTGTGGAACACTCTGGCCTGGGAATATGACTGACGCTTAATTCTGGAACCCTGTGGCCTGGGAATATGAGTGAGGCTTGATTCTGGAACCCTGTGGCCTTGGAACATGAATGGGGTTTTACTTTTGAATCCTGTGTCCAGGGAACATGACTGAGGTTTGATTCTGGAACCCTGTGTCCTGGGAACATGACTGAGGTTTGATTCTGGAACCATGTGGCCTGGGAATATGACTGAGGTTTGATTCTGGAAACCATTGGCCTGGGAACATGACTGATGTTAGATTGTGGAATCCTGTGGCCTGGGAACATGACATCGGTTTGATTCTGGAAACCATTGGCCTGGGAACATGACTGATGTTAGATTGTGGAATCCTGTGGCCTGGGAACATGACATCGGTTTGGATTCTGAAAACCTGTGGTCTGGGAATATGACTGAGGTTTGATGGTCGTACCCTATGGCCTGGGAGCATGACTTAGCTTTGATTCTGGATCCCTGTGGCCTGGGAACATGACTGAGGCGTGATTCTGGAAACCTGAGGCCTGGGAACATGACATCTGTTTAGATTGTGGAATACTGTGCCCTGGGAACCCGACTGAGGCTTGGTTCTGGAACCCTGTGGACTGGGAATATGACTGAGGTTTTATTCTGGAACCCTGTAGACTGGGAACATAACTGAGGATTGATTCTGGAACCCTGTGGCCTGGGAACATGACATCGGTTGGATTCTGGAACCCTGTGGCATGGGAACATGACTGCGGTTTGATTGTGGAACCCACTGGCCTGGGAACATGACCGTGGTTTGATTCTGAAACCCTGTGGCCTGGGAACATGACTGAGGTTTGGTTCTGGAACCCTGTTCCCTGGGAACATGACTGAGGTTTGATTCTGGGCTCCTGTGTCCTGGGAACAAGAATGAGGTTTGAATGTGGAACCCTGTGGCCTGGGAACATGACTGAGGTTTGATTCTGGAACCATGTGTCCTGGGAATATGACTGAGGTTTGCTTCTGGATAACTGTGGCCTGGAAAAATAACTGAGGTTTCATTGTGGAAATATGAGGCCTGGGATCATGAGTGAGGTTTGATGGGGGTACCCTGTGGCGTGGCAACATGACTGAGGCTTGATTCTGGAACCCTTTGGCCTGGGAAATTGACTCTGATTTGATCGCAGAAACCTGTGGACTGGCAACATGACTGAGGTTTGATGGTGGAACCATGTGGCCTGGCAAGATGACAGAGGTTTGATTGTGGAACCCTCAGGCTTGAGAACATGACTGAGGCTTGATGGTGGAACCCTGTGGCCTGGCAACAGGACTGAGGTTTGATGGTGGAATCCTGTGGCCTGGCAAGATGACTTTGGTTTGATTGTGGAACACTCTGGCCTGGGAATATGACTGACGTTTAATTCTGGAACCCTGTGGCCTGGGAATATGAGTGAGGCTTGATTCTGGAACCCTGTGGCCTTGGAACATGAATGGGGTTTTACTTTTGAATCCTGTGTCCAGGGAACATGACTGAGGTTTGATTCTGGAGCCCTGTGTCCTGGGAACATGACTGAGGTTTGATTCTGGAACCATGTGGCCTGGGAATATGACTGAGGTTTGATTCTGGAAACCATTGGCCTGGGAACATGACTGACGTTAGATTGTGGAATCCTGTGGCCTGGGAACATGAAATCGTTTTGATTCTGGAAACCTGTGGCCTGGGAATATGACTGAGGTTTGATGGTGGTACCCTATGGCCTGGCAACATGACTGAGGTTTGATTCTGGATCCCTGTGGCCTGGGAACATGACTGAGGCGTGATTCTGGAAACCTGTGGCCTGGGAACATGACATCTGTTTAGATTGTGGAATACTGTGCCCTGGGAACCCGACTGAGGCTTGGTTCTGGAACCCTGTGGACTGGGAATATGACTGAGGTTTTATTCTGGAACCCTGTAGACTGGGAACATAACTGAGGATTGATTCTGGAACCCTGTGGCCTGGGAACATGACATCGGTGGAATCTGGAACCCTGTGGCCTGGGAACATGAGAACGGTGTGATTCTGGAACCCTGTGGCCTGAGAACATGTCTGAGGTTTGATGGTGGAAACCTGTGGCCTAGCAACATGACTGAGGTTTGGTTCTGGAACCCTGTTCCCTGGGAACATGACTGAGGTTTGATTCTGGACACCTTTGTCCTGGGAACATGACTGAGGTTTGATTGTGGAACCCTGTGTCCTGGGAACATGACTGAGTTTTGATTCTGGAACCATGTGTCCTGGGAATATGACTGAGGTTTGATTCTGGATACCTGTGGCCTGGGAAAATGACTGAGGTTTCATTGTGGAAATATGTGGCCTGGGATCTTGAGTGAGGTTTGATGGTGGAACACTCTGGCCTGGCAAAATGACTGAAGCTTGATTCTGGAACCCTGTGGCCTGGGAACTTGACTGAGGTTTGATGGCAGAAACCTGTGGACTGGCAACATGACTGAGGTTTGATTGTGGAACCCTGGGCCCTGGAAACATGACTGTGGCCTGGTACTGGAAACCCATGGCCTGGGAACTTGACGTTGGTTTGATTCTGGAACCCTGTGTCCTGGGAACATGATTGAGGTTTGATTCTGGAAACCATTGGTCTGGGAACATGACTGATGTTAGATTGTGGAATCCTGTGGCCTGGGAACATGACTGAGGTTTGATGGAGGAACCCTGTGGCCTGGGAACATGACTGAGGTTTGATGGTGGTACCCTGTGGACTGGCAACATGACTGAGGCTTGATTCTGGGACCCTGTGGCCTGGGAAATTGACTCTGATTTGATCGCAGAAACCTGTGGACTGGCAGCATGACTGAGGATTGATGGTGGAACCCTGGGCACTGGGAACATGACGAGATGCCTGACACTGTAACCCCGTGTCCTGAGAACATGACATTGTTTTGATTCTGGAAAGCTGTTTCCTGGGAACATGACTGAGGTTTGATGGTTGAACCCTGTGGACTGGCAACATGACTGAGGTTTGATTGTGGCACCCTCAGGCTTGGGAACATTACTGAGGCTTGATGGTGGAACCCTGTGTCCTGGCACCAGGACTGAGGTTTGATGGTGGAACCCTGTGGCCTGGGAACATGACATCGTTTTGGATTCTGGTACCGTGTTGCCTGGGAACATGAAATCGTTTTGATTCTGGAAACCTGTGGCCTGGGAATATGACTGAGGTTTCATGGTGGTACCCTATGGCCTGGCAACATGACTGAGGTTTGATTCTGGATCCCTGTGGCCTGGGAACATGACTGAGGCGTGATTCTGGAAACCTGTGGCCTGGGAACATGACATCTGTTTAGATTGTGGAATACTGTGCCCTGGGAACCCGACTGAGGCTTGGTTCTGGAACCCTGTGGACTGGGAATATGACTGAGGTTTTATTCTGGAACCCTGTAGACTGGGAACATAACTGAGGATTGATTCTGGAACCCTGTGGCCTGGGAACATGACATCGGTTGGATTCTGGAACCCTGTGGCATGGGAACATGACTGCGGTTTGATTGTGGAACCCACTGGCCTGGGAACATGACCGTGGTTTGATTCTGAAACCCTGTGGCCTGGGAACATGACTGAGGTTTGGTTCTGGAACCCTGTTCCCTGGGAACATGACTGAGGTTTGATTCTGGGCTCCTGTGTCCTGGGAACAAGAATGAGGTTTGAATGTGGAACCCTGTGGCCTGGGAACATGACTGAGGTTTGATTCTGGAACCATGTGTCCTGGGAATATGACTGAGGTTTGCTTCTGGATAACTGTGGCCTGGGAAAATAACTGAGGTTTCATTGTGGAAATATGAGGCCTGGGATCATGAGTGAGGTTTGATGGTGGAACACTCTGGCCTGGCAAAATGACTGAAGCTTGATTCTGGAACCCTGTGGCCTTGGAACATGAATGGGGTTTTACTTTTGAATCCTGTGTTCAGGGAACATGACTGAGGTTTGATTCTGGAACCCTGTGTCCTGGGAACATGACTGAGGTTTGATTCTGGAACCATGTGGCCTGGGAATATGACTGAGGTTTGATTCTGGAAACCATTGGCCTGGGAACATGACTGATGTTAGATTGTGGAATCCTGTGGCCTGGGAACATGACTGAGGTTTGATGGAGGAACCCTGTGGCCTGGGAACATGACTGAGGTTTGATGGTGGTACCCTGTGGACTGGCAACATGACTGAGGCTTGATTCTGGGACCCTGTGGCCTGGGAAATTGACTCTGATTTGATCGCAGAAACCTGTGGACTGGCAACATGACTGAGGCTTGATGGTGGAACCCTGGGCACTGGGAACATGACGAGATGCCTGACACTGTAACCCCGTGTCCTGAGAACATGATATTGTTTTGATTCTGGAAAGCTGTTTCCTGGGAACATGACTGAGGTTTGATGGTTGAACCCTGTGGACTGGCAACATGACTGAGGTTTGATTGTGGCACCCTCAGGCTTGGGAACATTACTGAGGTTTGATGGTGGAACCCTGTGGCCTGGGAACATGACATCGTTTTGGATTCTGGTACCGTGTTGCCTGGGAACATGAAATCGTTTTGATTCTGGAAACCTGTGGCCTGGGAATATGACTGAGGTTTGATGGTGGTACCCTATGGCCTGGCAACATGACTGAGGTTTCATTCTGGAACCCTGTGTCCTGGGAACATGACTGAGGTTTGATTCTGGAACCATGTGGCCTGGGAATATGACTGAGGTTTCATTCTGGAAACCATTGGCCTGGGAACATGACTGATGTTAGATAGTGGAACCCTGTGGCCTGGGAACATGACATCGGTTTGATTCTGGAAACCATTGGCCTGGGAACATGACTGATGTTAGATTGTGGAATCCTGTGGCCTGGGAACATGACATCGGTTTGGATTCTGAAAACCTGTGGTCTGGGAATATGACTGAGGTTTGATTTTCGTACCCTATGGCCTGGGAGCATGACTTAGCTTTGATTCTGGATCCCTGTGGCCTGGGAACATGACTGAGGCGTGATTCTGGAAACCTGAGGCCTGGGAACATGACATCTGTTTAGATTGTGGAATACTGTGCCCTGGGAACCCGACTGAGGCTTGGTTCTGGAACCCTGTGGACTGGGAATATGACTGAGGTTTTATTCTGGAACCCTGTAGACTGGGAACATAACTGAGGATTGATTCTGGAACCCTGTGGCCTGGGAACATGACATCGGTTGGATTCTGGAACCCTGTGGCATGGGAACATGACTGCGGTTTGATTGTGGAACCCACTGGCCTGGGAACATGACCGTGGTTTGATTCTGAAACCCTGTGGCCTGGGAACATGACTGAGGTTTGGTTCTGGAAACCTGTTCCCTGGGAACATGACTGAGGTTTGATTCTGGGCTCCTGTGTCCTGGGAACAAGAATGAGGTTTGAATGTGGAACCCTGTGGCCTGGGAACATGACTGAGGTTTGATTCTGGAACCATGTGTCCTGGGAATATGACTGAGGTTTGCTTCTGGATAACTGTGGCCTGGAAAAATAACTGAGGTTTCATTGTGGAAATATGAGGCCTGGGATCATGAGTGAGGTTTGATGGGGGTACCCTGTGGCGTGGCAACATGACTGAGGCTTGATTCTGGAACCCTGTGGCCTGGGAAATTGACTCTGATTTGATCGCAGAAACCTGTGGACTGGCAACATGACTGAGGTTTGATGGTGGAACCCTGTGGCCTGGCAAGATGACAGAGGTTTGATTGTGGAACCCTCAGGCTTGAGAACATGACTGAGGCTTGATGGTGGAACCCTGTGGCCTGCAACAGGACTGAGGTTTGATGGTGGAATCCTGTGGCCTGGCAAGATGACTTTGGTTTGATTGTGGAACACTCTGGCCTGGGAATATGACTGACGTTTAATTCTGGAACCCTGTGGCCTGGGAACATGAGTGAGGCTTGATTCTGGAACCCTGTGGCCTTGGAACATGAATGGGGTTTTACTTTTGAATCCTGTGTCCAGGGAACATGACTGAGGTTTGATTCTGGAACCCTGTGTCCTGGGAACATGACTGAGGTTTGATTCTGGAACCATGTGGCCTGGGAATATGACTGAGGTTTGATTCTGGAAACCATTGGCCTGGGAACATGACTGATGTTAGATTGTGGAATCCTGTGGCCTGGGAACATGACATCGGTTTGGATTCTGAAAACCTGTGGTCTGGGAATATGACTGAGGTTTGATTCTGGAAACCATTGGCCTGGGAACATGACTGATGTTAGATTGTGGAATCCTGTGGCCTGGGAACATGACATCGGTTGGATTCTGGAACCCTGTGGCATGGGAACATGACTGCGGTTTGATTGTGGAACCCACTGGCCTGGGAACATGACCGTGGTTTGATTCTGAAACCCTGTGGCCTGGGAACATGACTGAGGTTTGGTTCTGGAACCCTGTTCCCTGGGAACATGACTGAGGTTTGGTTCTGGGCTCCTGTGTCCTGGGAACAAGAATGAGGTTTGAATGTGGAACCCTGTGGCCTGGGAACATGACTGAGGTTTGATTCTGGAACCATGTGTCCTGGGAATATGACTGAGGTTTGCTTCTGGATAACTGTGGCCTGGGAAAATAACTGAGGTTTCATTGTGGAAATATGAGGCCTGGGATCATGAGTGAGGTTTGATGGTGGAACACTCTGGCCTGGCAAAATGACTGAAGCTTGATTCTGGAACCCTGTAGCCTGGGAACTTGACTGAGGTTTGATGGCAGAAACCTGTGGACTGGCAACATGACTGAGGTTTGATTGTGGAACCCTGTGCCCTGGAAACATGACTGTGGCCTGCTACTGGAAACCCATGGCCTGGGAACTTGACATTGGTTTGATTCTGGAACCCTGTGTCCTGGGAACATGACTGAGGTTTGATTCTGGAAATCATTGGCCTGGGAACATGACTGACGTTAGATTGTGGAATCTTGTGGCCTGGGAACATGACTGAGGTTTGATGGAGGAACCCTGTGGCCTGGGAACATGACTGAGGTTTGATGGGGGTACCCTGTGGCGTGGCAACATGACTGAGGCTTGATTCTGGAACCCTGTGGCCTGGGAAATTGACTCTGATTTGATCGCAGAAACCTGTGGACTGGCAACATGACTGAGGTTTGATGGTGGAACCCTGTGGCCTGGCAAGATGACAGAGGTTTGATTGTGGAACCCTCAGGCTTGAGAACATGACTGAGGCTTGATGGTGGAACCCTATGGCCTGGCAACAGGACTGAGGTTTGATGGTGGAATCCTGTGGCCTGGCAAGATGACTTTGGTTTGATTGTGGAACACTCTGGCCTGGGAATATGACTGACGCTTAATTCTGGAACCCTGTGGCCTGGGAATATGAGTGAGGCTTGATTCTGGAACCCTGTGGCCTTGGAACATGAATGGGGTTTTACTTTTGAATCCTGTGTCCAGGGAACATGACTGAGGTTTGATTCTGGAACCCTGTGTCCTGGGAACATGACTGAGGTTTGATTCTGGAACCATGTGGCCTGGGAATATGACTGAGGTTTGATTCTGGAAACCATTGGCCTGGGAACATGACTGATGTTAGATTGTGGAATCCTGTGGCCTGGGAACATGACATCGGTTTGATTCTGGAAACCATTGGCCTGGGAACATGACTGATGTTAGATTGTGGAATCCTGTGGCCTGGGAACATGACATCGGTTTGGATTCTGAAAACCTGTGGTCTGGGAATATGACTGAGGTTTGATGGTCGTACCCTATGGCCTGGGAGCATGACTTAGCTTTGATTCTGGATCCCTGTGGCCTGGGAACATGACTGAGGCGTGATTCTGGAAACCTGAGGCCTGGGAACATGACATCTGTTTAGATTGTGGAATACTGTGCCCTGGGAACCCGACTGAGGCTTGGTTCTGGAACCCTGTGGACTGGGAATATGACTGAGGTTTTATTCTGGAACCCTGTAGACTGGGAACATAACTGAGGATTGATTCTGGAACCCTGTGGCCTGGGAACATGACATCGGTTGGATTCTGGAACCCTGTGGCATGGGAACATGACTGCGGTTTGATTGTGGAACCCACTGGCCTGGGAACATGACCGTGGTTTGATTCTGAAACCCTGTGGCCTGGGAACATGACTGAGGTTTGGTTCTGGAACCCTGTTCCCTGGGAACATGACTGAGGTTTGATTCTGGGCTCCTGTGTCCTGGGAACAAGAATGAGGTTTGAATGTGGAACCCTGTGGCCTGGGAACATGACTGAGGTTTGATTCTGGAACCATGTGTCCTGGGAATATGACTGAGGTTTGCTTCTGGATAACTGTGGCCTGGAAAAATAACTGAGGTTTCATTGTGGAAATATGAGGCCTGGGATCATGAGTGAGGTTTGATGGGGGTACCCTGTGGCGTGGCAACATGACTGAGGCTTGATTCTGGAACCCTTTGGCCTGGGAAATTGACTCTGATTTGATCGCAGAAACCTGTGGACTGGCAACATGACTGAGGTTTGATGGTGGAACCATGTGGCCTGGCAAGATGACAGAGGTTTGATTGTGGAACCCTCAGGCTTGAGAACATGACTGAGGCTTGATGGTGGAACCCTGTGGCCTGGCAACAGGACTGAGGTTTGATGGTGGAATCCTGTGGCCTGGCAAGATGACTTTGGTTTGATTGTGGAACACTCTGGCCTGGGAATATGACTGACGTTTAATTCTGGAACCCTGTGGCCTGGGAATATGAGTGAGGCTTGATTCTGGAACCCTGTGGCCTTGGAACATGAATGGGGTTTTACTTTTGAATCCTGTGTCCAGGGAACATGACTGAGGTTTGATTCTGGAGCCCTGTGTCCTGGGAACATGACTGAGGTTTGATTCTGGAACCATGTGGCCTGGGAATATGACTGAGGTTTGATTCTGGAAACCATTGGCCTGGGAACATGACTGACGTTAGATTGTGGAATCCTGTGGCCTGGGAACATGAAATCGTTTTGATTCTGGAAACCTGTGGCCTGGGAATATGACTGAGGTTTCATGGTGGTACCCTATGGCCTGGCAACATGACTGAGGTTTGATTCTGGATCCCTGTGGCCTGGGAACATGACTGAGGCGTGATTCTGGAAACCTGTGGCCTGGGAACATGACATCTGTTTAGATTGTGGAATACTGTGCCCTGGGAACCCGACTGAGGCTTGGTTCTGGAACCCTGTGGAGTGGGAATATGACTGAGGTTTTATTCTGGAACCCTGTAGACTGGGAACATAACTGAGGATTGATTCTGGAACCCTGTGGCCTGGGAACATGACATCGGTTGGATTCTGGAACCCTGTGGCATGGGAACGTGACTGCGGTTTGATTGTGGAACCCACTGGCCTGGGAACATGACCGTGGTTTGATTCTGAAACCCTGTGGCCTGGGAACATGACTGAGGTTTGGTTCTGGAACCCTGTTCCCTGGGAACATGACTGAGGTTTGATTCTGGGCTCCTGTGTCCTGGGAACAAGAATGAGGTTTGAATGTGGAACCCTGTGGCCTGGGAACATGACTGAGGTTTGATTCTGGAACCATGTGTCCTGGGAATATGACTGAGGTTTGCTTCTGGATAACTGTGGCCTGGAAAAATAACTGAGGTTTCATTGTGGAAATATGAGGCCTGGGATCATGAGTGAGGTTTGATGGGGGTACCCTGTGGCGTGGCAACATGACTGAGGCTTGATTCTGGAACCCTTTGGCCTGGGAAATTGACTCTGATTTGATCGCAGAAACCTGTGGACTGGCAACATGACTGAGGTTTGATGGTGGAACCATGTGGCCTGGCAAGATGACAGAGGTTTGATTGTGGAACCCTCAGGCTTGAGAACATGACTGAGGCTTGATGGTGGAACCCTGTGGCCTGGCAACAGGACTGAGGTTTGATGGTGGAATCCTGTGGCCTGGCAAGATGACTTTGGTTTGATTGTGGAACACTCTGGCCTGGGAATATGACTGACGTTTAATTCTGGAACCCTGTGGCCTGGGAATATGAGTGAGGCTTGATTCTGGAACCCTGTGGCCTTGGAACATGAATGGGGTTTTACTTTTGAATCCTGTGTCCAGGGAACATGACTGAGGTTTGATTCTGGAACCCTGTGTCCTGGGAACATGACTGAGGTTTGATTCTGGAACCATGTGGCCTGGGAATATGACTGAGGTTTGATTCTGGAAACCATTGGCCTGGGAACTTGACTGATGTTAGATTGTGGAGTCCTGTGGCCTGGGAACATGAAATCGTTTTGATTCTGGAAACCTGTGGCCTGGGAATATGACTGAGGTTTGATGGTGGTACCCTATGGCCTGGCAACATGACTGAGGTTTGATTCTGGATCCCTGTGGCCTGGGAACATGACTGAGGCGTGATTCTGGAAACCTGTGGCCTGGGAACATGACATCTGTTTAGATTGTGGAATACTGTGCCCTCGGAACCCGACTGAGGCTTGGTTCTGGAACCTTGTGGAGTGGGAATATGACTGAGGTTTTATTCTGGAACCCTGTAGACTGGGAACATAACTGAGGATTGATTCTGGAACCCTGTGGCCTGGGAACATGACATCGGTTGGATTCTGGAACCCTGTGGCATGGGAACATGACTGCGGTTTGATTGTGGAACCCACTGGCCTGGGAACATGACCGTGGTTTGATTCTGAAACCCTGTGGCCTGGGAACATGACTGAGGTTTGGTTCTGGAACCCTGTTCCCTGGGAACATGACTGAGGTTTGATTCTGGGCTCCTGTGTCCTGGGAACAAGAATGAGGTTTGAATGTGGAACCCTGTGGCCTGGGAACATGACTGAGGTTTGATTCTGGAACCATGTGTCCTGGGAATATGACTGAGGTTTGCTTCTGGATAACTGTGGCCTGGGAAAATAACTGAGGTTTCATTGTGGAAATATGAGGCCTGGGATCATGAGTGAGGTTTGATGGTGGAACACTCTGGCCTGGCAAAATGACTGAAGCTTGATTCTGGAACCCTGTAGCCTGGGAACTTGACTGAGGTTTGATGGCAGAAACCTGTGAACTGGCAACATGACTGAGGTTTGATTGTGGAACCCTGTGCCCTGGAAACATGACTGTGGCCTGGTACTGGAAACCCATGGCCTGGGAACTTGACATTGGTTTGATTCTGGAACCCTGTGTCCTGGGAACATGACTGAGGTTTGATTCTGGAAATCATTGGCCTGGGAACATGACTGACGTTAGATTGTGGAATCTTGTGGCCTGGCAACAGGACTGAGGTTTGATGGTGGAATCTTGTGGCCTGGCAAGATGACTTTGGTTTGATTGTGGAACACTCTGGCCTGGGAATATGACTGACGTTTAATTCTGGAACCCTGTGGCCTGGGAATATGAGTGAGGCTTGATTCTGGAACCCTGTGGCCTTGGAACATGAATGGGGTTTTACTTTTGAATCCTGTGTCCAGGGAACATGACTGAGGTTTGATTCTGGAACCCTGTGTCCTGGGAACATGACTGAGGTTTGATTCTGGAACCATGTGGCCTGGGAATATGACTGAGGTTTGATTCTGGAAACCATTGGCCTGGGAACATGACTGATGTTAGATTGTGGAATCCTGTGGCCTGGGAACATGACTGAGGTTTGATGGAGGAACCCTGTGGCCTGGGAACATGACTGAGGTTTGATGGGGGTACCCTGTGGCGTGGCAACATGACTGAGGCTTGATTCTGGAACCCTGTGGCCTGGGAAATTGACTCTGATTTGATCGCAGAAACCTGTGGACTGGCAACATGACTGAGGTTAGATGGTGGAACCCTGTGGCCTGGCAAGATGACAGAGGTTTGATTGTGGAACCCTCAGGCTTGAGAACATGACTGAGGCTTGATGGTGGAACCCTATGGCCTGGCAACAGGACTGAGGTTTGATGGTGGAATCCTGTGGCCTGGCAAGATGACTTTGGTTTGATTGTGGAACACTCTGGCCTGGGAATATGACTGACGCTTAATTCTGGAACCCTGTGGCCTGGGAATATGAGTGAGGCTTGATTCTGGAACCCTGTGGCCTTGGAACATGAATGGGGTTTTACTTTTGAATCCTGTGTCCAGGGAACATGACTGAGGTTTGATTCTGGAACCCTGTGTCCTGGGAACATGACTGAGGTTTGATTCTGGAACCATGTGGCCTGGGAATATGACTGAGGTTTGATTCTGGAAACCATTGGCCTGGGAACATGACTGATGTTAGATTGTGGAATCCTGTGGCCTGGGAACATGACATCGGTTTGATTCTGGAAACCATTGGCCTGGGAACATGACTGATGTTAGATTGTGGAATCCTGTGGCCTGGGAACATGACATCGGTTTGGATTCTGAAAACCTGTGGTCTGGGAATATGACTGAGGTTTGATGGTCGTACCCTATGGCCTGGGAGCATGACTTAGCTTTGATTCTGGATCCCTGTGGCCTGGGAACATGACTGAGGCGTGATTCTGGAAACCTGAGGCCTGGGAACATGACATCTGTTTAGATTGTGGAATACTGTGCCCTGGGAACCCGACTGAGGCTTGGTTCTGGAACCCTGTGGACTGGGAATATGACTGAGGTTTTATTCTGGAACCCTGTAGACTGGGAACATAACTGAGGATTGATTCTGGAACCCTGTGGCCTGGGAACATGACATCGGTTGGATTCTGGAACCCTGTGGCATGGGAACATGACTGCGGTTTGATTGTGGAACCCACTGGCCTGGGAACATGACCGTGGTTTGATTCTGAAACCCTGTGGCCTGGGAACATGACTGAGGTTTGGTTCTGGAACCCTGTTCCCTGGGAACATGACTGAGGTTTGATTCTGGGCTCCTGTGTCCTGGGAACAAGAATGAGGTTTGAATGTGGAACCCTGTGGCCTGGGAACATGACTGAGGTTTGATTCTGGAACCATGTGTCCTGGGAATATGACTGAGGTTTGCTTCTGGATAACTGTGGCCTGGAAAAATAACTGAGGTTTCATTGTGGAAATATGAGGCCTGGGATCATGAGTGAGGTTTGATGGGGGTACCCTGTGGCGTGGCAACATGACTGAGGCTTGATTCTGGAACCCTTTGGCCTGGGAAATTGACTCTGATTTGATCGCAGAAACCTGTGGACTGGCAACATGACTGAGGTTTGATGGTGGAACCATGTGGCCTGGCAAGATGACAGAGGTTTGATTGTGGAACCCTCAGGCTTGAGAACATGACTGAGGCTTGATGGTGGAACCCTGTGGCCTGGCAACAGGACTGAGGTTTGATGGTGGAATCCTGTGGCCTGGCAAGATGACTTTGGTTTGATTGTGGAACACTCTGGCCTGGGAATATGACTGACGTTTAATTCTGGAACCCTGTGGCCTGGGAATATGAGTGAGGCTTGATTCTGGAACCCTGTGGCCTTGGAACATGAATGGGGTTTTACTTTTGAATCCTGTGTCCAGGGAACATGACTGAGGTTTGATTCTGGAGCCCTGTGTCCTGGGAACATGACTGAGGTTTGATTCTGGAACCATGTGGCCTGGGAATATGACTGAGGTTTGATTCTGGAAACCATTGGCCTGGGAACATGACTGACGTTAGATTGTGGAATCCTGTGGCCTGGGAACATGAAATCGTTTTGATTCTGGAAACCTGTGGCCTGGGAATATGACTGAGGTTTGATGGTGGTACCCTATGGCCTGGCAACATGACTGAGGTTTGATTCTGGATCCCTGTGGCCTGGGAACATGACTGAGGCGTGATTCTGGAAACCTGTGGCCTGGGAACATGACATCTGTTTAGATTGTGGAATACTGTGCCCTGGGAACCCGACTGAGGCTTGGTTCTGGAACCCTGTGGACTGGGAATATGACTGAGGTTTTATTCTGGAACCCTGTAGACTGGGAACATAACTGAGGATTGATTCTGGAACCCTGTGGCCTGGGAACATGACATCGGTTGGATTCTGGAACCCTGTGGCATGGGAACATGACTGCGGTTTGATTGTGGAACCCACTGGCCTGGGAACATGACCGTGGTTTGATTCTGAAACCCTGTGGCCTGGGAACATGACTGAGGTTTGGTTCTGGAACCCTGTTCCCTGGGAACATGACTGAGGTTTGATTCTGGGCTCCTGTGTCCTGGGAACAAGAATGAGGTTTGAATGTGGAACCCTGTGGCCTGGGAACATGACTGAGGTTTGATTCTGGAACCATGTGTCCTGGGAATATGACTGAGGTTTGCTTCTGGATAACTGTGGCCTGGGAAAATAACTGAGGTTTCATTGTGGAAATATGAGGCCTGGGATCATGAGTGAGGTTTGATGGTGGAACACTCTGGCCTGGCAAAATGACTGAAGCTTGATTCTGGAACCCTGTAGCCTGGGAACTTGACTGAGGTTTGATGGCAGAAACCTGTGAACTGGCAACATGACTGAGGTTTGATTGTGGAACCCTGTGCCCTGGAAACATGACTGTGGCCTGGTACTGGAAACCCATGGCCTGGGAACTTGACATTGGTTTGATTCTGGAACCCTGTGTCCTGGGAACATGACTGAGGTTTGATTCTGGAAATCATTGGCCTGGGAACATGACTGACGTTAGATTGTGGAATCTTGTGGCCTGGCAACAGGACTGAGGTTTGATGGTGGAATCTTGTGGCCTGGCAAGATGACTTTGGTTTGATTGTGGAACACTCTGGCCTGGGAATATGACTGACGTTTAATTCTGGAACCCTGTGGCCTGGGAATATGAGTGAGGCTTGATTCTGGAACCCTGTGTCCTGGGAACATGACTGAGGTTTGATTCTGGAAATCATTGGCCTGGGAACATGACTGACGTTAGATTGTGGAATCTTGTGGCCTGGCAACAGGACTGAGGTTTGATGGTGGAATCTTGTGGCCTGGCAAGATGACTTTGGTTTGATTGTGGAACACTCTGGCCTGGGAATATGACTGACGTTTAATTCTGGAACCCTGTGGCCTGGGAATATGAGTGAGGCTTGATTCTGGAACCCTGTGGCCTTGGAACATGAATGGGGTTTTACTTTTGAATCCTGTGTCCAGGGAACATGACTGAGGTTTGATTCTGGAACCCTGTGTCCTGGGAACATGACTGAGGTTTGATTCTGGAACCATGTGGCCTGGGAATATGACTGAGGTTTGATTCTGGAAACCATTGGCCTGGGAACATGACTGATGTTAGATTGTGGAATCCTGTGGCCTGGGAACATGACATCGGTTTGGATTCTGAAAACCTGTGGTCTGGGAATATGACTGAGGTTTGATGGTGGTACCCTATGGCCTGGGAGCATGACTTAGCTTTGATTCTGGATCCCTGTGGCCTGGGAACATGACTGAGGCGTGATTCTGGAAACCTGAGGCCTGGGAACATGACATCTGTTTAGATTGTGGAATACTGTGCCCTGGGAACCTGACTGAGGCTTGGTACTTGAACCCTGTGGACTGGCAACATGACTGAGGTTTTATTCTGGAACCCTGTAGCATGGGAACATAACTGAGGATTGATTCTGGAAACCTGTGGCCTGGGAACATGACATCGGTGGAATCTGGAACCCTGTGGCCTGGGAACATGAGAACGGTGTGATTCTGGAACCCTGTGGCCTGAGAACATGTCTGAGGTTTGATGGTGGAAATCTGTGGCCTGGCAACATGACTGAGGTTTGGTTCTGGAACCCTGTTCCCTGGGAACATGACTGAGGTTTGATTCTGGACACCTTTGTCCTGGGAACATGACTGAGGTTTGATTGTGGAACCCTGTGTCCTGGGAACATGACTGAGTTTTGATTCTGGAACCATGTGTCCTGGGAATATGACTGAGGTTTGATTCTGGATACCTGTGGCCTGGGAAAATGACTGAGGTTTCATTGTGGAAATATGTGGCCTGGGATCTTGAGTGAGGTTTGATGGTGGAACACTCTGGCCTGGCAAAATGACTGAAGCTTGATTCTGGAACCCTGTGGCCTGGGAACTTGACTGAGGTTTGATGGCAGAAACCTGTGGACTGGCAACATGACTGAGGTTTGATTGTGGAACCCTGTGCCCTGGAAACATGACTGTGGCCTGGTACTGGAAACCCATGGCCTGGGAACTTGACGTTGGTTTGATTCTGGAACCCTGTGTCCTGGGAACATGATTGAGGTTTGATTCTGGAAACCATTGGTCTGGGAACATGACTGATGTTAGATTGTGGAATCCTGTGGCCTGGGAACATGACTGAGGTTTGATGGAGGAACCCTGTGGCCTGGGAACATGACTGAGGTTTGATGGTGGTACCCTGTGGACTGGCAACATGACTGAGGCTTGATTCTGGGACCCTGTGGCCTGGGAAATTGACTCTGATTTGATCGCAGAAACCTGTGGACTGGCAACATGACTGAGGATTGATGGTGGAACCCTGGGCACTGGGAACATGACGAGATGCCTGACACTGTAACCCCGTGTCCTGAGAACATGACATTGTTTTGATTCTGGAAAGCTGTTTCCTGGGAACATGACTGAGGTTTGATGGTTGAACCCTGTGGACTGGCAACATGACTGACGTTTGATTGTGGCACCCTCAGGCTTGGGAACATTACTGAGGCTTGATGGTGGAACCCTGTGTCCTGGCACCAGGACTGAGGTTTGATGGTGGAACCCTGTGGCCTGGGAACATGACATCGTTTTGGATTCTGGTACCGTGTTGCCTGGGAACATGAAATCGTTTTGATTCTGGAAACCTGTGGCCTGGGAATATGACTGAGGTTTGATGGTGGTACCCTATGGCCTGGCAACATGACTGAGGTTTGATTCTGGAACCCTGTGTCCTGGGAACATGACTGAGGTTTGATTCTGGAACCATGTGGCCTGGGAATATGACTGAGGTTTGATTCTGGAAACCATTGGCCTGGGAACATGACTGATGTTAGATTGTGGAACCCTGTGGCCTGGGAACATGACATCGGTTTGATTCTGGAAACCATTGGCCTGGGAACATGACTGATGTTAGATTGTGGAATCCTGTGGCCTGGGAACATGACATCGGTTTGGATTCTGAAAACCTGTGGTCTGGGAATATGACTGAGGTTTGATTGTCGTACCCTATGGCCTGGGAGCATGACTTAGCTTTGATTCTGGATCCCTGTGGCCTGGGAACATGACTGAGGCGTGATTCTGGAAACCTGAGGCCTGGGAACATGACATCTGTTTAGATTGTGGAATACTGTGCCCTGGGAACCCGACTGAGGCTTGGTTCTGGAACCCTGTGGACTGGGAATATGACTGAGGTTTTATTCTGGAACCCTGTAGACTGGGAACATAACTGAGGATTGATTCTGGAACCCTGTGGCCTGGGAACATGACATCGGTTGGATTCTGGAACCCTGTGGCATGGGAACATGACTGCGGTTTGATTGTGGAACCCACTGGCCTGGGAACATGACCGTGGTTTGATTCTGAAACCCTGTGGCCTGGGAACATGACTGAGGTTTGGTTCTGGAAACCTGTTCCCTGGGAACATGACTGAGGTTTGATTCTGGGCTCCTGTGTCCTGGGAACAAGAATGAGGTTTGAATGTGGAACCCTGTGGCCTGGGAACATGACTGAGGTTTGGTTCTGGAACCATGTGTCCTGGGAATATGACTGAGGTTTGCTTCTGGATAACTGTGGCCTGGAAAAATAACTGAGGTTTCATTGTGGAAATATGAGGCCTGGGATCATGAGTGAGGTTTGATGGGGGTACCCTGTGGCGTGGCAACATGACTGAGGCTTGATTCTGGAACCCTTTGGCCTGGGAAATTGACTCTGATTTGATCGCAGAAACCTGTGGACTGGCAACATGACTGAGGTTTGATGGTGGAACCATGTGGCCTGGCAAGATGACAGAGGTTTGATTGTGGAACCCTCAGGCTTGAGAACATGACTGAGGCTTGATGGTGGAACCCTGTGGCCTGGCAACAGGACTGAGGTTTGATGGTGGAATCCTGTGGCCTGGCAAGATGACTTTGGTTTGATTGTGGAACACTCTGGCCTGGGAATATGACTGACGTTTAATTCTGGAACCCTGTGGCCTGGGAATATGAGTGAGGCTTGATTCTGGAACCCTGTGGCCTTGGAACATGAATGGGGTTTTACTTTTGAATCCTGTGTCCAGGGAACATGACTGAGGTTTGATTCTGGAACCCTGTGTCCTGGGAACATGACTGAGGTTTGATTCTGGAACCATGTGGCCTGGGAATATGACTGAGGTTTGATTCTGGAAACCATTGGCCTGGGAACTTGACTGATGTTAGATTGTGGAGTCCTGTGGCCTGGGAACATGAAATCGTTTTGATTCTGGAAACCTGTGGCCTGGGAATATGACTGAGGTTTGATGGTGGTACCCTATGGCCTGGCAACATGACTGAGGTTTGATTCTGGATCCCTGTGGCCTGGGAACATGACTGAGGCGTGATTCTGGAAACCTGTGGCCTGGGAACATGACATCTGTTTAGATTGTGGAATACTGTGCCCTCGGAACCCGACTGAGGCTTGGTTCTGGAACCTTGTGGAGTGGGAATATGACTGAGGTTTTATTCTGGAACCCTGTAGACTGGGAACATAACTGAGGATTGATTCTGGAACCCTGTGGCCTGGGAACATGACATCGGTTGGATTCTGGAACCCTGTGGCATGGGAACATGACTGCGGTTTGATTGTGGAACCCACTGGCCTGGGAACATGACCGTGGTTTGATTCTGAAACCCTGTGGCCTGGGAACATGACTGAGGTTTGGTTCTGGAACCCTGTTCCCTGGGAACATGACTGAGGTTTGATTCTGGGCTCCTGTGTCCTGGGAACAAGAATGAGGTTTGAATGTGGAACCCTGTGGCCTGGGAACATGACTGAGGTTTGATTCTGGAACCATGTGTCCTGGGAATATGACTGAGGTTTGCTTCTGGATAACTGTGGCCTGGGAAAATAACTGAGGTTTCATTGTGGAAATATGAGGCCTGGGATCATGAGTGAGGTTTGATGGTGGAACACTCTGGCCTGGCAAAATGACTGAAGCTTGATTCTGGAACCCTGTAGCCTGGGAACTTGACTGAGGTTTGATGGCAGAAACCTGTGAACTGGCAACATGACTGAGGTTTGATTGTGGAACCCTGTGCCCTGGAAACATGACTGTGGCCTGGTACTGGAAACCCATGGCCTGGGAACTTGACATTGGTTTGATTCTGGAACCCTGTGTCCTGGGAACATGACTGAGGTTTGATTCTGGAAATCATTGGCCTGGGAACATGACTGACGTTAGATTGTGGAATCTTGTGGCCTGGCAACAGGACTGAGGTTTGATGGTGGAATCTTGTGGCCTGGCAAGATGACTTTGGTTTGATTGTGGAACACTCTGGCCTGGGAATATGACTGACGTTTAATTCTGGAACCCTGTGGCCTGGGAATATGAGTGAGGCTTGATTCTGGAACCCTGTGGCCTTGGAACATGAATGGGGTTTTACTTTTGAATCCTGTGTCCAGGGAACATGACTGAGGTTTGATTCTGGAACCCTGTGTCCTGGGAACATGACTGAGGTTTGATTCTGGAACCATGTGGCCTGGGAATATGACTGAGGTTTGATTCTGGAAACCATTGGCCTGGGAACATGACTGATGTTAGATTGTGGAATCCTGTGGCCTGGGAACATGACTGAGGTTTGATGGAGGAACCCTGTGGCCTGGGAACATGACTGAGGTTTGATGGGGGTACCCTGTGGCGTGGCAACATGACTGAGGCTTGATTCTGGAACCCTGTGGCCTGGGAAATTGACTCTGATTTGATCGCAGAAACCTGTGGACTGGCAACATGACTGAGGTTAGATGGTGGAACCCTGTGGCCTGGCAAGATGACAGAGGTTTGATTGTGGAACCCTCAGGCTTGAGAACATGACTGAGGCTTGATGGTGGAACCCTATGGCCTGGCAACAGGACTGAGGTTTGATGGTGGAATCCTGTGGCCTGGCAAGATGACTTTGGTTTGATTGTGGAACACTCTGGCCTGGGAATATGACTGACGCTTAATTCTGGAACCCTGTGGCCTGGGAATATGAGTGAGGCTTGATTCTGGAACCCTGTGGCCTTGGAACATGAATGGGGTTTTACTTTTGAATCCTGTGTCCAGGGAACATGACTGAGGTTTGATTCTGGAACCCTGTGTCCTGGGAACATGACTGAGGTTTGATTCTGGAACCATGTGGCCTGGGAATATGACTGAGGTTTGATTCTGGAAACCATTGGCCTGGGAACATGACTGATGTTAGATTGTGGAATCCTGTGGCCTGGGAACATGACATCGGTTTGATTCTGGAAACCATTGGCCTGGGAACATGACTGATGTTAGATTGTGGAATCCTGTGGCCTGGGAACATGACATCGGTTTGGATTCTGAAAACCTGTGGTCTGGGAATATGACTGAGGTTTGATGGTCGTACCCTATGGCCTGGGAGCATGACTTAGCTTTGATTCTGGATCCCTGTGGCCTGGGAACATGACTGAGGCGTGATTCTGGAAACCTGAGGCCTGGGAACATGACATCTGTTTAGATTGTGGAATACTGTGCCCTGGGAACCCGACTGAGGCTTGGTTCTGGAACCCTGTGGACTGGGAATATGACTGAGGTTTTATTCTGGAACCCTGTAGACTGGGAACATAACTGAGGATTGATTCTGGAACCCTGTGGCCTGGGAACATGACATCGGTTGGATTCTGGAACCCTGTGGCATGGGAACATGACTGCGGTTTGATTGTGGAACCCACTGGCCTGGGAACATGACCGTGGTTTGATTCTGAAACCCTGTGGCCTGGGAACATGACTGAGGTTTGGTTCTGGAACCCTGTTCCCTGGGAACATGACTGAGGTTTGATTCTGGGCTCCTGTGTCCTGGGAACAAGAATGAGGTTTGAATGTGGAACCCTGTGGCCTGGGAACATGACTGAGGTTTGATTCTGGAACCATGTGTCCTGGGAATATGACTGAGGTTTGCTTCTGGATAACTGTGGCCTGGAAAAATAACTGAGGTTTCATTGTGGAAATATGAGGCCTGGGATCATGAGTGAGGTTTGATGGGGGTACCCTGTGGCGTGGCAACATGACTGAGGCTTGATTCTGGAACCCTTTGGCCTGGGAAATTGACTCTGATTTGATCGCAGAAACCTGTGGACTGGCAACATGACTGAGGTTTGATGGTGGAACCATGTGGCCTGGCAAGATGACAGAGGTTTGATTGTGGAACCCTCAGGCTTGAGAACATGACTGAGGCTTGATGGTGGAACCCTGTGGCCTGGCAACAGGACTGAGGTTTGATGGTGGAATCCTGTGGCCTGGCAAGATGACTTTGGTTTGATTGTGGAACACTCTGGCCTGGGAATATGACTGACGTTTAATTCTGGAACCCTGTGGCCTGGGAATATGAGTGAGGCTTGATTCTGGAACCCTGTGGCCTTGGAACATGAATGGGGTTTTACTTTTGAATCCTGTGTCCAGGGAACATGACTGAGGTTTGATTCTGGAGCCCTGTGTCCTGGGAACATGACTGAGGTTTGATTCTGGAACCATGTGGCCTGGGAATATGACTGAGGTTTGATTCTGGAAACCATTGGCCTGGGAACATGACTGACGTTAGATTGTGGAATCCTGTGGCCTGGGAACATGAAATCGTTTTGATTCTGGAAACCTGTGGCCTGGGAATATGACTGAGGTTTCATGGTGGTACCCTATGGCCTGGCAACATGACTGAGGTTTGATTCTGGATCCCTGTGGCCTGGGAACATGACTGAGGCGTGATTCTGGAAACCTGTGGCCTGGGAACATGACATCTGTTTAGATTGTGGAATACTGTGCCCTGGGAACCCGACTGAGGCTTGGTTCTGGAACCCTGTGGAGTGGGAATATGACTGAGGTTTTATTCTGGAACCCTGTAGACTGGGAACATAACTGAGGATTGATTCTGGAACCCTGTGGCCTGGGAACATGACATCGGTTGGATTCTGGAACCCTGTGGCATGGGAACGTGACTGCGGTTTGATTGTGGAACCCACTGGCCTGGGAACATGACCGTGGTTTGATTCTGAAACCCTGTGGCCTGGGAACATGACTGAGGTTTGGTTCTGGAACCCTGTTCCCTGGGAACATGACTGAGGTTTGATTCTGGGCTCCTGTGTCCTGGGAACAAGAATGAGGTTTGAATGTGGAACCCTGTGGCCTGGGAACATGACTGAGGTTTGATTCTGGAACCATGTGTCCTGGGAATATGACTGAGGTTTGCTTCTGGATAACTGTGGCCTGGAAAAATAACTGAGGTTTCATTGTGGAAATATGAGGCCTGGGATCATGAGTGAGGTTTGATGGGGGTACCCTGTGGCGTGGCAACATGACTGAGGCTTGATTCTGGAACCCTTTGGCCTGGGAAATTGACTCTGATTTGATCGCAGAAACCTGTGGACTGGCAACATGACTGAGGTTTGATGGTGGAACCATGTGGCCTGGCAAGATGACAGAGGTTTGATTGTGGAACCCTCAGGCTTGAGAACATGACTGAGGCTTGATGGTGGAACCCTGTGGCCTGGCAACAGGACTGAGGTTTGATGGTGGAATCCTGTGGCCTGGCAAGATGACTTTGGTTTGATTGTGGAACACTCTGGCCTGGGAATATGACTGACGTTTAATTCTGGAACCCTGTGGCCTGGGAATATGAGTGAGGCTTGATTCTGGAACCCTGTGGCCTTGGAACATGAATGGGGTTTTACTTTTGAATCCTGTGTCCAGGGAACATGACTGAGGTTTGATTCTGGAACCCTGTGTCCTGGGAACATGACTGAGGTTTGATTCTGGAACCATGTGGCCTGGGAATATGACTGAGGTTTGATTCTGGAAACCATTGGCCTGGGAACTTGACTGATGTTAGATTGTGGAGTCCTGTGGCCTGGGAACATGAAATCGTTTTGATTCTGGAAACCTGTGGCCTGGGAATATGACTGAGGTTTGATGGTGGTACCCTATGGCCTGGCAACATGACTGAGGTTTGATTCTGGATCCCTGTGGCCTGGGAACATGACTGAGGCGTGATTCTGGAAACCTGTGGCCTGGGAACATGACATCTGTTTAGATTGTGGAATACTGTGCCCTGGGAACCCGACTGAGGCTTGGTTCTGGAACCCTGTGGACTGGGAATATGACTGAGGTTTTATTCTGGAACCCTGTAGACTGGGAACATAACTGAGGATTGATTCTGGAACCCTGTGGCCTGGGAACATGACATCGGTTGGATTCTGGAACCCTGTGGCATGGGAACATGACTGCGGTTTGATTGTGGAACCCACTGGCCTGGGAACATGACCGTGGTTTGATTCTGAAACCCTGTGGCCTGGGAACATGACTGAGGTTTGGTTCTGGAACCCTGTTCCCTGGGAACATGACTGAGGTTTGATTCTGGGCTCCTGTGTCCTGGGAACAAGAATGAGGTTTGAATGTGGAACCCTGTGGCCTGGGAACATGACTGAGGTTTGATTCTGGAACCATGTGTCCTGGGAATATGACTGAGGTTTGCTTCTGGATAACTGTGGCCTGGGAAAATAACTGAGGTTTCATTGTGGAAATATGAGGCCTGGGATCATGAGTGAGGTTTGATGGTGGAACACTCTGGCCTGGCAAAATGACTGAAGCTTGATTCTGGAACCCTGTAGCCTGGGAACTTGACTGAGGTTTGATGGCAGAAACCTGTGAACTGGCAACATGACTGAGGTTTGATTGTGGAACCCTGTGCCCTGGAAACATGACTGTGGCCTGGTACTGGAAACCCATGGCCTGGGAACTTGACATTGGTTTGATTCTGGAACCCTGTGTCCTGGGAACATGACTGAGGTTTGATTCTGGAAATCATTGGCCTGGGAACATGACTGACGTTAGATTGTGGAATCTTGTGGCCTGGCAACAGGACTGAGGTTTGATGGTGGAATCTTGTGGCCTGGCAAGATGACTTTGGTTTGATTGTGGAACACTCTGGCCTGGGAATATGACTGACGTTTAATTCTGGAACCCTGTGGCCTGGGAATATGAGTGAGGCTTGATTCTGGAACCCTGTGTCCTGGGAACATGACTGAGGTTTGATTCTGGAAATCATTGGCCTGGGAACATGACTGACGTTAGATTGTGGAATCTTGTGGCCTGGCAACAGGACTGAGGTTTGATGGTGGAATCTTGTGGCCTGGCAAGATGACTTTGGTTTGATTGTGGAACACTCTGGCCTGGGAATATGACTGACGTTTAATTCTGGAACCCTGTGGCCTGGGAATATGAGTGAGGCTTGATTCTGGAACCCTGTGGCCTTGGAACATGAATGGGGTTTTACTTTTGAATCCTGTGTCCAGGGAACATGACTGAGGTTTGATTCTGGAACCCTGTGTCCTGGGAACATGACTGAGGTTTGATTCTGGAACCATGTGGCCTGGGAATATGACTGAGGTTTGATTCTGGAAACCATTGGCCTGGGAACATGACTGATGTTAGATTGTGGAATCCTGTGGCCTGGGAACATGACATCGTTTTCGATTCTGAAAACCTGTGGTCTGGGAATATGACTGAGGTTTGATGGTGGTACCCTATGGCCTGGGAGCATGACTTAGCTTTGATTCTGGATCCCTGTGGCCTGGGAACATGACTGAGGCGTGATTCTGGAAACCTGAGGCCTGGGAACATGACATCTGTTTAGATTGTGGAATACTGTGCCCTGGGAACCTGACTGAGGCTTGGTACTTGAACCCTGTGGACTGGCAACATGACTGAGGTTTTATTCTGGAACCCTGTAGCATGGGAACATAACTGAGGATTGATTCTGGAAACCTGTGGCCTGGGAACATGACATCGGTGGAATCTGGAACCCTGTGGCCTGGGAACATGAGAACGGTGTGATTCTGGAACCCTGTGGCCTGAGAACATGTCTGAGGTTTGATGGTGGAAATCTGTGGCCTGGCAACATGACTGAGGTTTGGTTCTGGAACCCTGTTCCCTGGGAACATGACTGAGGTTTGATTCTGGACACCTTTGTCCTGGGAACATGACTGAGGTTTGATTGTGGAACCCTGTGTCCTGGGAACATGACTGAGTTTTGATTCTGGAACCATGTGTCCTGGGAATATGACTGAGGTTTGATTCTGGATACCTGTGGCCTGGGAAAATGACTGAGGTTTCATTGTGGAAATATGTGGCCTGGGATCTTGAGTGAGGTTTGATGGTGGAACACTCTGGCCTGGCAAAATGACTGAAGCTTGATTCTGGAACCCTGTGGCCTGGGAACTTGACTGAGGTTTGATGGCAGAAACCTGTGGACTGGCAACATGACTGAGGTTTGATTGTGGAACCCTGTGCCCTGGAAACATGACTGTGGCCTGGTACTGGAAACCCATGGCCTGGGAACTTGACGTTGGTTTGATTCTGGAACCCTGTGTCCTGGGAACATGATTGAGGTTTGATTCTGGAAACCATTGGTCTGGGAACATGACTGATGTTAGATTGTGGAATCCTGTGGCCTGGGAACATGACTGAGGTTTGATGGAGGAACCCTGTGGCCTGGGAACATGACTGAGGTTTGATGGTGGTACCCTGTGGACTGGCAACATGACTGAGGCTTGATTCTGGGACCCTGTGGCCTGGGAAATTGACTCTGATTTGATCGCAGAAACCTGTGGACTGGCAACATGACTGAGGATTGATGGTGGAACCCTGGGCACTGGGAACATGACGAGATGCCTGACACTGTAACCCCGTGTCCTGAGAACATGACATTGTTTTGATTCTGGAAAGCTGTTTCCTGGGAACATGACTGAGGTTTGATGGTTGAACCCTGTGGACTGGCAACATGACTGACGTTTGATTGTGGCACCCTCAGGCTTGGGAACATTACTGAGGCTTGATGGTGGAACCCTGTGTCCTGGCACCAGGACTGAGGTTTGATGGTGGAACCCTGTGGCCTGGGAACATGACATCGTTTTGGATTCTGGTACCGTGTTGCCTGGGAACATGAAATCGTTTTGATTCTGGAAACCTGTGGCCTGGGAATATGACTGAGGTTTGATGGTGGTACCCTATGGCCTGGCAACATGACTGAGGTTTGATTCTGGAACCCTGTGTCCTGGGAACATGACTGAGGTTTGATTCTGGAACCATGTGGCCTGGGAATATGACTGAGGTTTGATTCTGGAAACCATTGGCCTGGGAACATGACTGATGTTAGATTGTGGAACCCTGTGGCCTGGGAACATGACATCGGTTTGATTCTGGAAACCATTGGCCTGGGAACATGACTGATGTTAGATTGTGGAATCCTGTGGCCTGGGAACATGACATCGGTTTGGATTCTGAAAACCTGTGGTCTGGGAATATGACTGAGGTTTGATTGTCGTACCCTATGGCCTGGGAGCATGACTTAGCTTTGATTCTGGATCCCTGTGGCCTGGGAACATGACTGAGGCGTGATTCTGGAAACCTGAGGCCTGGGAACATGACATCTGTTTAGATTGTGGAATACTGTGCCCTGGGAACCCGACTGAGGCTTGGTTCTGGAACCCTGTGGACTGGGAATATGACTGAGGTTTTATTCTGGAACCCTGTAGACTGGGAACATAACTGAGGATTGATTCTGGAACCCTGTGGCCTGGGAACATGACATCGGTTGGATTCTGGAACCCTGTGGCATGGGAACATGACTGCGGTTTGATTGTGGAACCCACTGGCCTGGGAACATGACCGTGGTTTGATTCTGAAACCCTGTGGCCTGGGAACATGACTGAGGTTTGGTTCTGGAAACCTGTTCCCTGGGAACATGACTGAGGTTTGATTCTGGGCTCCTGTGTCCTGGGAACAAGAATGAGGTTTGAATGTGGAACCCTGTGGCCTGGGAACATGACTGAGGTTTGATTCTGGAACCATGTGTCCTGGGAATATGACTGAGGTTTGCTTCTGGATAACTGTGGCCTGGAAAAATAACTGAGGTTTCATTGTGGAAATATGAGGCCTGGGATCATGAGTGAGGTTTGATGGGGGTACCCTGTGGCGTGGCAACATGACTGAGGCTTGATTCTGGAACCCTGTGGCCTGGGAAATTGACTCTGATTTGATCGCAGAAACCTGTGGACTGGCAACATGACTGAGGTTTGATGGTGGAACCCTGTGGCCTGGCAAGATGACAGAGGTTTGATTGTGGAACCCTCAGGCTTGAGAACATGACTGAGGCTTGATGGTGGAACCCTGTGGCCTGCAACAGGACTGAGGTTTGATGGTGGAATCCTGTGGCCTGGCAAGATGACTTTGGTTTGATTGTGGAACACTCTGGCCTGGGAATATGACTGACGTTTAATTCTGGAACCCTGTGGCCTGGGAACATGAGTGAGGCTTGATTCTGGAACCCTGTGGCCTTGGAACATGAATGGGGTTTTACTTTTGAATCCTGTGTCCAGGGAACATGACTGAGGTTTGATTCTGGAACCCTGTGTCCTGGGAACATGACTGAGGTTTGATTCTGGAACCATGTGGCCTGGGAATATGACTGAGGTTTCATTCTGGAAACCATTGGCCTGGGAACATGACTGATGTTAGATTGTGGAATCCTGTGGCCTGGGAACATGACATCGGTTTGGATTCTGAAAACCTGTGGTCTGGGAATATGACTGAGGTTTGATTCTGGAAACCATTGGCCTGGGAACATGACTGATGTTAGATTGTGGAATCCTGTGGCCTGGGAACATGACATCGGTTGGATTCTGGAACCCTGTGGCATGGGAACATGACTGCGGTTTGATTGTGGAACCCACTGGCCTGGGAACATGACCGTGGTTTGATTCTGAAACCCTGTGGCCTGGGAACATGACTGAGGTTTGGTTCTGGAACCCTGTTCCCTGGGAACATGACTGAGGTTGGGTTCTGGGCTCCTGTGTCCTGGGAACAAGAATGAGGTTTGAATGTGGAACCCTGTGGCCTGGGAACATGACTGAGGTTTGATTCTGGAACCATGTGTCCTGGGAATATGACTGAGGTTTGCTTCTGGATAACTGTGGCCTGGGAAAATAACTGAGGTTTCATTGTGGAAATATGAGGCCTGGGATCATGAGTGAGGTTTGATGGTGGAACACTCTGGCCTGGCAAAATGACTCAAGCTTGATTCTGGAACCCTGTAGCCTGGGAACTTGACTGAGGTTTGATGGCAGAAACCTGTGGACTGGCAACATGACTGAGGTTTGATTGTGGAACCCTGTGCCCTGGAAACATGACTGTGGCCTGCTACTGGAAACCCATGGCCTGGGAACTTGACATTGCTTTGATTCTGGAACCCTGTGTCCTGGGAACATGACTGAGGTTTGATTCTGGAAATCATTGGCCTGGGAACATGACTGACGTTAGATTGTGGAATCTTGTGGCCTGGGAACATGACTGAGGTTTGATGGAGGAACCCTGTGGCCTGGGAACATGACTGAGGTTTGATGGGGGTACCCTGTGGCGTGGCAACATGACTGAGGCTTGATTCTGGAACCCTGTGGCCTGGGAAATTGACTCTGATTTGATCGCAGAAACCTGTGGACTGGCAACATGACTGAGGTTTGATGGTGGAACCCTGTGGCCTGGCAAGATGACAGAGGTTTGATTGTGGAACCCTCAGGCTTGAGAACATGACTGAGGCTTGATGGTGGAACCCTATGGCCTGGCAACAGGACTGAGGTTTGATGGTGGAATCCTGTGGCCTGGCAAGATGACTTTGGTTTGATTGTGGAACACTCTGGCCTGGGAATATGACTGACGTTTAATTCTGGAACCCTGTGGCCTGGGAATATGAGTGAGGCTTGATTCTGGAACCCTGTGGCCTTGGAACATGAATGGGGTTTTACTTTTGAATCCTGTGTCCAGGGAACATGACTGAGGTTTGATTCTGGAACCCTGTGTCCTGGGAACATGACTGAGGTTTGATTCTGGAACCATGTGGCCTGGGAATATGACTGAGGTTTGATTCTGGAAACCATTGGTCTGGGAACATGACTGATGTTAGATTGTGGAATCCTGTGGCCTGGGAACATGACTGAGGTTTGATGGAGGAACCCTGTGGCCTGGGAACATGACTGAGGTTTGATGGTGGTACCCTGTGGACTGGCAACATGACTGAGGCTTGATTCTGGGACCCTGTGGCCTGGGAAATTGACTCTGATTTGATCGCAGAAACCTGTGGACTGGCAGCATGACTGAGGATTGATGGTGGAACCCTGGGCACTGGGAACATGACGAGATGCCTGACACTGTAACCCCGTGTCCTGAGAACATGACATTGTTTTGATTCTGGAAAGCTGTTTCCTGGGAACATGACTGAGGTTTGATGGTTGAACCCTGTGGACTGGCAACATGACTGAGGTTTGATTGTGGCACCCTCAGGCTTGGGAACATTACTGAGGCTTGATGGTGGAACCCTGTGTCCTGGCACCAGGACTGAGGTTTGATGGTGGAACCCTGTGGCCTGGGAACATGACATCGTTTTGGATTCTGGTACCGTGTTGCCTGGGAACATGAAATCGTTTTGATTCTGGAAACCTGTGGCCTGGGAATATGACTGAGGTTTCATGGTGGTACCCTATGGCCTGGCAACATGACTGAGGTTTGATTCTGGATCCCTGTGGCCTGGGAACATGACTGAGGCGTGATTCTGGAAACCTGTGGCCTGGGAACATGACATCTGTTTAGATTGTGGAATACTGTGCCCTGGGAACCCGACTGAGGCTTGGTTCTGGAACCCTGTGGACTGGGAATATGACTGAGGTTTTATTCTGGAACCCTGTAGACTGGGAACATAACTGAGGATTGATTCTGGAACCCTGTGGCCTGGGAACATGACATCGGTTGGATTCTGGAACCCTGTGGCATGGGAACATGACTGCGGTTTGATTGTGGAACCCACTGGCCTGGGAACATGACCGTGGTTTGATTCTGAAACCCTGTGGCCTGGGAACATGACTGAGGTTTGGTTCTGGAACCCTGTTCCCTGGGAACATGACTGAGGTTTGATTCTGGGCTCCTGTGTCCTGGGAACAAGAATGAGGTTTGAATGTGGAACCCTGTGGCCTGGGAACATGACTGAGGTTTGATTCTGGAACCATGTGTCCTGGGAATATGACTGAGGTTTGCTTCTGGATAACTGTGGCCTGGGAAAATAACTGAGGTTTCATTGTGGAAATATGAGGCCTGGGATCATGAGTGAGGTTTGATGGTGGAACACTCTGGCCTGGCAAAATGACTGAAGCTTGATTCTGGAACCCTGTGGCCTTGGAACATGAATGGGGTTTTACTTTTGAATCCTGTGTTCAGGGAACATGACTGAGGTTTGATTCTGGAACCCTGTGTCCTGGGAACATGACTGAGGTTTGATTCTGGAACCATGTGGCCTGGGAATATGACTGAGGTTTGATTCTGGAAACCATTGGCCTGGGAACATGACTGATGTTAGATTGTGGAATCCTGTGGCCTGGGAACATGACTGAGGTTTGATGGAGGAACCCTGTGGCCTGGGAACATGACTGAGGTTTGATGGTGGTACCCTGTGGACTGGCAACATGACTGAGGCTTGATTCTGGGACCCTGTGGCCTGGGAAATTGACTCTGATTTGATCGCAGAAACCTGTGGACTGGCAACATGACTGAGGCTTGATGGTGGAACCCTGGGCACTGGGAACATGACGAGATGCCTGACACTGTAACCCCGTGTCCTGAGAACATGATATTGTTTTGATTCTGGAAAGCTGTTTCCTGGGAACATGACTGAGGTTTGATGGTTGAACCCTGTGGACTGGCAACATGACTGAGGTTTGATTGTGGCACCCTCAGGCTTGGGAACATTACTGAGGTTTGATGGTGGAACCCTGTGGCCTGGGAACATGACATCGTTTTGGATTCTGGTACCGTGTTGCCTGGGAACATGAAATCGTTTTGATTCTGGAAACCTGTGGCCTGGGAATATGACTGAGGTTTGATGGTGGTACCCTATGGCCTGGCAACATGACTGAGGTTTCATTCTGGAACCCTGTGTCCTGGGAACATGACTGAGGTTTGATTCTGGAACCATGTGGCCTGGGAATATGACTGAGGTTTCATTCTGGAAACCATTGGCCTGGGAACATGACTGATGTTAGATTGTGGAACCCTGTGGCCTGGGAACATGACATCGGTTTGATTCTGGAAACCATTGGCCTGGGAACATGACTGATGTTAGATTGTGGAATCCTGTGGCCTGGGAACATGACATCGGTTTGGATTCTGAAAACCTGTGGTCTGGGAATATGACTGAGGTTTGATTTTCGTACCCTATGGCCTGGGAGCATGACTTAGCTTTGATTCTGGATCCCTGTGGCCTGGGAACATGACTGAGGCGTGATTCTGGAAACCTGAGGCCTGGGAACATGACATCTGTTTAGATTGTGGAATACTGTGCCCTGGGAACCCGACTGAGGCTTGGTTCTGGAACCCTGTGGACTGGGAATATGACTGAGGTTTTATTCTGGAACCCTGTAGACTGGGAACATAACTGAGGATTGATTCTGGAACCCTGTGGCCTGGGAACATGACATCGGTTGGATTCTGGAACCCTGTGGCATGGGAACATGACTGCGGTTTGATTGTGGAACCCACTGGCCTGGGAACATGACCGTGGTTTGATTCTGAAACCCTGTGGCCTGGGAACATGACTGAGGTTTGGTTCTGGAAACCTGTTCCCTGGGAACATGACTGAGGTTTGATTCTGGGCTCCTGTGTCCTGGGAACAAGAATGAGGTTTGAATGTGGAACCCTGTGGCCTGGGAACATGACTGAGGTTTGATTCTGGAACCATGTGTCCTGGGAATATGACTGAGGTTTGCTTCTGGATAACTGTGGCCTGGAAAAATAACTGAGATTTCATTGTGGAAATATGAGGCCTGGGATCATGAGTGAGGTTTGATGGGGGTACCCTGTGGCGTGGCAACATGACTGAGGCTTGATTCTGGAACCCTGTGGCCTGGGAAATTGACTCTGATTTGATCGCAGAAACCTGTGGACTGGCAACATGACTGAGGTTTGATGGTGGAACCCTGTGGCCTGGCAAGATGACAGAGGTTTGATTGTGGAACCCTCAGGCTTGAGAACATGACTGAGGCTTGATGGTGGAACCCTGTGGCCTGCAACAGGACTGAGGTTTGATGGTGGAATCCTGTGGCCTGGCAAGATGACTTTGGTTTGATTGTGGAACACTCTGGCCTGGGAATATGACTGACGTTTAATTCTGGAACCCTGTGGCCTGGGAACATGAGTGAGGCTTGATTCTGGAACCCTGTGGCCTTGGAACATGAATGGGGTTTTACTTTTGAATCCTGTGTCCAGGGAACATGACTGAGGTTTGATTCTGGAACCCTGTGTCCTGGGAACATGACTGAGGTTTGATTCTGGAACCATGTGGCCTGGGAATATGACTGAGGTTTGATTCTGGAAACCATTGGCCTGGGAACATGACTGATGTTAGATTGTGGAATCCTGTGGCCTGGGAACATGACATCGGTTTGGATTCTGAAAACCTGTGGTCTGGGAATATGACTGAGGTTTGATTCTGGAAACCATTGGCCTGGGAACATGACTGATGTTAGATTGTGGAATCCTGTGGCCTGGGAACATGACATCGGTTGGATTCTGGAACCCTGTGGCATGGGAACATGACTGCGGTTTGATTGTGGAACCCACTGGCCTGGGAACATGACCGTGGTTTGATTCTGAAACCCTGTGGCCTGGGAACATGACTGAGGTTTGGTTCTGGAACCCTGTTCCCTGGGAACATGACTGAGGTTTGGTTCTGGGCTCCTGTGTCCTGGGAACAAGAATGAGGTTTGAATGTGGAACCCTGTGGCCTGGGAACATGACTGAGGTTTGATTCTGGAACCATGTGTCCTGGGAATATGACTGAGGTTTGCTTCTGGATAACTGTGGCCTGGGAAAATAACTGAGGTTTCATTGTGGAAATATGAGGCCTGGGATCATGAGTGAGGTTTGATGGTGGAACACTCTGGCCTGGCAAAATGACTCAAGCTTGATTCTGGAACCCTGTAGCCTGGGAACTTGACTGAGGTTTGATGGCAGAAACCTGTGGACTGGCAACATGACTGAGGTTTGATTGTGGAACCCTGTGCCCTGGAAACATGACTGTGGCCTGCTACTGGAAACCCATGGCCTGGGAACTTGACATTGCTTTGATTCTGGAACCCTGTGTCCTGGGAACATGACTGAGGTTTGATTCTGGAAATCATTGGCCTGGGAACATGACTGACGTTAGATTGTGGAATCTTGTGGCCTGGGAACATGACTGAGGTTTGATGGAGGAACCCTGTGGCCTGGGAACATGACTGAGGTTTGATGGGGGTACCCTGTGGCGTGGCAACATGACTGAGGCTTGATTCTGGAACCCTGTGGCCTGGGAAATTGACTCTGATTTGATCGCAGAAACCTGTGGACTGGCAACATGACTGAGGTTTGATGGTGGAACCCTGTGGCCTGGCAAGATGACAGAGGTTTGATTGTGGAACCCTCAGGCTTGAGAACATGACTGAGGCTTGATGGTGGAACCCTATGGCCTGGCAACAGGACTGAGGTTTGATGGTGGAATCCTGTGGCCTGGCAAGATGACTTTGGTTTGATTGTGGAACACTCTGGCCTGGGAATATGACTGACGTTTAATTCTGGAACCCTGTGGCCTGGGAATATGAGTGAGGCTTGATTCTGGAACCCTGTGGCCTTGGAACATGAATGGGGTTTTACTTTTGAATCCTGTGTCCAGGGAACATGACTGAGGTTTGATTCTGGAACCCTGTGTCCTGGGAACATGACTGAGGTTTGATTCTGGAACCATGTGGCCTGGGAATATGACTGAGGTTTGATTCTGGAAACCATTGGCCTGGGAACATGACTGATGTTAGATTGTGGAATCCTGTGGCCTGGGAACATGACATCGGTTTGATTCTGGAAACCATTGGCCTGGGAACATGACTGATGTTAGATTGTGGAATCCTGTGGCCTGGGAACATGACATCGGTTTGGATTCTGAAAACCTGTGGTCTGGGAATATGACTGAGGTTTGATGGTCGTACCCTATGGCCTGGGAGCATGACTTAGCTTTGATTCTGGATCCCTGTGGCCTGGGAACATGACTGAGGCGTGATTCTGGAAACCTGAGGCCTGGGAACATGACATCTGTTTAGATTGTGGAATACTGTGCCCTGGGAACCCGACTGAGGCTTGGTTCTGGAACCCTGTGGACTGGGAATATGACTGAGGTTTTATTCTGGAACCCTGTAGACTGGGAACATAACTGAGGATTGATTCTGGAACCCTGTGGCCTGGGAACATGACATCGGTTGGATTCTGGAACCCTGTGGCATGGGAACATGACTGCGGTTTGATTGTGGAACCCACTGGCCTGGGAACATGACCGTGGTTTGATTCTGAAACCCTGTGGCCTGGGAACATGACTGAGGTTTGGTTCTGGAACCCTGTTCCCTGGGAACATGACTGAGGTTTGATTCTGGGCTCCTGTGTCCTGGGAACAAGAATGAGGTTTGAATGTGGAACCCTGTGGCCTGGGAACATGACTGAGGTTTGATTCTGGAACCATGTGTCCTGGGAATATGACTGAGGTTTGCTTCTGGATAACTGTGGCCTGGAAAAATAACTGAGGTTTCATTGTGGAAATATGAGGCCTGGGATCATGAGTGAGGTTTGATGGGGGTACCCTGTGGCGTGGCAACATGACTGAGGCTTGATTCTGGAACCCTTTGGCCTGGGAAATTGACTCTGATTTGATCGCAGAAACCTGTGGACTGGCAACATGACTGAGGTTTGATGGTGGAACCATGTGGCCTGGCAAGATGACAGAGGTTTGATTGTGGAACCCTCAGGCTTGAGAACATGACTGAGGCTTGATGGTGGAACCCTGTGGCCTGGCAACAGGACTGAGGTTTGATGGTGGAATCCTGTGGCCTGGCAAGATGACTTTGGTTTGATTGAGGAACACTCTGGCCTGGGAATATGACTGACGTTTAATTCTGGAACCCTGTGGCCTGGGAATATGAGTGAGGCTTGATTCTGGAACCCTGTGGCCTTGGAACATGAATGGGGTTTTACTTTTGAATCCTGTGTCCAGGGAACATGACTGAGGTTTGATTCTGGAGCCCTGTGTCCTGGGAACATGACTGAGGTTTGATTCTGGAACCATGTGGCCTGGGAATATGACTGAGGTTTGATTCTGGAAACCATTGGCCTGGGAACATGACTGACGTTAGATTGTGGAATCCTGTGGCCTGGGAACATGAAATCGTTTTGATTCTGGAAACCTGTGGCCTGGGAATATGACTGAGGTTTCATGGTGGTACCCTATGGCCTGGCAACATGACTGAGGTTTGATTCTGGATCCCTGTGGCCTGGGAACATGACTGAGGCGTGATTCTGGAAACCTGTGGCCTGGGAACATGACATCTGTTTAGATTGTGGAATACTGTGCCCTGGGAACCCGACTGAGGCTTGGTTCTGGAACCCTGTGGACTGGGAATATGACTGAGGTTTTATTCTGGAACCCTGTAGACTGGGAACATAACTGAGGATTGATTCTGGAACCCTGTGGCCTGGGAACATGACATCGGTTGGATTCTGGAACCCTGTGGCATGGGAACGTGACTGCGGTTTGATTGTGGAACCCACTGGCCTGGGAACATGACCGTGGTTTGATTCTGAAACCCTGTGGCCTGGGAACATGACTGAGGTTTGGTTCTGGAACCCTGTTCCCTGGGAACATGACTGAGGTTTGATTCTGGGCTCCTGTGTCCTGGGAACAAGAATGAGGTTTGAATGTGGAACCCTGTGGCCTGGGAACATGACTGAGGTTTGATTCTGGAACCATGTGTCCTGGGAATATGACTGAGGTTTGCTTCTGGATAACTGTGGCCTGGAAAAATAACTGAGGTTTCATTGTGGAAATATGAGGCCTGGGATCATGAGTGAGGTTTGATGGGGGTACCCTGTGGCGTGGCAACATGACTGAGGCTTGATTCTGGAACCCTTTGGCCTGGGAAATTGACTCTGATTTGATCGCAGAAACCTGTGGACTGGCAACATGACTGAGGTTTGATGGTGGAACCATGTGGCCTGGCAAGATGACAGAGGTTTGATTGTGGAACCCTCAGGCTTGAGAACATGACTGAGGCTTGATGGTGGAACCCTGTGGCCTGGCAACAGGACTGAGGTTTGATGGTGGAATCCTGTGGCCTGGCAAGATGACTTTGGTTTGATTGTGGAACACTCTGGCCTGGGAATATGACTGACGTTTAATTCTGGAACCCTGTGGCCTGGGAATATGAGTGAGGCTTGATTCTGGAACCCTGTGGCCTTGGAACATGAATGGGGTTTTACTTTTGAATCCTGTGTCCAGGGAACATGACTGAGGTTTGATTCTGGAACCCTGTGTCCTGGGAACATGACTGAGGTTTGATTCTGGAACCATGTGGCCTGGGAATATGACTGAGGTTTGATTCTGGAAACCATTGGCCTGGGAACTTGACTGATGTTAGATTGTGGAGTCCTGTGGCCTGGGAACATGAAATCGTTTTGATTCTGGAAACCTGTGGCCTGGGAATATGACTGAGGTTTGATGGTGGTACCCTATGGCCTGGCAACATGACTGAGGTTTGATTCTGGATCCCTGTGGCCTGGGAACATGACTGAGGCGTGATTCTGGAAACCTGTGGCCTGGGAACATGACATCTGTTTAGATTGTGGAATACTGTGCCCTGGGAACCCGACTGAGGCTTGGTTCTGGAACCCTGTGGACTGGGAATATGACTGAGGTTTTATTCTGGAACCCTGTAGACTGGGAACATAACTGAGGATTGATTCTGGAACCCTGTGGCCTGGGAACATGACATCGGTTGGATTCTGGAACCCTGTGGCATGGGAACATGACTGCGGTTTGATTGTGGAACCCACTGGCCTGGGAACATGACCGTGGTTTGATTCTGAAACCCTGTGGCCTGGGAACATGACTGAGGTTTGATTCTGGAACCCTGTTCCCTGGGAACATGACTGAGGTTTGATTCTGGGCTCCTGTGTCCTGGGAACAAGAATGAGGTTTGAATGTGGAACCCTGTGGCCTGGGAACATGACTGAGGTTTGATTCTGGAACCATGTGTCCTGGGAATATGACTGAGGTTTGCTTCTGGATAACTGTGGCCTGGGAAAATAACTGAGGTTTCATTGTGGAAATATGAGGCCTGGGATCATGAGTGAGGTTTGATGGTGGAACACTCTGGCCTGGCAAAATGACTGAAGCTTGATTCTGGAACCCTGTAGCCTGGGAACTTGACTGAGGTTTGATGGCAGAAACCTGTGGACTGGCAACATGACTGAGGTTTGATTGTGGAACCCTGTGCCCTGGAAACATGACTGTGGCCTGGTACTGGAAACCCATGGCCTGGGAACTTGACATTGGTTTGATTCTGGAACCCTGTGTCCTGGGAACATGACTGAGGTTTGATTCTGGAAATCATTGGCCTGGGAACATGACTGACGTTAGATTGTGGAACCCTGTGGCCTGGCAACAGGACTGAGGTTTGATGGTGGAATCCTGTGGCCTGGCAAGATGACTTTGGTTTGATTGTGGAACACTCTGGCCTGGGAATATGACTGACGTTTAATTCTGGAACCCTGTGGCCTGGGAATATGAGTGAGGCTTGATTCTGGAACCCTGTGGCCTTGGAACATGAATGGGGTTTTACTTTTGAATCCTGTGTCCAGGGAACATGACTGAGGTTTGATTCTGGAACCCTGTGTCCTGGGAACATGACTGAGGTTTGATTCTGGAACCATGTGGCCTGGGAATATGACTGAGGTTTGATTCTGGAAACCATTGGCCTGGGAACATGACTGATGTTAGATTTTGGAATCCTGTGGCCTGGGAACATGACATCGTTTTCGATTCTGAAAACCTGTGGTCTGGGAATATGACTGAGGTTTGATGGTGGTACCCTATGGCCTGGGAGCATGACTTAGCTTTGATTCTGGATCCCTGTGGCCTGGGAACATGACTGAGGCGTGATTCTGGAAACCTGAGGCCTGGGAACATGACATCTGTTTAGATTGTGGAATACTGTGCCCTGGGAACCTGACTGAGGCTTGGTACTTGAACCCTGTGGACTGGCAACATGACTGAGGTTTTATTCTGGAACCCTGTAGCATGGGAACATAACTGAGGATTGATTCTGGAAACCTGTGGCCTGGGAACATGACATCGGTGGAATCTGGAACCCTGTGGCCTGGGAACATGAGAACGGTGTGATTCTGGAACCCTGTGGCCTGAGAACATGTCTGAGGTTTGATGGTGGAAATCTGTGGCCTGGCAACATGACTGAGGTTTGGTTCTGGAACCCTGTTCCCTGGGAACATGACTGAGGTTTGATTCTGGACACCTTTGTCCTGGGAACATGACTGAGGTTTGATTGTGGAACCCTGTGTCCTGGGAACATGACTGAGTTTTGATTCTGGAACCATGTGTCCTGGGAATATGACTGAGGTTTGATTCTGGATACCTGTGGCCTGGGAAAATGACTGAGGTTTCATTGTGGAAATATGTGGCCTGGGATCTTGAGTGAGGTTTGATGGTGGAACACTCTGGCCTGGCAAAATGACTGAAGCTTGATTCTGGAACCCTGTGGCCTGGGAACTTGACTGAGGTTTGATGGCAGAAACCTGTGGACTGGCAACATGACTGAGGTTTGACTGTGGAACCCTGGGCCCTGGAAACATGACTGTGGCCTGGTACTGGAAACCCATGGCCTGGGAACTTGACGTTGGTTTGATTCTGGAACCCTGTGTCCTGGGAACATGATTGAGGTTTGATTCTGGAAACCATTGGTCTGGGAACATGACTGATGTTAGATTGTGGAATCCTGTGGCCTGGGAACATGACTGAGGTTTGATGGAGGAACCCTGTGGCCTGGGAACATGACTGAGGTTTGATGGTGGTACCCTGTGGACTGGCAACATGACTGAGGCTTGATTCTGGGACCCTGTGGCCTGGGAAATTGACTCTGATTTGATCGCAGAAACCTGTGGACTGGCAACATGACTGAGGATTGATGGTGGAACCCTGGGCACTGGGAACATGACGAGATGCCTGACACTGTAACCCCGTGTCCTGAGAACATGACATTGTTTTGATTCTGGAAAGCTGTTTCCTGGGAACATGACTGAGGTTTGATGGTTGAACCCTGTGGACTGGCAACATGACTGACGTTTGATTGTGGCACCCTCAGGCTTGGGAACATTACTGAGGCTTGATGGTGGAACCCTGTGTCCTGGCACCAGGACTGAGGTTTGATGGTGGAACCCTGTGGCCTGGGAACATGACATCGTTTTGGATTCTGGTACCGTGTTGCCTGGGAACATGAAATCGTTTTGATTCTGGAAACCTGTGGCCTGGGAATATGACTGAGGTTTGATGGTGGTACCCTATGGCCTGGCAACATGACTGAGGTTTGATTCTGGAACCCTGTGTCCTGGGAACATGACTGAGGTTTGATTCTGGAACCATGTGGCCTGGGAATATGACTGAGGTTTGATTCTGGAAACCATTGGCCTGGGAACATGACTGATGTTAGATTGTGGAACCCTGTGGCCTGGGAACATGACATCGGTTTGATTCTGGAAACCATTGGCCTGGGAACATGACTGATGTTAGATTGTGGAATCCTGTGGCCTGGGAACATGACATCGGTTTGGATTCTGAAAACCTGTGGTCTGGGAATATGACTGAGGTTTGATTGTCGTACCCTATGGCCTGGGAGCATGACTTAGCTTTGATTCTGGATCCCTGTGGCCTGGGAACATGACTGAGGCGTGATTCTGGAAACCTGAGGCCTGGGAACATGACATCTGTTTAGATTGTGGAATACTGTGCCCTGGGAACCCGACTGAGGCTTGGTTCTGGAACCCTGTGGACTGGGAATATGACTGAGGTTTTATTCTGGAACCCTGTAGAGTGGGAACATAACTGAGGATTGATTCTGGAACCCTGTGGCCTGGGAACATGACATCGGTTGGATTCTGGAACCCTGTGGCATGGGAACATGACTGCGGTTTGATTGTGGAACCCACTGGCCTGGGAACATGACCGTGGTTTGATTCTGAAACCCTGTGGCCTGGGAACATGACTGAGGTTTGGTTCTGGAAACCTGTTCCCTGGGAACATGACTGAGGTTTGATTCTGGGCTCCTGTGTCCTGGGAACAAGAATGAGGTTTGAATGTGGAACCCTGTGGCCTGGGAACATGACTGAGGTTTGATTCTGGAACCATGTGTCCTGGGAATATGACTGAGGTTTGCTTCTGGATAACTGTGGCCTGGAAAAATAACTGAGGTTTCATTGTGGAAATATGAGGCCTGGGATCATGAGTGAGGTTTGATGGGGTTACCCTGTGGCGTGGCAAGATGACAGAGGTTTGATTGTGGAACCCTCAGGCTTGAGAACATGACTGAGGCTTGATGGTGGAACCCTGTGGCCTGGCAACAGGACTGAGGTTTGATGGTGGAATCCTGTGGCCTGGCAAGATGACTTTGGTTTGATTGTGGAACACTCTGGCCTGGGAATATGACTGACGTTTAATTCTGGAACCCTGTGGCCTGGGAATATGAGTGAGGCTTGATTCTGGAACCCTGTGGCCTTGGAACATGAATGGGGTTTTACTTTTGAATCCTGTGTCCAGGGAACATGACTGAGGTTTGATTCTGGAACCCTGTGTCCTGGGAACATGACTGAGGTTTGATTCTGGAACCATGTGGCCTGGGAATATGACTGAGGTTTGATTCTGGAAACCATTGGCCTGGGAACATGACTGATGTTAGATTGTGGAATCCTGTGGCCTGGGAACATGACATCGGTTTGGATTCTGAAAACCTGTGGTCTGGGAATATGACTGAGGTTTGATGGTGGTACCCTATGGCCTGGGAGCATGACTTAGCTTTGATTCTGGATCCCTGTGGCCTGGGAACATGACTGAGGCGTGATTCTGGAAACCTGAGGCCTGGGAACATGACATCTGTTTAGATTGTGGAATACTGTGCCCTGGGAACCTGACTGAGGCTTGGTACTTGAACCCTGTGGACTGGCAACATGACTGAGGTTTTATTCTGGAAGCCTGTAGCATGGGAACATAACTGAGGATTGATTCTGGAAACCTGTGGCCTGGGAACATGACATCGGTGGAATCTGGAACCCTGTGGCCTGGGAACATGAGAACGGTGTGATTCTGGAACCCTGTGGCCTGAGAACATGTCTGAGGTTTGATGGTGGAAACCTGTGGCCTGGCAACATGACTGAGGTTTGGTTCTGGAACCCTGTTCCCTGGGAACATGACTGAGGTTTGATTCTGGACACATTTGTCCTGGGAACATGACTGAGGTTTGATTGTGGAACCCTGTGTCCTGGGAACATGACTGAGTTTTGATTCTGGAACCATGTGTCCTGGGAATATGACTGAGGTTTGATTCTGGATACCTGTGGCCTGGGAAAATGACTGAGGTTTCATTGTGGAAATATGTGGCCTGGGATCTTGAGTGAGGTTTGATGGTGGAACACTCTGGCCTGGCAAAATGACTGAAGCTTGATTCTGGAACCCTGTGGCCTGGGAACTTGACTGAGGTTTGATGGCAGAAACCTGTGGACTGGCAACATGACTGAGGTTTGATTGTGGAACCCTGTGCCCTGGAAACATGACTGTGGCCTGCTACTGGAAACCCATGGCCTGGGAACTTGACGTAGGTTTGATTCTGGAACCCTGTGTCCTGGGAACATGATTGAGGTTTGATTCTGGAAACCATTGGTCTGGGAACATGACTGATGTTAGATTGTGGAATCCTGTGGCCTGGGAACATGAGTGAGGTTTGATGGAGGAACCCTGTGGCCTGGGAACATGACTGAGGTTTGATGGTGGTACCCTGTGGACTGGCAACATGACTGAGGCTTGATTCTGGGACCCTGTGGCCTGGGAAATTGACTCTGATTTGATCGCAGAAACCTGTGGACTGGCAACATGACTGAGGATTGATGGTGGAACCCTGGGCACTGGGAACATGACGAGATGCCTGACACTGTAACCCCGTGTCCTGAGAACATGACATTGTTTTGATTCTGGAAAGCTGTTTCCTGGGAACATGACTGAGGTTTGATGGTTGAACCCTGTGGACTGGCAACATGACTGACGTTTGATTGTGGCACCCTCAGGCTTGGGAACATTACTGAGGCTTGATGGTGGAACCCTGTGTCCTGGCACCAGGACTGAGGTTTGATGGTGGAACCCTGTGGCCTGGGAACATGACATCGTTTGGGATTCTGGTACCGTGTTGCCTGGGAACATGAAATCGTTTTGATTCTGGAAACCTGTGGCCTGGGAATATGACTGAGGTTTGATGGTGGTACCCTATGGCCTGGCAACATGACTGAGGTTTGATTCTGGAACCCTGTGTCCTGGGAACATGACTGAGGTTTGATTCTGGAACCATGTGGCCTGGGAATATGACTGAGGTTTGATTCTGGAAACCATTGGCCTGGGAACATGACTGATGTTAGATTGTGGAACCCTGTGGCCTGGGAACATGACATCGGTTTGATTCTGGAAACCATTGGCCTGGGAACATGACTGATGTTAGATTGTGGAATCCTGTGGCCTGGGAACATGACATCGGTTTGGATTCTGAAAACCTGTGGTCTGGGAATATGACTGAGGTTTGATTGTCGTACCCTATGGCCTGGGAGCATGACTTAGCTTTGATTCTGGATCCCTGTGGCCTGGGAACATGACTGAGGCGTGATTCTGGAAACCTGAGGCCTGGGAACATGACATCTGTTTAGATTGTGGAATACTGTGCCCTGGGAACCCGACTGAGGCTTGGTTCTGGAACCCTGTGGACTGGGAATATGACTGAGGTTTTATTCTGGAACCCTGTAGACTGGGAACATAACTGAGGATTGATTCTGGAACCCTGTGGCCTGGGAACATGACATCGGTTGGATTCTGGAACCCTGTGGCATGGGAACATGACTGCGGTTTGATTGTGGAACCCACTGGCCTGGGAACATGACCGTGGTTTGATTCTGAAACCCTGTGGCCTGGGAACATGACTGAGGTTTGGTTCTGGAACCCTGTTCCCTGGGAACATGACTGAGGTTTGATTCTGGGCTCCTGTGTCCTGGGAACAAGAATGAGGTTTGAATGTGGAACCCTGTGGCCTGGGAACATGACTGAGGTTTGATTCTGGAACCATGTGTCCTGGGAATATGACTGAGGTTTGCTTCTGGATAACTGTGGCCTGGAAAAATAACTGAGGTTTCATTGTGGAAATATGAGGCCTGGGATCATGAGTGAGGTTTGATGGGGGTACCCTGTGGCGTGGCAACATGAGTGAGGCTTGATTCTGGAACCCTGTGGCCTGGGAAATTGACTCTGATTTAATCGCAGAAACCTGTGGACTGGCAACATGACTGAGGTTTGATGGTGGAACCCTGTGGCCTGGCAAGATGACAGAGGTTTGATTGTGGAACCCTCAGGCTTGAGAACATGACTGAGGCTTGATGGTGGAACCCTGTGGCCTGGCAACAGGACTGAGGTTTGATGGTGGAATCCTGTGGCCTGGCAAGATGACTTTGGTTTGATTGTGGAACACTCTGGCCTGGGAATATGACTGACGTTTAATTCTGGAAACCTGTGGCCTGGGAATATGAGTGAGGCTTGATTCTGGAACCCTGTGGCCTTGGAACATGAATGGGGTTTTACTTTTGAATCCTGTGTCCAGGGAACATGACTGAGGTTTGATTCTGGAACCCTGTGTCCTGGGAACATGACTGAGGTTTGATTCTGGAACCATGTGGCCTGGGAATATGACTGAGGTTTGATTCTGGAAACCATTGGCCTGGGAACATGACTGATGTTAGATTGTGGAATCCTGTGGCCTGGGAACATGAAATCGTTTTGATTCTGGAAAACTGTGGCCTGGGAATATGACTGAGGTTTCATGGTGGTACCCTATGGCCTGGCAACATGACTGAGGTTTGATTCTGGATATCATTGGCCTGGGAACATGACTGACGTTGGATTGTGGAATCTTGTGGCCTGGGAACATGACTGAGGTTTGATGGAGGAACCCTGTGGCCTGGGAACATGACTGAGGTTTGATGGGGGTACCCTGTGGTGTGGCAACATGACTGAGGCTTGATTCTGGAACCCTGTGGCCTGGGAAATTGACTCTGATTTGATCGCAGAAACCTGTGGACTGGCAACATGACTGAGGTTTGATGGTGGAACCCTGTGGCCTGGCAAGATGACAGAGGTTTGATTGTGGAACCCTCAGGCTTGAGAACATGACTGAGGCTTGATGGTGGAACCCTGTGGCCTGGCAACAGGACTGAGGTTTGATGGTGGAATCCTGTGGCCTGGCAAGATGACTTTGGTTTGATTGTGGAACACTCTGGCCTGGGAATATGACTGACGTTTAATTCTGGAACCCTGTGTCCTGGGAATATGAGTGAGGCTTGATTCTGGAACCCTGTGGCCTTGGAACATGAATGGGGTTTTACTTTTGAATCCTGTGTCCAGGGAACATGACTGAGGTTTGATTCTGGAACCCTGTGTCCTGGGAACATGACTGAGGTTTGATTCTGGAACCATGTGGCCTGGGAATATGACTGAGGTTTGATTCTGGAAACCATTGGCCTGGGAACATGACTGATGTTAGATTGTGGAATCCTGTGGCCTGGGAACATGACATCGGTTTGGATTCTGAAAACCTGTGGTCTGGGAATATGACTGAGGTTTGATGGTGGTACCCTATGGCCTGGGAGCATGACTTAGCTTTGATTCTGGATCCCTGTGGCCTGGGAACATGACTGAGGCGTGATTCTGGAAACCTGAGGCCTGGGAACATGACATCTGTTTAGATTGTGGAATACTGTGCCCTGGGAACCTGACTGAGGCTTGGTACTTGAACCCTGTGGACTGGCAACATGACTGAGGTTTTATTCTGGAAGCCTGTAGCATGGGAACATAACTGAGGATTGATTCTGGAAACCTGTGGCCTGGGAACATGACATCGGTGGAATCTGGAACCCTGTGGCCTGGGAACATGAGAACGGTGTGATTCTGGAACCCTGTGGCCTGAGAACATGTCTGAGGTTTGATGGTGGAAACCTGTGGCCTGGCAACATGACTGAGGTTTGGTTCTGGAACCCTGTTCCCTGGGAACATGACTGAGGTTTGATTCTGGACACCTTTGTCCTGGGAACATGACTGAGGTTTGATTGTGGAACCCTGTGTCCTGGGAACATGACTGAGGTTTGATTCTGGAACCATGTGGCCTGGGAATATGACTGAGGTTTGATTCTGGAAACCATTGGCCTGGGAACATGACTGATGTTAGATTGTGGAATCCTGTGGCCTGGGAACATGAAATCGTTTTGATTCTGGAAAACTGTGGCCTGGGAATATGACTGAGGTTTCATGGTGGTACCCTATGGCCTGGCAACATGACTGAGGTTTGATTCTGGATCCCTGTGGCCTGGGAACATGACTGAGGCGTGATTCTGGAAACCTGTGGCCTGGGAACATGACATCTGTTTAGATTGTGGAATACTGTGCCCTGGGAACCCGACTGAGGCTTGGTTCTGGAACCCTGTGGACTGGGAATATGACTGAGGTTTTATTCTGGAACCCTGTAGACTGGGAACATAACTGAGGATTGATTCTGGAACCCTGTGGCCTGGTAACATGACATCGGTTGGATTCTGGAACCCTGTGGCATGGGAACATGACTGCGGTTTGATTGTGGAACCCACTGGCCTGGGAACATGACCGTGGTTTGATTCTGAAACCCTGTGGCCTGGGAACATGACTGAGGTTTGGTTCTGGAACCCTGTTCCCTGGGAACATGACTGAGGTTTGATTCTGGGCTCCTGTGTCCTGGGAACAAGAATGAGGTTTGAATGTGGAACCCTGTGGCCTGGGAACATGACTGAGGTTTGATTCTGGAACCATGTGTCCTGGGAATATGACTGATTTTTGCTTCTGGATAACTGTGGCCTGGGAAAATAACTGAGGTTTCATTGTGGAAATATGAGGCCTGGGATCATGAGTGAGGTTTGATGGTGGAACACTCTGGCCTGGCAAAATGACTGAAGCTTGATTCTGGAACCCTGTAGCCTGGGAACTTGACTGAGGTTTGATGGCAGAAACCTGTGGACTGGCAACATGACTGAGGTTTGATTGTGGAACCCTGTGCCCTGGAAACATGACTGTGGCCTGCTACTGGAAACCCATGGCCTGGGAACTTGACATTGCTTTGATTCTGGAACCCTGTGTCCTGGGAACATGACTGAGGTTTGATTCTGGAAATCATTGGCCTGGGAACATGACTGATGTTAGATTGTGGAATCTTGTGGCCTGGGAACATGACTGAGGTTTGATGGAGGAACCCTGTGGCCTGGGAACATGACTGAGGTTTGATGGGGGTACCCTGTGGCGTGGCAACATGACTGAGGCTTGATTCTGGAACCCTGTGGCCTGGGAAATTGACTCTGATTTGATCGCAGAAACCTGTGGACTGGCAACATGACTGAGGTTTGATGGTGGAACCCTGTGGCCTGGCAAGATGACAGAGGTTTGATTGTGGAACCCTCAGGCTTGAGAACATGACTGAGGCTTGATGGTGGAACCCTGTGGCCTGGCAACAGGACTGAGGTTTGATGGTGGAATCCTGTGGCCTGGCAAGATGACTTTGGTTTGATTGTGGAACACTCTGGCCTGGGAATATGACTGACGTTTAATTCTGGAACCCTGTGGCCTGGGAATATGAGTGAGGCTTGATTCTGGAACCCTGTGGCCTTGGAACATGAATGGGGTTTTACTTTTGAATCCTGTGTCCAGGGAACATGACTGAGGTTTGATTCTGGAACCCTGTGTCCTGGGAACATGACTGAGGTTTGATTCTGGAACCATGTGGCCTGGGAATATGACTGAGGTTTGATTCTGGAAACCATTGGCCTGGGAACATGACTGATGTTAGATTGTGGAATCCTGTGGCCTGGGAACATGACATCGGTTTGGATTCTGAAAACCTGTGGTCTGGGAATATGACTGAGGTTTGATGGTGGTACCCTATGGCCTGGGAGCATGACTTAGCTTTGATTCTGGATCCCTGTGGCCTGGGAACATGACTGAGGCGTGATTCTGGAAACCTGAGGCCTGGGAACATGACATCTGTTTAGATTGTGGAATACTGTGCCCTGGGAACCTGACTGAGGCTTGGTACTTGAACCCTGTGGACTGGCAACATGACTGAGGTTTTATTCTGGAACCCTGTAGCATGGGAACATAACTGAGGATTGATTCTGGAAACCTGTGGCCTGGGAACATGACATCGGTGGAATCTGGAACCCTGTGGCCTGGGAACATGAGAACGGTGTGATTCTGGAACCCTGTGGCCTGAGAACATGTCTGAGGTTTGATGGTGGAAACCTGTGGCCTGGCAACATGACTGAGGTTTGGTTCTGGAACCCTGTTCCCTGGGAACATGACTGAGGTTTGATTCTGGACACCTTTGTCCTGGGAACATGACTGAGGTTTGATTGTGGAACCCTGTGTCCTGGGAACATGACTGAGTTTTGATTCTGGAACCATGTGTCCTGGGAATATGACTGAGGTTTGATTCTGGATACCTGTGGCCTGGGAAAATGACTGAGGTTTCATTGTGGAAATATGTGGCCTGGGATCTTGAGTGAGGTTTGATGGTGGAACACTCTGGCCTGGCAAAATGACTGAAGCTTGATTCTGGAACCCTGTGGCCTGGGAACTTGACTGAGGTTTGATGGCAGAAACCTGTGGACTGGCAACATGACTGAGGTTTGATTGTGGAACCCTGGGCCCTGGAAACATGACTGTGGCCTGGTACTGGAAACCCATGGCCTGGGAACTTGACGTTGGTTTGATTCTGGAACCCTGTGTCCTGGGAACATGATTGAGGTTTGATTCTGGAAACCATTGGTCTGGGAACATGACTGATGTTAGATTGTGGAATCCTGTGGCCTGGGAACATGACTGAGGTTTGATGGAGGAACCCTGTGGCCTGGGAACATGACTGAGGTTTGATGGTGGTACCCTGTGGACTGGCAACATGACTGAGGCTTGATTCTGGGACCCTGTGGCCTGGGAAATTGACTCTGATTTGATCGCAGAAACCTGTGGACTGGCAGCATGACTGAGGATTGATGGTGGAACCCTGGGCACTGGGAACATGACGAGATGCCTGACACTGTAACCCCGTGTCCTGAGAACATGACATTGTTTTGATTCTGGAAAGCTGTTTCCTGGGAACATGACTGAGGTTTGATGGTTGAACCCTGTGGACTGGCAACATGACTGAGGTTTGATTGTGGCACCCTCAGGCTTGGGAACATTACTGAGGCTTGATGGTGGAACCCTGTGTCCTGGCACCAGGACTGAGGTTTGATGGTGGAACCCTGTGGCCTGGCAAGATGACTTTGGTTTGATTGTGGAACACTCTGGCCTGGGAATATGACTGACGTTTAATTCTGGAAACCTGTGGCCTGGGAATATGAGTGAGGCTTGATTCTGGAACCCTGTGGCCTTGGAACATGAATGGGGTTTTACTTTTGAATCCTGTGTCCAGGGAACATGACTGAGGTTTGATTCTGGAACCCTGTGTCCTGGGAACATGACTGAGGTTTGATTCTGGAACCATGTGGCCTGGGAATATGACTGAGGTTTGATTCTGGAAACCATTGGCCTGGGAACATGACTGATGTTAGATTGTGGAATCCTGTGGCCTGGGAACATGAAATCGTTTTGATTCTGGAAAACTGTGGCCTGGGAATATGACTGAGGTTTCATGGTGGTACCCTATGGCCTGGCAACATGACTGAGGTTTGATTCTGGATCCCTGTGGCCTGGGAACATGACTGAGGCGTGATTCTGGAAACCTGTGGCCTGGGAACATGACATCTGTTTAGATTGTGGAATACTGTGCCCTGGGAACCCGACTGAGGCTTGGTTCTGGAACCCTGTGGACTGGGAATATGACTGAGGTTTTATTCTGGAACCCTGTAGACTGGGAACATAACTGAGGATTGATTCTGGAACCCTGTGGCCTGGTAACATGACATCGGTTGGATTCTGGAACCCTGTGGCATGGGAACATGACTGCGGTTTGATTGTGGAACCCACTGGCCTGGGAACATGACCGTGGTTTGATTCTGAAACCCTGTGGCCTGGGAACATGACTGAGGTTTGGTTCTGGAACCCTGTTCCCTGGGAACATGACTGAGGTTTGATTCTGGGCTCCTGTGTCCTGGGAACAAGAATGAGGTTTGAATGTGGAACCCTGTGGCCTGGGAACATGACTGAGGTTTGATTCTGGAACCATGTGTCCTGGGAATATGACTGATTTTTGCTTCTGGATAACTGTGGCCTGGGAAAATAACTGAGGTTTCATTGTGGAAATATGAGGCCTGGGATCATGAGTGAGGTTTGATGGTGGAACACTCTGGCCTGGCAAAATGACTGAAGCTTGATTCTGGAACCCTGTAGCCTGGGAACTTGACTGAGGTTTGATGGCAGAAACCTGTGGACTGGCAACATGACTGAGGTTTGATTGTGGAACCCTGTGCCCTGGAAACATGACTGTGGCCTGCTACTGGAAACCCATGGCCTGGGAACTTGACATTGGTTTGATTCTGGAACCCTGTGTCCTGGGAACATGACTGAGGTTTGATTCTGGAAATCATTGGCCTGGGAACATGACTGACGTTAGATTGTGGAATCTTGTGGCCTGGGAACATGACTGAGGTTTGATGGAGGAACCCTGTGGCCTGGGAACATGACTGAGGTTTGATGGGGGTACCCTGTGGCGTGGCAACATGACTGAGGCTTGATTCTGGAACCCTGTGGCCTGGGAAATTGACTCTGATTTGATCGCAGAAACCTGTGGACTGGCAACATGACTGAGGTTTGATGGTGGAACCCTGTGGCCTGGCAAGATGACAGAGGTTTGATTGTGGAACCCTCAGGCTTGAGAACATGACTGAGGCTTGATGGTGGAACCCTGTGGCCTGGCAACAGGACTGAGGTTTGATGGTGGAATCCTGTGGCCTGGCAAGATGACTTTGGTTTGATTGTGGCACACTCTGGCCTGGGAGTATGACTGACGTTTAATTCTGGAACCCTGTGGCCTGGGAATATGAGTGAGGCTTGATTCTGGAACCCTGTGGCCTTGGAACATGAATGGGGTTTTACTTTTGAATCCTGTGTCCAGGGAACATGACTGAGGTTTGATTCTGGAACCCTGTGTCCTGGGAACATGACTGAGGTTTGATTCTGGAACCATGTGGCCTGGGAATATGACTGAGGTTTGATTCTGGAAACCATTGGCCTGGGAACATGACTGATGTTAGATTGTGGAATCCTGTGGCCTGGGAACATGACATCGCTTTGGATTCTGAAAACCTGTGGTCTGGGAATATGACTGAGGTTTGATGGTGGTACCCTATGGCCTGGGAGCATGACTTAGCTTTGATTCTGGATCCCTGTGGCCTGGGAACATGACTGAGGCGTGATTCTGGAAACCTGAGGCCTGGGAACATGACATCTGTTTAGATTGTGGAATACTGTGCCCTGGGAACCTGACTGAGGCTTGGTACTTGAACCCTGTGGACTGGCAACATGACTGAGGTTTTATTCTGGAACCCTGTAGCATGGGAACATAACTGAAGATTGATTCTGGAAACCTGTGGCCTGGGAACATGACATCGGTGGAATCTGGAACCCTGTGGCCTGGGAACATGAGAACGGTGTGATTCTGGAACCCTGTGGCCTGAGAACATGTCTGAGGTTTGATGGTGGAAACCTGTGGCCTGGCAACATGACTGAGGTTTGGTTCTGGAACCCTGTTCCCTGGGAACATGACTGAGGTTTGATTCTGGACACCTTTGTCCTGGGAACATGACTGAGGTTTGATTGTGGAACCCTGTGTCCTGGGAACATGACTGAGTTTTGATTCTGGAACCATGTGTCCTGGGAATATGACTGAGGTTTGATTCTGGATACCTGTGGCCTGGGAAAATGACTGAGGTTTCATTGTGGAAATATGTGGCCTGGGATCTTGAGTGGGGTTTGATGGTGGAACACTCTGGCCTGGCAAAATGACTGAAGCTTGATTCTGGAACCCTGTGGCCTGGGAACTTGACTGAGGTTTGATGGCAGAAACCTGTGGACTGGCAACATGACTGAGGTTTGATTGTGGAACCCTGTGCCCTGGAAACATGACTGTGGCCTGGTACTGGAAACCCATGGCCTGGGAACTTGACGTTGGTTTGATTCTGGAACCCTGTGTCCTGGGAACATGATTGAGGTTTGATTCTGGAAACCATTGGTCTGGGAACATGACTGATGTTAGATTGTGGAATCCTGTGGCCTGGGAACATGACTGAGGTTTGATGGAGGAACCCTGTGGCCTGGGAACATGACTGAGGTTTGATGGTGGTACCCTGTGGACTGGCAACATGACTGAGGCTTGATTCTGGGACCCTGTGGCCTGGGAAATTGACTCTGATTTGATCGCAGAAACCTGTGGACTGGCAGCATGACTGAGGATTGATGGTGGAACCCTGGGCACTGGGAACATGACGAGATGCCTGACACTGTAACCCCGTGTCCTGAGAACATGACATTGTTTTGATTCTGGAAAGCTGTTTCCTGGGAACATGACTGAGGTTTGATGGTTGAACCCTGTGGACTGGCAACATGACTGACGTTTGATTGTGGCACCCTCAGGCTTGGGAACATTACTGAGGCTTGATGGTGGAACCCTGTGTCCTGGCACCAGGACTGAGGTTTGATGGTGGAACCCTGTGGCCTGGGAACATGACATCGTTTTGGATTCTGGTACCGTGTTGCCTGGGAACATGAAATCGTTTTGATTCTGGAAACCTGTGGCCTGGGAATATGACTGAGGTTTGATGGTGGTACCCTATGGCCTGGCAACATGACTGAGGTTTGATTCTGGATCCCTGTGGCCTGGGAACATGACTGAGGCGTGATTCTGGAAACCTGTGGCCTGGGAACATGACATCTGTTTAGATTGTGGAATACTGCGCCCTGGGAACCCGACTGAGGCTTGGTTCTGGAACCCTGTGGACTGGGAATATGACTGAGGTTTTATTCTGGAACCCTGTAGACTGGGAACATAACTGAGGATTGATTCTGGAACCCTGTGGCCTGGGAACATGACATCGGTTGGATTCTGGAACCCTGTGGCATGGGAACATGACTGCGGTTTGATTGTGGAACCCACTGGCCTGGGAACATGACCGTGGTTTGATTCTGAAACCCTGTGTCCTGGGAATATGACTGAGGTTTGATTCTGGAAATCATTGGCCTGGGAACATGACTGACGTTAGATTGTGGAATCTTGTGGCCTGGGAACATGACTGAGGTTTGATGGAGGAACCCTGTGGCCTGGGAACATGACTGAGGTTTGATGGGGGTACCCTGTGGCGTGGCAACATGACTGAGGCTTGATTCTGGAACCCTGTGGCCTGGGAAATTGACTCTGATTTGATCGCAGAAACCTGTGGACTGGCAACATGACTGAGGTTTGATGGTGGAACCCTGTGCACTGGGAACTTGACTGAGGCCTGATACTGCAACCCCGTGGCCTGGGAACATGACATTGGTTTAATTAAGGAACCCTGTTTCCTGGGAACATGACTGAGGTTTGATGCTTGAACCCTGTGGCCTGGCAAGATGACAGAGGTTTGAATGTGGAACCCTCAGGCTTGAGAACATGACTGAGGCTTGATGGTGGAACCCTGTGACCTGGCAACAGGACTGAGGTTTGATGGTGGAATCCTGTGGCCTGGCAAGATGACTTTGGTTTGATTGTGGAACACTCTGGCCTGGGAATATGACTGACGTTTAATTCTGGAACCCTGTGGCCTGGGAATATGAGTGAGGCTTGATTCTGGAACCCTGTGGCCTTGGAACATGAATGGGGTTTTACTTTTGAATCCTGTGTCCAGGGAACATGACTGAGGTTTGATTCTGGAACCCTGTGTCCTGGGAACATGACTGAGGTTTGATTCTGGAACCATGTGGCCTGGGAATATGACTGAGGTTTGATTCTGGAAACCATTGGCCTGGGAACATGACTGATGTTAGATTGTGGAATCCTGTGGCCTGGGAACATGACTGAGGTTTGGTTCTGGAACCCTGTTCCCTGGGAACATGACTGAGGTTTGATTCTGGGCTCCTGTGTCCTGGGAACAAGAATGAGGTTTGAATGTGGAACCCTGTGGCCTGGGAACATGACTGAGGTTTGATTCTGGAACCATGTGTCCTGGGAATATGACTGAGGTTTGATTCTGGATAACTGTGGCCTGGAAAAATAACTGAGGTTTCATTGTGGAAATATGAGGCCTGGGATCATGAGTGAGGTTTGATGGGGGTACCCTGTGGCGTGGCAACATGACTGAGGCTTGATTCTGGAACCCTTTGGCCTGGGAAATTGACTCTGATTTGATCGCAGAAACCTGTGGACTGGCAACATGACTGAGGTTTGATGGTGGAACCCTGTGGCCTGGCAAGATGACAGAGGTTTGATTGTGGAACCCTCAGGCTTGAGAACATGACTGAGGCTTGATGGGGAACCCTGTGGCCTGGCAACAGGACTGAGGTTTGATGGTGGAATCCTGTGGCCTGGCAAGATGACTTTGGTTTGATTGTGGAACACTCTGGCCTGGGAATATGACTGACGTTTAATTCTGGAACCCTGTGGCCTGGGAATATGAGTGAGGCTTGATTCTGGAACCCTGTGGCCTGGGAACATGACATCGGTTGGATTCTGGAACCCTGTGGCATGGGAACATGACTGCGGTTTGATTGTGGAACCCACTGGCCTGGGAACATGACCGTGGTTTGATTCTGAAACCCTGTGGCCTGGGAACATGACTGAGGTTTGGTTCTGGAACCCTGTTCCCTGGGAACATGACTGAGGTTTGATTCTGGGCTCCTGTGTCCTGGGAACAAGAATGAGGTTTGAATGTGGAACCCTGTGGCCTGGGAACATGACTGAGGTTTGATTCTGGAACCATGTGTCCTGGGAATATGACTGAGGTTTGCTTCTGGATAACTGTGGCCTGGAAAAATAACTGAGGTTTCATTGTGGAAATATGAGGCCTGGGATCATGAGTGAGGTTTGATGGGGGTACCCTGTGGCGTGGCAACATGACTGAGGCTTGATTCTGGAAATCATTGGCCTGGGAACATGACTGACGTTAGATTGTGGAATCTTGTGGCCTGGGAACATGACTGAGGTTTGATGGAGGAACCCTGTGGCCTGGGAACATGACTGAGGTTTGATGGGGGTACCCTGTGGCGTGGCAACATGACTGAGGCTTGATTCTGGAACCCTGTGGCCTGGGAAATTGACTCTGATTTGATCGCAGAAACCTGTGGACTGGCAACATGACTGAGGTTTGATGGTGGAACCATGTGGCCTGGCAAGATGACAGAGGTTTGATTGTGGAACCCTCAGGCTTGAGAACATGACTGAGGCTTGATGGTGGAACCCTGTGGCCTGGCAACAGGACTGAGGTTTGATGGTGGAATCCTGTGGCCTGGCAAGATGACTTTGGTTTGATTGTGGAACACTCTGGCCTGGGAATATGACTGACGTTTAATTCTGGAACCCTGTGGCCTGGGAATATGAGTGAGGCTTGATTCTGGAACCCTGTGGCCTTGGAACATGAATGGGGTTTTACTTTTGAATCCTGTGTCCAGGGAACATGACTGAGGTTTGATTCTGGAACCCTGTGTCCCGGGAACATGACTGAGGTTTGATTCTGGAACCATGTGGCCTGGGAATATGACTGAGGTTTGATTCTGGAAACCATTGGCCTGGGAACATGACTGATGTTAGATTGTGGAATCCTGTGGCCTGGGAACATGACATCGGTTTGGATTCTGAAAACCTGTGGTCTGGGAATATGACTGAGGTTTGATGGTGGAACCCTGTGGCCTAGCAAGATGACAGAGGTTTGATGGTGGAATCCTGTGGCCTGGGAACATGAAATCGTTTTGATTCTGGAAAACTGTGGCCTGGGAATATGACTGAGGTTTCATGGTGGTACCCTATGGCCTGGCAACATGACTGAGGTTTGATTCTGGATCCCTGTGGCCTGGGAACATGACTGAGGCGTGATTCTGGAAACCTGTGGCCTGGGAACATGACATCTGTTTAGATTGTGGAATACTGTGCCCTGGGAACACGACTGAGGCTTGGTTCTGGACCCCTGTGGACTGGGAATATGACTGAGGTTTTATTCTGGAACCCTGTAGACTGGGAACATAACTGAGGATTGATTCTGGAACCCTTTAGACTGGGAACATAACTGAGGATTGATTCTGGAACGCTGTGGCCTGGGAACATGACATCGGTTGGATTCTGGAACCCTGTAGCCTGGGAACTTGACTGAGGTTTGATGGCAGAAACCTGTGAACTGGCAACATGACTGAGGTTTGATTGTGGAACCCTGTGCCCTGGAAACATGACTGTAGCCTGGTACTGGAAACCCATGGCCTGGGAACTTGACATTGCTTTGATTCTGGAACCCTGTGTCCTGGGAACATGACTGAGGTTTGATTCTGGAAATCATTGGCCTGGGAACATGACTGACGTTAGATTGTGGAATCTTGTGGCCTGGGAACATGACTGAGGTTTGATGGAGGAACCCTGTGGCCTGGGAACATGACTGAGGTTTGATGGGGGTACCCTGTGGCGTGGCAACATGACTGAGGCTTGATTCTGGAACCCTGTGGCCTGGGAAATTGACTCTGATTTGATCGCAGAAACCTGTGGACTGGCAACATGACTGAGGTTTGATGGTGGAACCCTGTGGCCTGGCAAGATGACAGAGGTTTGATTGTGGAACCCTCAGGCTTGAGAACATGACTGAGGCTTGATGGTGGAACCCTGTGCCCTGGCAACAGGACTGAGGTTTGATGGTGGAATCCTGTGGCCTGGCAAGATGACTTTGGTTTGATTGTGGAACACTCTGGCCTGGGAATATGACTGACGTTTAATTCTGGAACCCTGTGGCCTGGGAATATGAGTGAGGCTTGATTCTGGAACCCTGTGGCCTTGGAACATGAATGGGGTTTTACTTTTGAATCCTGTGTCCAGGGAACATGACTGAGGTTTGATTCTGGAACCCTGTGTCCTGGGAACATGACTGAGGTTTGATTCTGGAACCATGTGGCCTGGGAATATGACTGAGGTTTGATTCTGGAAACCATTGGCCTGGGAACATAACTGATGTTAGATTGTGGAATCCTGTGGCCTGGGAACATGACATCGGTTTGGATTCTGAAAACCTGTGGTCTGGGAATATGACTGAGGTTTGATGGTGGTACCCTATGGCCTGGGAGCATGACTTAGCTCTGATTCTGGATCCCTGTGGCCTGGGAACATGACTGAGGCGTGATTCTGGAAACCTGAGGCCTGGGAACATGACATCTGTTTAGATTGTGGAATACTGTGCCCTGGGAACCTGACTGAGGCTTGGTACTTGAACCCTGTGGACTGGCAACATGACTGAGGTTTTATTCTGGAACCCTGTAGCATGGGAACATAACTGAGCATTGATTCTGGAAACCTGTGGCCTGGGAACATGACATCGGTGGAATCTGGAACCCTGTGGCCTGGGAACATGAGAACGGTGTGATTCTGGAACCCTGTGGCCTGAGAACATGTCTGAGGTTTGATGGTGGAAACCTGTGGCCTGGCAACATGACTGAGGTTTGGTTCTGGAACCCTGTTCCCTGGGAACATGACTGAGGTTTGATTCTGGACACCTTTGTCCTGGGAACATGACTGAGGTTTGATTGTGGAACCCTGTGTCCTGGGAACATGACTGAGTTTTGATTCTGGAACCATGTGTCCTGGGAATATGACTGAGGTTTGATTCTGGATACCTGTGGCCTGGGAAAATGACTGAGGTTTCATTGTGGAAATATGTGGCCTGGGATCTTGAGTGAGGTTTGATGGTGGAACACTCTGGCCTGGCAAAATGACTGAAGCTTGATTCTGGAACCCTGTGGCCTGGGAACTTGACTGAGGTTTGATGGCAGAAACCTGTGGACTGGCAACATGACTGAGGTTTGATTGTGGAACCCTGTGCCCTGGAAACATGACTGTGGCCTGGTACTGGAAACCCATGGCCTGGGAACTTGACGTTGGTTTGATTCTGGAACCCTGTGTCCTGGGAACATGATTGAGGTTTGATTCTGGAAACCATTGGTCTGGGAACATGACTGATGTTAGATTGTGGAATCCTGTGGCCTGGGAACATGACTGAGGTTTGATGGAGGAACCCTGTGGCCTGGGAACATGACTGAGGTTTGATGGTGGTACCCTGTGGACTGGCAACATGACTGAGGCTTGATTCTGGGACCCTGTGGCCTGGGAAATTGACTCTGATTTGATCGCAAAAACCTGTGGACTGGCAGCATGACTGAGGATTGATGGTGGAACCCTGGGCACTGGGAACATGACGAGATGCCTGACACTGTAACCCCGTGTCCTGAGAACATGACATTGTTTTGATTCTGGAAAGCTGTTTCCTGGGAACATGACTGAGGTTTGATGGTTGAACCCTGTGGACTGGCAACATGACTGACGTTTGATTGTGGCACCCTCAGGCTTGGGAACATTACTGAGGCTTGATGGTGGAACCCTGTGTCCTGGCACCAGGACTGAGGTTTGATGGTGGAACCCTGTGGCCTGGGAACATGACATCGTTTTGGATTCTGGTACCGTGTTGCCTGGGAACATGAAATCGTTTTGATTCTGGAAACCTGTGGCCTGGGAATATGACTGAGGTTTGATGGTGGTACCCTATGGCCTGGCAACATGACTGAGGTTTGATTCTGGAACCCTGTGTCCTGGGAACATGACATCGGTTTGATTCTGGAAACCATTGGCCTGGGAACATGACTGATGTTAGATTGTGGAACCCTGTGGCCTGGGAACATGACATCGGTTTGATTCTGGAAACCATTGGCCTGGGAACATGACTGATGTTAGATTGTGGAATCCTGTGGCCTGGGAACATGACATCGGTTTGGATTCTGAAAACCTGTGGTCGGGAATATGACTGAGGTTTGATTGTCGTACCCTATGGCCTGGGAGCATGACTTAGCTTTGATTCTGGATCCCTGTGGCCTGGGAACATGACTGAGGCGTGATTCTGGAAACCTGAGGCCTGGGAACATGACACCTGTTTAGATTGTGGAATACTGTGCCCTGGGAACCCGACTGAGGCTTGGTTCTGGAACCCTGTGGACTGGGAATATGACTGAGGTTTTATTCTGGAACCCTGTAGACTGGGAACATAACTGAGGATTGATTCTGGAACCCTGTGGCCTGGGAACATGACATCGGTTGGATTCTGGAACCCTGTGGCATGGGAACATGACTGCGGTTTGATTGTGGAACCCACTGGCCTGGGAACATGACCGTGGTTTGATTCTGAAACCCTGTGGCCTGGGAACATGACTGAGGTTTGGTTCTGGAACCCTGTTCCCTGGGAACATGACTGAGGTTTGATTCTGGGCTCCTGTGTCCTGGCAACAAGAATGAGGTTTGAATGTGGAACCCTGTGGCCTGGGAACATGACTGAGGTTTGATTCTGGAACCATGTGTCCTGGGAATATGACTGAGGTTTGCTTCTGGATAACTGTGGCCTGGGAAAATAACTGAGGTTTCATTGTGGAAATATGAGGCCTGGGATCATGAGTGAGGTTTGATGGGGGTACCCTGTGGCGTGGCAACATGAGTGAGGCTTGATTCTGGAACCCTGTGGCCTGGGAAATTGACTCTGATTTAATCGCAGAAACCTGTGGACTGGCAACATGACTGAGGTTTGATGGTTGAACCCTGTGGCCTGGCAAGATGACAGAGGTTTGATTGTGGAACCCTCAGGCTTGAGAACATGACTGAGGCTTGATGGTGGAACCCTGTGGCCTGGAAACAGGACTGAGGTTTGATGGTGGAATCCTGTGGCCTGGCAAGATGACTTTGGTTTGATTGTGGAACACTCTGGCCTGGGAATATGACTGACGTTTAATTCTGGAACCCTGTGGCCTGGGAATATGAGTGAGGCTTGATTCTGGAACCCTGTGGCCTTGGAACATGAATGGGGTTTTACTTTTGAATCCTGTGTCCAGGGAACATGACTGAGGTTTGATTCTGGAACCATGTGGCCTGGGAATATGACTGAGGTTTGATTCTGGAAACCATTGGCCTGGGAACATGACTGATGTTAGATTGTGGAATCCTGTGGCCTGGGAACATGAAATCGTTTTGATTCTGGAAAACTGTGGCCTGGGAATATGACTGAGGTTTCATGGTGGTACCCTATGGCCTGGCAACATGACTGAGGTGTGATTCTGGATCCCTGTGGCCTGGGAACATGACTGAGGCGTGATTCTGGAAACCTGTGGCCTGGGAACATGACATCTGTTTAGATTGTGGAATACTGTGCCCTGGGAACCCGACTGAGGCTTGGTTCTGGAACCCTGTGGACTGGGAATATGACTGAGGTTTTATTCTGGAACCCTGTAGACTGGGAACATAACTGAGGATTGATTCTGGAACCCTGTGGCCTGGGAACATGACATCGGTTGGATTCTGGAACCCTGTGGCATGGGAACATGACTGCGGTTTGATTGTGGAACCCACTGGCCTGGGAACATGACCGTGGTTTGATTCTGAAACCCTGTGGCCTGGGAACATGACTGAGGTTTGGTTCTGGAACCCTGTTCCCTGGGAACATGACTGAGGTTTGATTCTGGGCTCCTGTGTCCTGGGAACAAGAATGAGGTTTGAATGTGGAACCCTGTGGCCTGGGAACATGACTGAGGTTTGATTCTGGAACCATGTGTCCTGGGAATATGACTGAGGTTTGATTCTGGATAACTGTGGCCTGGGAAAATAACTGAGGTTTCATTGTGGAAATATGAGGCCTGGGATCATGAGTGAGATTTGATGGTGGAACACTCTGGCCTGGCAAAATGACTGAAGCTTGATTCTGGAACCCTGTAGCCTGGGAACTTGACTGAGGTTTGATGGCAGAAACCTGTGGACTGGCAACATGACTGAGGTTTGATTGTGGAACCCTGTGCCCTGGAAACATGACTGTGGCCTGCTACTGGAAACCCATGGCCTGGGAACTTGACATTGCTTTGATTCTGGAACCCTGTGTCCTGGGAACATGACTGAGGTTTGATTCTGGAAATCATTGGCCTGGGAACATGACTGACGTTAGATTGTGGAATCTTGTGGCCTGGGAACATGACTGAGGCTTGATTCCGGAACCCTGTGGCCTGGGAAATTGACTCTGATTTGATCGCAGAAACCTGTGGACTGGCAACATGACTGAGGTTTGATGGTGGAACCCTGTGGCCTGGCAAGATGACAGAGGTTTGATTGTGGAACCCTCAGGCTTGAGAACATGACTGAGGCTTGATGGTGGAACCCTGTGCCCTGGCAACAGGACTGAGGTTTGATGGTGGAATCCTGTGGCCTGGCAAGATGACTTTGGTTTGATTGTGGAACACTCTGGCCTGGGAATATGACTGACGTTTAATTCTGGAACCCTGTGGCCTGGGAATATGAGTGAGGCTTGATTCTGGAACCCTGTGGCCTTGGAACATGAATGGGGTTTTACTTTTGAATCCTGTGTCCAGGGAACATGACTGAGGTTTGATTCTGGAACCCTGTGTCCTGGGAACATGACTGAGGTTTGATTCTGGAACCATGTGGCCTGGGAATATGACTGAGGTTTGATTCTGGAAACCATTGGCCTGGGAACATGACTGATGTTAGATTGTGGAATCCTGTGGCCTGGGAACATGACATCGGTTTGGATTCTGAAAACCTGTGGTCTGGGAATATGACTGAGGTTTGATGGTGGTACCCTATGGCCTGGGAGCATGACTTAGCTTTGATTCTGGATCCCTGTGGCCTGGGAACATGACTGAGGCGTGATTCTGGAAACCTGAGGCCTGGGAACATGACATCTGTTTAGATTGTGGAATACTGTGCCCTGGGAACCTGACTGAGGCTTGGTACTTGAACCCTGTGGACTGGCAACATGACTGAGGTTTTATTCTGGAACCCTGTAGCATGGGAACATAACTGAGGATTGATTCTGGAAACCTGTGGCCTGGGAACATGACCACGGTGGAATCTGGAACCCTGTGGCCTGGGAACATGAGAACGGTGTGTTTCTGGAACCCTGTGGCCTGAGAACATGTCTGAGGTTTGATGGTGGAAACCTGTGGCCTGGCAACATGACTGAGGTTTGGTTCTGGAACCCTGTTCCCTGGGAACATGACTGAGGTTTGATTCTGGACACCTTTGTCCTGGGAACATGACTGAGGTTTGATTGTGGAACCCTGTGTCCTGGGAACATGACTGAGTTTTGATTCTGGAACCATGTGTCCTGGGAATATGACTGAGGTTTGATTCTGGATACCTGTGGCCTGGGAAAATGACTGAGGTTTCATTGTGGAAATATGTGGCCTGGGACCTTGAGTGAGGTTTGATGGTGGAACACTCTGGCCTGGCAAAATGACTGAAGCTTGATTCTGGAACCCTGTGGCCTGGGAACTTGACTGAGGTTTGATGGCAGAAACCTGTGGACTGGCAACATGACTGAGGTTTGATTGTGGAACCCTGTGCCCTGGAAACATGACTGTGGCCTGGTACTGGAAACCCATGGCCTGGGAACTTGACGTTGGTTTGATTCTGGAACCCTGTGTCCTGGGAACATGATTGAGGTTTGATTCTGGAAACCATTGGTCTGGGAACATGACTGATGTTAGATTGTGGAATCCTGTGGCCTGGGAACATGACTGAGGTTTGATGGAGGAACCCTGTGGCCTGGGAACATGACTGAGGTTTGATGGTGGTACCCTGTGGACTGGCAACATGACTGAGGCTTGATTCTGGGACCCTGTGGCCTGGGAAATTGACTCTGATTTGATCGCAGAAACCTGTGGACTGGCAGCATGACTGAGGATTGATGGTGGAACCCTGGGCACTGGGAACATGACGAGATGCCTGACACTGTAACCCCGTGTCCTGAGAACATGACATTGTTTTGATTCTGGAAAGCTGTTTCCTGGGAACATGACTGAGGTTTGATGGTTGAACCCTGTGGACTGGCAACATGACTGACGTTTGATTGTGGCACCCTCAGGCTTGGGAACATTACTGAGGCTTGATGGTGGAACCCTGTGTCCTGGCACCAGGACTGAGGTTTGATGGTGGAACCCTGTGGCCTGGGAACATGACATCGTTTTGGATTCTGGTACCGTGTTGCCTGGGAACATGAAATCGTTTTGATTCTGGAAACCTGTGGCCTGGGAATATGACTGAGGTTTGATGGTGGTACCCTATGGCCTGGCAACATGACTGAGGTTTGATTCTGGATCCCTGTGGCCTGGGAACATGACTGAGGCGTGATTCTGGAAACCTGTGGCCTGGGAACATGACATCTGTTTAGATTGTGGAATACTGTGCCCTGGGAACCCGACTGAGGCTTGGTTCTGGAACCCTGTGGACTGGGAATATGACTGAGGTTTTATTCTGGAACCCTGTAGACTGGGAACATAACTGAGGATTGATTCTGGAACCCTGTGGCCTGGGAACATGACATCGGTTGGATTCTGGAACCCTGTGGCATGGGAACATGACTGCGGTTTGATTGTGGAACCCACTGGCCTGGGAACATGACCGTGGTTTGATTCTGAAACCCTGTGGCCTGGGAACATGACTGAGGTTTGGTTCTGGAACCCTGTTCCCTGGGAACATGACTGAGGTTTGATTCTGGGCTCCTGTGTCCTGGGAACAAGAATGAGGTTTGAATGTGGAACCCTGGGGCCTGGGAACATGACTGAGGTTTGATTCTGGAACCATGTGTCCTGGGAATATGACTGAGGTTTGCTTCTGGATAACTGTGGCCTGGGAAAATAACTGAGGTTTCATTGTGGAAATATGAGGCCTGGGATCATGAGTGAGGTTTGATGGTGGAACACTCTGGCCTGGCAAAATGACTGAAGCTTGATTCTGGAACCCTGTAGCCTGGGAACTTGACTGAGGTTTGATGGCAGAAACCTGTGGACTGGCAACATGACTGAGGTTTGATTGTGGAACCCTGTGCCCTGGAAACATGACTGTGGCCTGCTACTGGAAACCCATGGCCTGGGAACTTGACATTGCTTTGATTCTGGAACCCTGTGTCTTGGGAACATGACTGAGGTTTGATTCTGGAAATCATTGGCCTGGGAACATGACTGACGTTAGATTGTGGAATCTTGTGGCCTGGGAACATGACTGAGGTTTGATGGAGGAACCCTGTGGCCTGGGAACATGACTGAGGTTTGATGGGGGTACCCTGTGGCGTGGCAACATGACTGAGGCTTGATTCTGGAACCCTGTGGCCTGGGAAATTGACTCTGATTTGATCGCAGAAACCTGTGGACTGGCAACATGACTGAGGTTTGATGGTGGAACCCTGTGCACTGGGAACTTGACTGAGGCCTGATACTGCAACCCCGTGGCCTGGGAACATGACATTGGTTTAATTAAGGAACCCTGTTTCCTAGGAACATGACTGAGGTTTGATGGTTGAACCCTGTGGCCTGGCAAGATGACAGAGGTTTGAATGTGGAACCCTCAGGCTTGAGAACATGACTGAGGCTTGATGGTGGAACCCTGTGGCCTGGCAACAGGACTGAGGTTTGATGGTGGAATCCTGTGGCCTGGGAACATGACATCGGTTTGGATTCTGAAAACCTGTGGTCTGGGAATATGACTGAGGTTTGATGGTCGTACCCTATGGCCTGGGAGCATGACTTAGCTTTGATTCTGGATCCCTGTGGACTGGGAACATGACTGAGGCGTGATTTTGGAAACCTGAGGCCTGGGAACATGACATCTGTTTAGATTGTGGAATACTGTGCCCTGGGAACCCGACTGAGGCTTGGTTCTGGAACCCTGTGGACTGGGAATATGACTGAGGTTTTATTCTGGAACCCTGTAGAGTGGGAACATAACTGAGGATTGATTCTGGAACCCTGTGGCCTGGGAACATGACATCGGTTGGATGCTGGAACCCTGTGGCATGGGAACATGACTGCGGTTTGATTGTGGAACCCACTGGCCTGGGAACATGACCGTGGTTTGATTCTGAAACCCTGTGGCCTGGGAACATGACTGAGGTTTTGTTCTGGAACCCTGTTCCCTGGGAACATGACTGAGGTTTGATTCTGGGCTCCTGTGTCCTGGGAACAAGAATGAGGTTTGAATGTGGAACCCTGTGGCCTGGGAACATGACTGAGGTTTGATTCTGGAACCATGTGTCCTGGGAATATGACTGAGGTTTGCTTCTGGATAACTGTGGCCTGGAAAAATAACTGAGGTTTCATTGTGGAAATATGAGGCCTGAGATCATGAGTGAGGTTTGATGGGGGTACCCTATGGCGTGGCAACATGACTGAGGCTTGATTCTGGAACCCTTTGGCCTGGGAAATTGACTCTGATTTGATGGCAGAAACCTGTGGACTGGCAACATGACTGAGGTTTGATGGTGGAACCCTGTGGCCTGGAAACAGGACTGAGGTTTGATGGTGGAATCCTGTGGCCTGGCAAGATGCCTTTGGTTTGATTGTGGAACACTCTGGCCTGGGAATATGACTGACGTTTAATTCTGGAACCCTGTGGCCTGGGAATATGAGTGAGGCTTGATTCTGGAACCCTGTGGCCTTGGAACATGAATGGGGTTTTACTTTTGAATCCTGTGTCCAGGGAACATGACTGAGGTTTGATTCTGGAACCCTGTGTCCTGGGAACATGACTGAGGTTTGATTCTGGAACCATGTGGCCTGGGAATATGACTGAGGTTTGATTCTGGAAACCATTGGCCTGGGAACATGACTGATGTTAGATTGTGGAATCCTGTGGCCTGGGAACATGAAATCGTTTTGATTCTGGAAACCTGTGGCCTGGGAATATGACTGAGGTTTCATGGTGGTACCCTATGGCCTGGCAACATGACTGAGGTTTGATTCTGGATCCCTGTGGCCTGGGAACATGACTGAGGCGTGATTCTGGAAACCTGAGGCCTGGGAACATGACATCTGTTTAGATTGTGGAATACTGTGCCCTGGGAACCCGACTGAGGCTTGGTTCTGGAACCCTGTGGACTGGGAATATGACTGAGGTTTTATTCTGGAACCCTGTAGACTGGGAACATAACTGAGGATTGATTCTGGAACCCTGTGGCCTGGGAACATGACATCGGTTGGATTCTGGAACCCTGTGGCATGGGAACATGACTGCGGTTTGATTGTGGAACCCACTGGCCTGGGAACATGACCGTGGTTTGATTCTGAAACCCTGTGGCCTGGGAACATGACTGAGGTTTGGTTCTGGAACCCTGTTCCCTGGGAACATGACTGAGGTTTGATTCTGGGCTCCTGTGTCCTGGGAACAAGAATGAGGTTTGAATGTGGAACCCTGTGGCCTGGGAACATGACTGAGGTTTGATTCTGGAACCATGTGTCCTGGGAATATGACTGAGGTTTGCTTCTGGATAACTGTGGCCTGGGAAAATAACTGAGGTTTCATTGTGGAAATATGAGGCCTGGGATCATGAGTGAGGTTTGATGGTGGAACACTCTGGCCTGGCAAAATGACTGAAGCTTGATTCTGGAACCCTGTGGCCTGGGAACTTGACTGAGGTTTGATGGCAGAAACCTGTGGACTGGCAACATGACTGAGGTTTGATTGTGGAACCCTGTGCCCTGGAAACATGACTGTGGCCTGCTACTGGAAACCCATGGCCTGGGAACTTGACATTGGTTTGATTCTGGAACCCTGTGTCTTGGGAACATGACTGAGGTTTGATTCTGGAAATCATTGGCCTGGGAACATGACTGACGTTAGATTGTGGAATCTTGTGGCCTGGGAACATGACTGAGGTTTGATGGAGGAACCCTGTGGCCTGGGAACATGACTGAGGTTTGATGGGGGTACCCTGTGGCGTGGCAACATGACTGAGGCTTGATTCTGGAACCCTGTGGCCTGGGAAATTGACTCTGATTTGATCGCAGAAACCTGTGGACTGGCAACATGACTGAGGTTTGATGGTGGAACCCTGTGCACTGGGAACTTGACTGAGGCCTGATACTGCAACCCCGTGGCCTGGGAACATGACATTGGTTTAATTAAGGAACCCTGTTTCCTAGGAACATGACTGAGGTTTGATGGTTGAACCCTGTGGCCTGGCAAGATGACAGAGGTTTGAATGTGGAACCCAAAGGCTTGAGAACATGACTGAGGCTTGATGGTGGAACCCTGTGGCCTGGCAACAGGACTGAGGTTTGATGGTGGAATCCTGTGGCCTGGCAAGATGACTTTGGTTTGATTGTGGAACACTCTGACCTGGGAATATGACTGACGTTTAATTCTGGAACCCTGTGGCCTGGGAATATGAGTGAGGCTTGATTCTGGAACCCTGTGGCCTTGGAACATGAATGGGGTTTTACTTTTGAATCCTGTGTCCAGGGAACATGACTGAGGTTTGATTCTGGAACCCTGTGTCCTGGGAACATGACTGAGGTTTGATTCTGGAACCATGTGGCCTGGGAATATGACTGAGGTTTGATTCTGGAAACCATTGGCCTGGGAACATGACTGATGTTAGATTGTGGAATCCTGTGGCCTGGGAACATGACATCGGTTTGATTCTGGAAACCATTGGCCTGGGAACATGACTGATGTTAGATTGTGGAATCCTGTGGCCTGGGAACATGACATCGGTTTGGATTCTGAAAACCTGTGGTCTGGGAATATGACTGAGGTTTGATGGTCGTACCCTATGGCCTGGGAGCATGACTTAGCTTTGATTCTGGATCCCTGTGGACTGGGAACATGACTGAGGCGTGATTCTGGAAACCTGAGGCCTGGGAACATGACATCTGTTTAGATTGTGGAATACTGTGCCCTGGGAACCCGACTGAGGCTTGGTTCTGGAACCCTGTGGACTGGGAATATGACTGAGGTTTTATTCTGGAACCCTGTAGAGTGGGAACATAACTGAGGATTGATTCTGGAACCCTGTGGCCTGGGAACATGACATCGGTTGGATTCTGGAACCCTGTGGCATGGGAACATGACTGCGGTTTGATTGTGGAACCCACTGGCCTGGGAACATGACCGTGGTTTGATTCTGAAACCCTGTGGCCTGGGAACATGACTGAGGTTTTGTTCTGGAACCCTGTTCCCTGGGAACATGACTGAGGTTTGATTCTGGGCTCCTGTGTCCTGGGAACAAGAATGAGGTTTGAATGTGGAACCCTGTGGCCTGGGAACATGACTGAGGTTTGATTCTGGAACCATGTGTCCTGGGAATATGACTGAGGTTTGCTTCTGGATAACTGTGGCCTGGAAAAATAACTGAGGTTTCATTGTGGAAATATGAGGCCTGAGATCATGAGTGAGGTTTGATGGGGGTACCCTATGGCGTGGCAACATGACTGAGGCTTGATTCTGGAACCCTTTGGCCTGGGAAATTGACTCTGATTTGATGGCAGAAACCTGTGGACTGGCAACATGACTGAGGTTTGATGGTGGAACCCTGTGGCCTGGCAACAGGACTGAGGTTTGATGGTGGAATCCTGTGGCCTGGCAAGATGCCTTTGGTTTGATTGTGGAACACTCTGGCCTGGGAATATGACTGACGTTTAATTCTGGAACCCTGTGGCCTGGGAATATGAGTGAGGCTTGATTCTGGAACCCTGTGGCCTTGGAACATGAATGGGGTTTTACTTTTGAATCCTGTGTCCAGGGAACATGACTGAGGTTTGATTCTGGAACCCTGTGTCCTGGGAACATGACTGAGGTTTGATTCTGGAACCATGTGGCCTGGGAATATGACTGAGGTTTGATTCTGGAAACCATTGGCCTGGGAACATGACTGATGTTAGATTGTGGAATCCTGTGGCCTGGGAACATGAAATCGTTTTGATTCTGGAAACCTGTGGCCTGGGAATATGACTGAGGTTTCATGGTGGTACCCTATGGCCTGGCAACATGACTGAGGTTTGATTCTGGATCCCTGTGGCCTGGGAACATGACTGAGGCGTGATTCTGGAAACCTGAGGCCTGGGAACATGACATCTGTTTAGATTGTGGAATACTGTGCCCTGGGAACCCGACTGAGGCTTGGTTCTGGAACCCTGTGGACTGGGAATATGACTGAGGTTTTATTCTGGAACCCTGTAGACTGGGAACATAACTGAGGATTGATTCTGGAACCCTGTGGCCTGGGAACATGACATCGGTTGGATTCTGGAACCCTGTGGCATGGGAACATGACTGCGGTTTGATTGTGGAACCCACTGGCCTGGGAACATGACCGTGGTTTGATTCTGAAACCCTGTGGCCTGGGAACATGACTGAGGTTTGGTTCTGGAACCCTGTTCCCTGGGAACATGACTGAGGTTTGATTCTGGGCTCCTGTGTCCTGGCAACAAGAATGAGGTTTGAATGTGGAACCCTGTGGCCTGGGAACATGACTGAGGTTTGATTCTGGAACCATGTGTCCTGGGAATATGACTGAGGTTTGCTTCTGGATAACTGTGGCCTGGGAAAATAACTGAGGTTTCATTGTGGAAATATGAGGCCTGGGATCATGAGTGAGGTTTGATGGTGGAACACTCTGGCCTGGCAAAATGACTGAAGCTTGATTCTGGAACCCTGTGGCCTGGGAACTTGACTGAGGTTTGATGGCAGAAACCTGTGGACTGGCAACATGACTGAGGTTTGATTGTGGAACCCTGTGCCCTGGAAACATGACTTTGGCCTGCTACTGAAAACCCATGGCCTGGGAACTTAACATTGCTTTGATTCTGGAACCCTGTGTCCTGGGAACATGACTGAGGTTTGATTCTGGATATCATTGGCCTGGGAACATGACTGACGTTAGATTGTGGAATCTTGTGGCCTGGGAACATGACTGAGGTTTGATGGAGGAACCCTGTGGCCTGGCAAGATGACTTTGGTTTGATTGTGGAACACTCTGGCCTGGGAATATGACTGACGTTTAATTCTGGAAACCTGTGGCCTGGGAATATGAGTGAGGCTTGATTCTGGAACCCTGTGACCTTGGAACATGAATGGGGTTTTACTTTTGAATCCTGTGTCCAGGGAACATGACTGAGGTTTGATTCTGGAACCCTGTGTCCTGGGAACATGACTGAGGTTTGATTCTGGAACCATGTGGCCTGGGAATATGACTGAGGTTTGATTCTGGAAACCATTGGCCTGGGAACATGACTGATGTTAGATTGTGGAATCCTGTGGCCTGGGAACATGAAATCGTTTTGATTCTGGAAAACTGTGGCCTGGGAATATGTCTGAGGTTTCATGGTGGTACCCTATGGCCTGGCAACATGACTGAGGTTTGATTCTGGATATCATTGGCCTGGGAACATGACTGACGTTAGATTGTGGAATCTTGTGGCCTGGGAACATGACTGAGGTTTGATGGAGGAACCCTGTGGCCTGGGAACATGACTGAGGTTTGATGGGGGTACCCTGTGGTGTGGCAACATGACTGAGGCTTGATTCTGGAACCCTGTGGCCTGGGAAATTGACTCTGATTTGATCGCAGAAACCTGTGGACTGGCAACATGACTGAGGTTTGATGGTGGAACCCTGTGGCCTGGCAAGATGACAGACGTTTGATTGTGGAACCCTCAGGCTTGAGAACATGACTGAGGCTTGATGGTGGAACCCTGTGGCCTGGCAACAGGACTGAGGTTTGATGGTGGAATCCTGTGGCCTGGCAAGATGACTTTGGTTTGATTGTGGAACACTCTGGCCTGGGAATATGACTGACGTTTAATTCTGGAACCCTGTGGCCTGGGAATATGAGTGAGGCTTGATTCTGGAACCCTGTGGCCTTGGAACATGAATGGGGTTTTACTTTTGAATCCTGTGTCCAGGGAACATGACTGAGGTTTGATTCTGGAACCCTGTGTCCTGGGAACATGACTGAGGTTTGATTCTGGAAACATGTGGCCTGGGAATATGACTGACGTTTAATTCTGGAACCCTGTGGCCTGGGAATATGAGTGAGGCTTGATTCTGGAACCCTGTGGCCTTGGAACATGAATGGGGTTTTACTTTTGAATCCTGTGTCCAGGGAACATGACTGAGGTTTGATTCTGGAACCCTGTGTCCTGGGAACATGACTGAGGTTTGATTCTGGAACCATGTGGCCTGGGAATATGACTGAGGTTTGATTCTGGAAACCATTGGCCTGGGAACATGACTGATGTTAGATTGTGGAATCCTGTGGCCTGGGAACATGACATCGGTTTGGATTCTGAAAACCTGTGGTCTGGGAATATGACTGAGGTTTGATGGTGGTACCCTATGGCCTGGGAGCATGACTTAGCTTTGATTCTGGATCCCTGTGGCCTGGGAACATGACTGAGGCGTGATTCTGGAAACCTGAGGCCTGGGAACATGACATCTGTTTAGATTGTGGAATACTGTGCCCTGGGAACCTGACTGAGGCTTGGTACTTGAACCCTGTGGACTGGCAACATGACTGAGGTTTTATTCTGGAAGCCTGTAGCATGGGAACATAACTGAGGATTGATTCTGGAAACCTGTGGCCTGGGAACATGACATCGGTGGAATCTGGAACCCTGTGGCCTGGGAACATGAGAACGGTGTGATTCTGGAACCCTGTGGCCTGAGAACATGTCTGAGGTTTGATGGTGGAAACCTGTGGCCTGGCAACATGACTGAGGTTTGGTTCTGGAACCCTGTTCCCTGGGAACATGACTGAGGTTTGATTCTGGACACCTTTGTCCTGGGAACATGACTGAGGTTTGATTGTGGAACCCTGTGTCCTGGGAACATGACTGAGTTTTGATTCTGGAACCATGTGTCCTGGGAATATGACTGAGGTTTGATTCTGGATACCTGTGGCCTGGGAAAATGACTGAGGTTTCATTGTGGAAATATGTGGCCTGGGATCTTGAGTGAGGTTTGATGGTGGAACACTCTGGCCTGGCAAAATGACTGAAGCTTGATTCTGGAACCCTGTGGCCTGGGAACTTGACTGAGGTTTGATGGCAGAAACCTGTGGACTGGCAACATGACTGAGGTTTGATTGTGGAACCCTGTGCCCTGGAAACATGACTGTGGCCTGCTACTGGAAACCCATGGCCTGGGAACTTGACGTAGGTTTGATTCTGGAACCCTGTGTCCTGGGAACATGATTGAGGTTTGATTCTGGAAACCATTGGTCTGGGAACATGACTGATGTTAGATTGTGGAATCCTGTGGCCTGGGAACATGAGTGAGGTTTGATGGAGGAACCCTGTGGCCTGGGAACATGACTGAGGTTTGATGGTGGTACCCTGTGGACTGGCAACATGACTGAGGCTTGATTCTGGGACCCTGTGGCCTGGGAAATTGACTCTGATTTGATCGCAGAAACCTGTGGACTGGCAACATGACTGAGGATTGATGGTGGAACCCTGGGCACTGGGAACATGACGAGATGCCTGACACTGTAACCCCGTGTCCTGAGAACATGACATTGTTTTGATTCTGGAAAGCTGTTTCCTGGGAACATGACTGAGGTTTGATGGTTGAACCCTGTGGACTGGCAACATGACTGACGTTTGATTGTGGCACCCTCAGGCTTGGGAACATTACTGAGGCTTGATGGTGGAACCCTGTGTCCTGGCACCAGGACTGAGGTTTGATGGTGGAACCCTGTGGCCTGGGAACATGACATCGTTTGGGATTCTGGTACCGTGTTGCCTGGGAACATGAAATCGTTTTGATTCTGGAAACCTGTGGCCTGGGAATATGACTGAGGTTTGATGGTGGTACCCTATGGCCTGGCAACATGACTGAGGTTTGATTCTGGAACCCTGTGTCCTGGGAACATGACTGAGGTTTGATTCTGGAACCATGTGGCCTGGGAATATGACTGAGGTTTGATTCTGGAAACCATTGGCCTGGGAACATGACTGATGTTAGATTGTGGAACCCTGTGGCCTGGGAACATGACATCGGTTTGATTCTGGAAACCATTGGCCTGGGAACATGACTGATGTTAGATTGTGGAATCCTGTGGCCTGGGAACATGACATCGGTTTGGATTCTGAAAACCTGTGGTCTGGGAATATGACTGAGGTTTGATTGTCGTACCCTATGGCCTGGGAGCATGACTTAGCTTTGATTCTGGATCCCTGTGGCCTGGGAACATGACTGAGGCGTGATTCTGGAAACCTGAGGCCTGGGAACATGACATCTGTTTAGATTGTGGAATACTGTGCCCTGGGAACCCGACTGAGGCTTGGTTCTGGAACCCTGTGGACTGGGAATATGACTGAGGTTTTATTCTGGAACCCTGTAGACTGGGAACATAACTGAGGATTGATTCTGGAACCCTGTGGCCTGGGAACATGACATCGGTTGGATTCTGGAACCCTGTGGCATGGGAACATGACTGCGGTTTGATTGTGGAACCCACTGGCCTGGGAACATGACCGTGGTTTGATTCTGAAACCCTGTGGCCTGGGAACATGACTGAGGTTTGGTTCTGGAACCCTGTTCCCTGGGAACATGACTGAGGTTTGATTCTGGGCTCCTGTGTCCTGGGAAGAAGAATGAGGTTTGAATGTGGAACCCTGTGGCCTGGGAACATGACTGAGGTTTGATTCTGGAACCATGTGTCCTGGGAATATGACTGAGGTTTGCTTCTGGATAACTGTGGCCTGGAAAAATAACTGAGGTTTCATTGTGGAAATATGAGGCCTGGGATCATGAGTGAGGTTTGATGGGGGTACCCTGTGGCGTGGCAACATGAGTGAGGCTTGATTCTGGAACCCTGTGGCCTGGGAAATTGACTCTGATTTAATCGCAGAAACCTGTGGACTGGCAACATGACTGAGGTTTGATGGTGGAACCCTGTGGCCTGGCAAGATGACAGAGGTTTGATTGTGGAACCCTCAGGCTTGAGAACATGACTGAGGCTTGATGGTGGAACCCTGTGGCCTGGCAACAGGACTGAGGTTTGATGGTGGAATCCTGTGGCCTGGCAAGATGACTTTGGTTTGATTGTGGAACACTCTGGCCTGGGAATATGACTGACGTTTAATTCTGGAAACCTGTGGCCTGGGAATATGAGTGAGGCTTGATTCTGGAACCCTGTGGCCTTGGAACATGAATGGGGTTTTACTTTTGAATCCTGTGTCCAGGGAACATGACTGAGGTTTGATTCTGGAACCCTGTGTCCTGGGAACATGACTGAGGTTTGATTCTGGAACCATGTGGCCTGGGAATATGACTGAGGTTTGATTCTGGAAACCATTGGCCTGGGAACATGACTGATGTTAGATTGTGGAATCCTGTGGCCTGGGAACATGAAATCGTTTTGATTCTGGAACCATGTGGCCTGGGAATATGACTGAGGTTTGATTCTGGATATCATTGGCCTGGGAACATGACTGACGTTGGATTGTGGAATCTTGTGGCCTGGGAACATGACTGAGGTTTGATGGAGGAACCCTGTGGCCTGGGAACATGACTGAGGTTTGATGGGGGTACCCTGTGGTGTGGCAACATGACTGAGGCTTGATTCTGGAACCCTGTGGCCTGGGAAATTGACTCTGATTTGATCGCAGAAACCTGTGGACTGGCAACATGACTGAGGTTTGATGGTGGAACCCTGTGGCCTGGCAAGATGACAGACGTTTGATTGTGGAACCCTCAGGCTTGAGAACATGACTGAGGCTTGATGGTGGAACCCTGTGGCCTGGCAACAGGACTGAGGTTTGATGGTGGAATCCTGTGGCCTGGCAAGATGACTTTGGTTTGATTGTGGAACACTCTGGCCTGGGAATATGACTGACGTTTAATTCTGGAACCCTGTGGCCTGGGAATATGAGTGAGGCTTGATTCTGGAACCCTGTGGCCTTGGAACATGAATGGGGTTTTACTTTTGAATCCTGTGTCCAGGGAACATGACTGAGGTTTGATTCTGGAACCCTGTGTCCTGGGAACATGACTGAGGTTTGATTCTGGAAACATGTGGCCTGGGAATATGACTGACGTTTAATTCTGGAACCCTGTGGCCTGGTAATATGAGTGAGGCTTGATTCTGGAACCCTGTGGCCTTGGAACATGAATGGGGTTTTACTTTTGAATCCTGTGTCCAGGGAACATGACTGAGGTTTGATTCTGGAACCCTGTGTCCTGGGAACATGACTGAGGTTTGATTCTGGAACCATGTGGCCTGGGAATATGACTGAGGTTTGATTCTGGAAACCATTGGCCTGGGAACATGACTGATGTTAGATTGTGGAATCCTGTGGCCTGGGAACATGACATCGGTTTGGATTCTGAAAACCTGTGGTCTGGGAATATGACTGAGGTTTGATGGTGGTACCCTATGGCCTGGGAGCATGACTTAGCTTTGATTCTGGATCCCTGTGGCCTGGGAACATGACTGAGGCGTGATTCTGGAAACCTGAGGCCTGGGAACATGACATCTGTTTAGATTGTGGAATACTGTGCCCTGGGAACCTGACTGAGGCTTGGTACTTGAACCCTGTGGACTGGCAACATGACTGAGGTTTTATTCTGGAAGCCTGTAGCATGGGAACATAACTGAGGATTGATTCTGGAAACCTGTGGCCTGGGAACATGACATCGGTGGAATCTGGAACCCTGTGGCCTGGGAACATGAGAACGGTGTGATTCTGGAACCCTGTGGCCTGAGAACATGTCTGAGGTTTGATGGTGGAAACCTGTGGCCTGGCAACATGACTGAGGTTTGGTTCTGGAACCCTGTTCCCTGGGAACATGACTGAGGTTTGATTCTGGACACCTTTGTCCTGGGAACATGACTGAGGTTTGATTGTGGAACCCTGTGTCCTGGGAACATGACTGAGTTTTGATTCTGGAACCATGTGTCCTGGGAATATGACTGAGGTTTGATTCTGGAACCCTGTTCCCTGGGAACATGACTGAGGTTTGATTCTGGGCTCCTGTGTCCTGGGAACAAGAATGAGGTTTGAATGTGGAACCCTGTGGCCTGGGAACATGACTGAGGTTTGATTCTGGAACCATGTGTCCTGGGAATATGACTGAGGTTTGCTTCTGGATAACTGTGGCCTGGGAAAATAACTGAGGTTTCATTGTGGAAATATGAGGCCTGGGATCATGAGTGAGGTTTGATGGTGGAACACTCTGGCCTGGCAAAATGACTGAAGCTTGATTCTGGAACCCTGTAGCCTGGGAACTTGACTGAGGTTTGATGGCAGAAACCTGTGGACTGGCAACATGACTGAGGTTTGATTGTGGAACCCTGTGCCCTGGAAACATGACTGTGGCCTGCTACTGGAAACCCATGGCCTGGGAACTTGACATTGCTTTGATTCTGGAACCCTGTGTCCTGGGAACCTGACTGAGGTTTGATTCTGGAAATCATTGGCCTGGGAACATGACTGACGTTAGATTGTGGAATCTTGTGGCCTGGGAACATGACTGAGGTTTGATGGAGGAACCCTGTGGCCTGGGAACATGACTGAGGTTTGATTCTGGAAATCATTGGCCTGGGAACATGACTGACGTTAGATTGTGGAATCTTGTGGCCTGGGAACATGACTGAGGTTTGATGGAGGAACCCTGTGGCCTGGGAACATGACTGAGGTTTGATGGGGGTACCCTGTGGCGTGGCAACATGACTGAGGCTTGATTCTGGAACCCTGTGGCCTGGGAAATTGACTCTGATTTGATCGCAGAAACCTGTGGACTGGCAACATGACTGAGGTTTGATGGTGGAACCCTGTGCACTGGGAACTTGACTGAGGCCTGATACTGCAACCCCGTGGGCTGGGAATATGACATTGGTTTAATTAAGGAAACCTGTTTCCTGGGAACATGACTGAGGTTTGATGGTTGAACCCTGTGGCCTGGCAAGATGACAGAGGTTTGAATGTGGAACCCTCAGGCTTGAGAACATGACTGAGGCTTGATGGTGGAACCCTGTGGCCTGGCAACAGGACTGAGGTTTGATGGTGGAATCCTGTGGCCTGGCAAGATGACTTTGGTTTGATTGTGGAACACTCTGGCCTGGGAATATGACTGACGTTTAATTCTGGAACCCTGTGGCCTGGGAATATGAGTGAGGCTTGATTCTGGAACCCTGTGGCCTTGGAACATGAATGGGGTTTTACTTTTGAATCCTGTGTCCAGGGAACATGACTGAGGTTTGATTCTGGAACCCTGTGTCCTGGGAACATGACTGAGGTTTGATTCTGGAACCATGTGGCCTGGGAATATGACTGAGGTTTGATTCTGGAAACCATTGGCCTGGGAACATGACTGATGTTAGATTGTGGAATCCTGTGGCCTGGGAACATGAAATCGTTTTGATTCTGGAAACCTGTGGCCTGGGAATATGACTGAGGTTTCATGGTGGTACCCTATGGCCTGGCAACATGACTGAGGTTTGATTCTGGATCCCTGTGGCCTGGGAACATGACTGAGGCGTGATTCTGGAAACCTGAGGCCTGGGAACATGACATCTGTTTAGATTGTGGAATACTGTGCCCTGGGAACCCGACTGAGGCTTGGTTCTGGAACCCTGTGGACTGGGAATATGACTGAGGTTTTATTCTGGAACCCTGTAGACTGGGAACATAACTGAGGATTGATTCTGGAACCCTGTGGCCTGGGAACATGACATCGGTTGGATTCTGGAACCCTGTGGCATGGGAACATGACTGCGGTTTGATTGTGGAACCCACTGGCCTGGGAACATGACCGTGGTTTGATTCTGAAACCCTGTGGCCTGGGAACATGACTGAGGTTTGGTTCTGGAACCCTGTTCCCTGGGAACATGACTGAGGTTTGATTCTGGGCTCCTGTGTCCTGGCAACAAGAATGAGGTTTGAATGTGGAACCCTGTGGCCTGGGAACATGACTGAGGTTTGATTCTGGAACCATGTGTCCTGGGAATATGACTGAGGTTTGCTTCTGGATAACTGTGGCCTGGGAAAATAACTGAGGTTTCATTGTGGAAATATGAGGCCTGGGATCATGAGTGAGGTTTGATGGTGGAACACTCTGGCCTGGCAAAATGACTGAAGCTTGATTCTGGAACCCTGTGGCCTGGGAACTTGACTGAGGTTTGATGGCAGAAACCTGTGGACTGGCAACATGACTGAGGTTTGATTGTGGAACCCTGTGCCCTGGAAACATGACTTTGGCCTGCTACTGAAAACCCATGGCCTGGGAACTTAACATTGCTTTGATTCTGGAACCCTGTGTCCTGGGAACATGACTGAGGTTTGATTCTGGATATCATTGGCCTGGGAACATGACTGACGTTAGATTGTGGAATCTTGTGGCCTGGGAACATGACTGAGGTTTGATGGAGGAACCCTGTGGCCTGGCAAGATGACTTTGGTTTGATTGTGGAACACTCTGGCCTGGGAATATGACTGACGTTTAATTCTGGAAACCTGTGGCCTGGGAATATGAGTGAGGCTTGATTCTGGAACCCTGTGACCTTGGAACATGAATGGGGTTTTACTTTTGAATCCTGTGTCCAGGGAACATGACTGAGGTTTGATTCTGGAACCCTGTGTCCTGGGAACATGACTGAGGTTTGATTCTGGAACCATGTGGCCTGGGAATATGACTGAGGTTTGATTCTGGAAACCATTGGCCTGGGAACATGACTGATGTTAGATTGTGGAATCCTGTGGCCTGGGAACATGACATCGGTTTGGATTCTGAAAACCTGTGGTCTGGGAATATGACTGAGGTTTGATGGTGGTACCCTATGGCCTGGGAGCATGACTTAGCTTTGATTCTGGATCCCTGTGGCCTGGGAACATGACTGAGGCGTGATTCTGGAAACCTGAGGCCTGGGAACATGACATCTGTTTAGATTGTGGAATACTGTGCCCTGGGAACCTGACTGAGGCTTGGTACTTGAACCCTGTGGACTGGCAACATGACTGAGGTTTTATTCTGGAAGCCTGTAGCATGGGAACATAACTGAGGATTGATTCTGGAAACCTGTGGCCTGGGAACATGACATCGGTGGAATCTGGAACCCTGTGGCCTGGGAACATGAGAACGGTGTGATTCTGGAACCCTGTGGCCTGAGAACATGTCTGAGGTTTGATGGTGGAAACCTGTGGCCTGGCAACATGACTGAGGTTTGGTTCTGGAACCCTGTTCCCTGGGAACATGACTGAGGTTTGATTCTGGACACCTTTGTCCTGGGAACATGACTGAGGTTTGATTGTGGAACCCTGTGTCCTGGGAACATGACTGAGTTTTGATTCTGGAACCATGTGTCCTGGGAATATGACTGAGGTTTGATTCTGGATACCTGTGGCCTGGGAAAATGACTGAGGTTTCATTGTGGAAATATGTGGCCTGGGATCTTGAGTGAGGTTTGATGGTGGAACACTCTGGCCTGGCAAAATGACTGAAGCTTGATTCTGGAACCCTGTGGCCTGGGAACTTGACTGAGGTTTGATGGCAGAAACCTGTGGACTGGCAACATGACTGAGGTTTGATTGTGGAACCCTGTGCCCTGGAAACATGACTGTGGCCTGCTACTGGAAACCCATGGCCTGGGAACTTGACGTAGGTTTGATTCTGGAACCCTGTGTCCTGGGAACATGATTGAGGTTTGATTCTGGAAACCATTGGTCTGGGAACATGACTGATGTTAGATTGTGGAATCCTGTGGCCTGGGAACATGAGTGAGGTTTGATGGAGGAACCCTGTGGCCTGGGAACATGACTGAGGTTTGATGGTGGTACCCTGTGGACTGGCAACATGACTGAGGCTTGATTCTGGGACCCTGTGGCCTGGGAAATTGACTCTGATTTGATCGCAGAAACCTGTGGACTGGCAGCATGACTGAGGATTGATGGTGGAACCCTGGGCACTGGGAACATGACGAGATGCCTGACACTGTAACCCCGTGTCCTGAGAACATGACATTGTTTTGATTCTGGAAAGCTGTTTCCTGGGAACATGACTGAGGTTTGATGGTTGAACCCTGTGGACTGGCAACATGACTGACGTTTGATTGTGGCACCCTCAGGCTTGGGAACATTACTGAGGCTTGATGGTGGAACCCTGTGTCCTGGCACCAGGACTGAGGTTTGATGGTGGAACCCTGTGGCCTGGGAACATGACATCGTTTGGGATTCTGGTACCGTGTTGCCTGGGAACATGAAATCGTTTTGATTCTGGAAACCTGTGGCCTGGGAATATGACTGAGGTTTGATGGTGGTACCCTATGGCCTGGCAACATGACTGAGGTTTGATTCTGGAACCCTGTTTCCTGGGAACATGACTGAGGTTTGATTCTGGAACCATGTGGCCTGGGAATATGACTGAGGTTTGATTCTGGAAACCATTGGCCTGGGAACATGACTGATGTTAGATTGTGGAACCCTGTGGCCTGGGAACATGACATCGGTTTGATTCTGGAAACCATTGGCCTGGGAACATGACTGATGTTAGATTGTGGAATCCTGTGGCCTGGGAACATGACATCGGTTTGGATTCTGAAAACCTGTGGTCTGGGAATATGACTGAGGTTTGATTGTCGTACCCTATGGCCTGGGAGCATGACTTAGCTTTGATTCTGGATCCCTGTGGCCTGGGAACATGACTGAGGCGTGATTCTGGAAACCTGAGGCCTGGGAACATGACATCTGTTTAGATTGTGGAATACTGTGCCCTGGGAACCCGACTGAGGCTTGGTTCTGGAACCCTGTGGACTGGGAATATGACTGAGGTTTTATTCTGGAACCCTGTAGACTGGGAACATAACTGAGGATTGATTCTGGAACCCTGTGGCCTGGGAACATGACATCGGTTGGATTCTGGAACCCTGTGGCATGGGAACATGACTGCGGTTTGATTGTGGAACCCACTGGCCTGGGAACATGACCGTGGTTTGATTCTGAAACCCTGTGGCCTGGGAACATGACTGAGGTTTGGTTCTGGAACCCTGTTCCCTGGGAACATGACTGAGGTTTGATTCTGGGCTCCTGTGTCCTGGGAACAAGAATGAGGTTTGAATGTGGAACCCTGTGGCCTGGGAACATGACTGAGGTTTGATTCTGGAACCATGTGTCCTGGGAATATGACTGAGGTTTGCTTCTGGATAACTGTGGCCTGGAAAAATAACTGAGGTTTCATTGTGGAAATATGAGGCCTGGGATCATGAGTGAGGTTTGATGGGGGTACCCTGTGGCGTGGCAACATGAGTGAGGCTTGATTCTGGAACCCTGTGGCCTGGGAAATTGACTCTGATTTAATCGCAGAAACCTGTGGACTGGCAACATGACTGAGGTTTGATGGTGGAACCCTGTGGCCTGGCAAGATGACAGAGGTTTGATTGTGGAACCCTCAGGCTTGAGAACATGACTGAGGCTTGATGGTGGAACCCTGTGGCCTGGCAACAGGACTGAGGTTTGATGGTGGAATCCTGTGGCCTGGCAAGATGACTTTGGTTTGATTGTGGAACACTCTGGCCTGGGAATATGACTGACGTTTAATTCTGGAAACCTGTGGCCTGGGAATATGAGTGAGGCTTGATTCTGGAACCCTGTGGCCTTGGAACATGAATGGGGTTTTACTTTTGAATCCTGTGTCCAGGGAACATGACTGAGGTTTGATTCTGGAACCCTGTGTCCTGGGAACATGACTGAGGTTTGATTCTGGAACCATGTGGCCTGGGAATATGACTGAGGTTTGATTCTGGAAACCATTGGCCTGGGAACATGACTGATGTTAGATTGTGGAATCCTGTGGCCTGGGAACATGAAATCGTTTTGATTCTGGAAAACTGTGGCCTGGGAATATGACTGAGGTTTCATGGTGGTACCCTATGGCCTGGCAACATGACTGAGGTTTGATTCTGGATATCATTGGCCTGGGAACATGACTGACGTTGGATTGTGGAATCTTGTGGCCTGGGAACATGACTGAGGTTTGATGGAGGAACCCTGTGGCCTGGGAACATGACTGAGGTTTGATGGGGGTACCCTGTGGTGTGGCAACATGACTGAGGCTTGATTCTGGAACCCTGTGGCCTGGGAAATTGACTCTGATTTGATCGCAGAAACCTGTGGACTGGCAACATGACTGAGGTTTGATGGTGGAACCCTGTGGCCTGGCAAGATGACAGAGGTTTGATTGTGGAACCCTCAGGCTTGAGAACATGACTGAGGCTTGATGGTGGAACCCTGTGGCCTGGCAACAGGACTGAGGTTTGATGGTGGAATCCTGTGGCCTGGCAAGATGACTTTGGTTTGATTGTGGAACACTCTGGCCTGGGAATATGACTGACGTTTAATTCTGGAACCCTGTGTCCTGGGAATATGAGTGAGGCTTGATTCTGGAACCCTGTGGCCTTGGAACATGAATGGGGTTTTACTTTTGAATCCTGTGTCCAGGGAACATGACTGAGGTTTGATTCTGGAACCCTGTGTCCTGGGAACATGACTGAGGTTTGATTCTGGAACCATGTGGCCTGGGAATATGACTGAGGTTTGATTCTGGAAACCATTGGCCTGGGAACATGACTGATGTTAGATTGTGGAATCCTGTGGCCTGGGAACATGACATCGGTTTGGATTCTGAAAACCTGTGGTCTGGGAATATGACTGAGGTTTGATGGTGGTACCCTATGGCCTGGGAGCATGACTTAGCTTTGATTCTGGATCCCTGTGGCCTGGGAACATGACTGCGGCGTGATTCTGGAAACCTGAGGCCTGGGAACATGACATCTGTTTAGATTGTGGAATACTGTGCCCTGGGAACCTGACTGAGGCTTGGTACTTGAACCCTGTGGACTGGCAACATGACTGAGGTTTTATTCTGGAAGCCTGTAGCATGGGAACATAACTGAGGATTGATTCTGGAAACCTGTGGCCTGGGAACATGACATCGGTGGAATCTGGAACCCTGTGGCCTGGGAACATGAGAACGGTGTGATTCTGGAACCCTGTGGCCTGAGAACATGTCTGAGGTTTGATGGTGGAAACCTGTGGCCTGGCAACATGACTGAGGTTTGGTTCTGGAACCCTGTTCCCTGGGAACATGACTGAGGTTTGATTCTGGACACCTTTGTCCTGGGAACATGACTGAGGTTTGATTGTGGAACCCTGTGTCCTGGGAACATGACTGAGTTTTGATTCTGGAACCATGTGTCCTGGGAATATGACTGAGGTTTGATTCTGGATACCTGTGGCCTGGGAAAATGACTGAGGTTTCATTGTGGAAATATGTGGCCTGGGATCTTGAGTGAGGTTTGATGGAGGAACCCTGTGGCCTGGGAACATGACTGAGGTTTGATGGTGGTACCCTGTGGACTGGCAACATGACTGAGGCTTGATTCTGGGACCCTGTGGCCTGGGAAATTGACTCTGATTTGATCGCAGAAACCTGTGGACTGGCAGCATGACTGAGGATTGATGGTGGAACCCTGGGCACTGGGAACATGACGAGATGCCTGACACTGTAACCCCGTGTCCTGAGAACATGACATTGTTTTGATTCTGGAAAGCTGTTTCCTGGGAACATGACTGAGGTTTGATGGTTGAACCCTGTGGACTGGCAACATGACTGACGTTTGATTGTGGCACCCTCAGGCTTGGGAACATTACTGAGGCTTGATGGTGGAACCCTGTGTCCTGGCACCAGGACTGAGGTTTGATGGTGGAACCCTGTGGCCTGGGAACATGACATCGTTTTGGATTCTGGTACCGTGTTGCCTGGGAACATGAAATCGTTTTGATTCTGGAAACCTGTGGCCTGGGAATATGACTGAGGTTTGATGGTGGTACCCTATGGCCTGGCAACATGACTGAGGTTTGATTCTGGAACCCTGTGTCCTGGGAACATGACTGAGGTTTTATTCTGGAACCATGTGGCCTGGGAATATGGCTGAGGTTTGATTCTGGAAACCATTGGCCTGGGAACATGACTGATGTTAGATTGTGGAACCCTGTGGCCTGGGAACATGACATCGGTTTGATTCTGGAAACCATTGGCCTGGGAACATGACTGATGTTAGATTGTGGAATCCTGTGGCCTGGGAACATGACATCGGTTTGGATTCTGAAAACCTGTGGTCTGGGAATATGACTGAGGTTTGATTGTCGTACCCTATGGCCTGGGAGCATGACTTAGCTTTGATTCTGGATCCCTGTGGCCTGGGAACATGACTGAGGCGTGATTCTGGAAACCTGAGGCCTGGGAACATGACATCTGTTTAGATTGTGGAATACTGTGCCCTGGGAACCCGACTGAGGCTTGGTTCTGGAACCCTGTGGACTGGGAATATGACTGAGGTTTTATTCTGGAACCCTGTAGACTGGGAACATAACTGAGGATTGATTCTGGAACCCTGTGGCCTGGGAACATGACATCGGTTGGATTCTGGAACCCTGTGGCATGGGAACATGACTTAGGTTTGATTCTGGGCTCCTGTGTCCTGGGAACAAGAATGAGGTTTGAATGTGGAACCCTGTGGCCTGGGAACATGACTGAGGTTTGATTCTGGAACCATGTGTCCTGGGAATATGACTGAGGTTTGCTTCTGGATAACTGTGGCCTGGGAAAATAACTGAGGTTTCATTGTGGAAATATGAGGCCTGGGATCATGAGTGAGGTTTGATGGTGGAACACTCTGGCCTGGCAAAATGACTGAAGCTTGATTCTGGAACCCTGTAGCCTGGGAACTTGACTGAGGTTTGATGGCAGAAACCTGTGGACTGGCAACATGACTGAGGTTTGATTGTGGAACCCTGTGCCCTGGAAACATGACTGTGGCCTGCTACTGGAAACCCATGGCCTGGGAACTTGACATTGCTTTGATTCTGGAACCCTGTGTCCTGGGAACCTGACTGAGGTTTGATTCTGGAAATCATTGGCCTGGGAACATGACTGACGTTAGATTGTGGAATCTTGTGGCCTGGGAACATGACTGAGGTTTGATGGAGGAACCCTGTGGCCTGGGAACATGACTGAGGTTTGATGGGGGTACCCTGTGGCGTGGAAACCTGATTGAGGCTTGATTCTGGAAACGTGGGGCCTGGGAAATTGACTCTGATTTGATCGCAGAAACCTGTGGACTGGCAACATGACTGAGGTTTGATGGTGGAACCCTGTGGCCTGGCAAGATGACAGAGGTTTGATTGTGGAACCCTCAGGCTTGAGAACATGACTGAGGCTTGATGGTGGAACCCTGTGGCCTGGCAACAGGACTGAGGTTTGATGGTGGAATCCTGTGGCCTGGCAAGATGACTTTGGTTTGATTGTGGAACACTCTGGCCTGGGAATATGACTGACGTTTAATTCTGGAACCCTGTGTCCTGGGAATATGAGTGAGGCTTGATTCTGGAACCCTGTGGCCTTGGAACATGAATGGGGTTTTACTTTTGAATCCTGTGTCCAGGGAACATGACTGAGGTTTGATTCTGGAACCCTGTGTCCTGGGAATATGACTGAGGTTTGATTCTGGAACCATGTGGCCTGGGAATATGACTGAGGTTTGATTCTGGAAACCATTGGCCTGGGAACATGACTGATGTTAGATTGTGGAATCCTGTGGCCTGGGAACATGACATCGGTTTGGATTCTGAAAACCTGTGGTCTGGGAATATGACTGAGGTTTGATGGTGGTACCCTATGGCCTGGGAGCATGACTGAGGTTTGATTCTGGATCCCTGTGGCCTGGGAACATGACTGAGGCGTGATTCTGGAAACCTGAGGCCTGGGAACATGACATCTGTTTAGATTGTGGAATACTGTGCCCTGGGAACCTGACTGAGGCTTGGTACTTGAACCCTGTGGACTGGCAACATGACTGAGGTTTTATTCTGGAACCCTGTAGCATGGGAACATAACTGAGGATTGATTCTGGAAACCTGTGGCCTGGGAACATGACATCGGTGGAATCTGGAACCCTGTGGCCTGGGAACATGAGAACGGTGTGATTCTGGAACCCTGTGGCCTGAGAACATGTCTGAGGTTTGATGGTGGAAACCTGTGGCCTGGCAACATGACTGAGGTTTGGTTCTGGAACCCTGTTCCCTGGGAACATGACTGAGGTTTGATTCTGGACACCTTTGTCCTGGGAACATGACTGAGGTTTGATTGTGGAACCCTGTGTCCTGGGAACATGACTGAGTTTTGATTCTGGAACCATGTGTCCTGGGAATATGACTGAGGTTTGATTCTGGATACCTGTGGCCTGGGAAAATGACTGAGGTTTCATTGTGGAAATATGTGGCCTGGGATCTTGAGTGAGGTTTGATGGTGGAACACTCTGGCCTGGCAAAATGACTGAAGCTTGATTCTGGAACCCTGTGGCCTGGGAACTTGACTGAGGTTTGATGGCAGAAACCTGTGGACTGGCAACATGACTGAGGTTTGATTGTGGAACCCTGTGCCCTGGAAACATGACTGTGGCCTGGTACTGGAAACCCATGGCCTGGGAACTTGACGTTGGTTTGATTCTGGAACCCTGTGTCCTGGGAACATGATTGAGGTTTGATTCTGGAAACCATTGGTCTGGGAACATGACTGATGTTAGATTGTGGAATCCTGTGGCCTGGGAACATGACTGAGGTTTGATGGAGGAACCCTGTGGCCTGGGAACATGACTGAGGTTTGATGGTGGTACCCTGTGGACTGGCAACATGACTGAGGCTTGATTCTGGGACCCTGTGGCCTGGGAAATTGACTCTGATTTGATCGCAGAAACCTGTGGACTGGCAACATGACTGAGGATTGATGGTGGAACCCTGGGCACTGGGAACATGACGAGATGCCTGACACTGTAACCCCGTGTCCTGAGAACATGACATTGTTTTGATTCTGGAAAGCTGTTTCCTGGGAACATGACTGAGGTTTGATGGTTGAACCCTGTGGACTGGCAACATGACTGACGTTTGATTGTGGCACCCTCAGGCTTGGGAACATTACTGAGGCTTGATGGTGGAACCCTGTGTCCTGGCACCAGGACTGAGGTTTGATGGTGGAACCCTGTGGCCTGGGAACATGACATCGTTTTGGATTCTGGTACCGTGTTGCCTGGGAACATGAAATCGTTTTGATTCTGGAAACCTGTGGCCTGGGAATATGACTGAGGTTTGATGGTGGTACCCTATGGCCTGGCAACATGACTGAGGTTTGATTCTGGAACCCTGTGTCCTGGGAACATGACTGAGGTTTGATTCTGGAACCATGTGGCCTGGGAATATGACTGAGGTTTGATTCTGGAAACCATTGGCATGGGAACATGACTGATGTTAGATTGTGGAACCCTATGGCCTGGGAACATGACATCGGTTTGATTCTGGAAACCATTGGCCTGGGAACATGACTGATGTTAGATTGTGGAATCCTGTGGCCTGGGAACATGACATCGGTTTGGATTCTGAAAACCTGTGGTCTGGGAATATGACTGAGGTTTGATTGTCGTATCCTATGGCCTGGGAGCATGACTTAGCTTTGATTCTGGATCCCTGTGGCCTGGGAACATGACTGAGGCGTGATTCTGGAAACCTGAGGCCTGGGAACATGACATCTGTTTAGATTGTGGAATACTGTGCCCTGGGAACCCGACTGAGGCTTGGTTCTGGAACCCTGTGGACTGGGAATATGACTGAGGTTTTATTCTGGAACCCTGTAGACTGGGAACATAACTGAGGATTGATTCTGGAACCCTGTGGCCTGGGAACATGACATCGGTTGGATTCTGGAACCCTGTGGCATGGGAACATGACTGCGGTTTGATTGTGGAACCCACTGGCCTGGGAACATGACCGTGGTTTGATTCTGAAACCCTGTGGCCTGGGAACATGACTGAGGTTTGGTTCTGGAACCCTGTTCCCTGGGAACATGACTGAGGGTTGATTCTGGGCTCCTGTGTCCTGGGAACAAGAATGAGGTTTGAATGTGGAACCCTGTGGCCTGGGAACATGACTGAGGTTTGATTCTGGAACCATGTGTCCTGGGAATATGACTGAGGTTTGCTTCTGGATAACTGTGGCCTGGAAAAATAACTGAGGTTTCATTGTGGAAATATGAGGCCTGGGATCAAGAGTGAGGTTTGATGGGGGTACCCTGTGGCGTGGCAACATGACTGAGGCTTGATTCTGGAACCCTGTGGCCTGGGAAATTGACTCTGATTTAATCGCAGAAACCTGTGGACTGGCAACATGACTGAGGTTTGATGGTGGAACCCTGTGGCCTGGCAAGATGACAGAGGTTTGATTGTGGAACCCTCAGGCTTGAGAACATGACTGAGGCTTGATGGTGGAACCCTGTGGCCTGGCAACAGGACTGAGGTTTGATGGTGGAATCCTGTGGCCTGGCAAGATGACTTTGGTTTGATTGTGGAACACTCTGGCCTGGGAATATGACTGACGTTTAATTCTGGAACCCTGTGGCCTGGGAATATGAGTGAGGCTTGATTCTGGAACCCTGTGGCCTTGGAACATGAATGGGGTTTTACTTTTGAATACTGTGTCCAGGGAACATGACTGAGGTTTGATTCTGGAACCATGTGGCCTGGGAATATGACTGAGGTTTGATTCTGGAAACCATTGGCCTGGGAACATGACTGATGTTAGATTGTGGAATCCTGTGGCCTGGGAACATGAAATCGTTTTGATTCTGGAAAACTGTGGCCTGGCAACATGACTGAGGTTTGATTCTGGATCCCTGTGGCCTGGGAACATGACTGAGGCGTGATTCTGGAAACCTGTGGCCTGGGAACATGACATCTGTTTAGATTGTGGAATACTGTGCCCTGGGAACCCGACTGAGGCTTGGTTCTGGAACCCTGTGGACTGGGAATATGACTGAGGTTTTATTCTGGAACCCTGTAGACTGGGAACATAACTGAGGATTGATTCTGGAACCCTGTGGCCTGGGAACATGACATCGGTTGGATTCTGGAACCCTGTGGCATGGGAACATGACTGCGGTTTGATTGTGGAACCCACTGGCCTGGGAACATGACCGTGGTTTGTTTCTGAAACCCTGTGGCCTGGGAACATGACTGAGGTTTGGTTCTGGAACCCTGTTCCCTGGGAACATGACTGAGGTTTGATTCTGGGCTCCTGTGTCCTGGGAACAAGAATGAGGTTTGAATGTGGAACCCTGTGGGCTGGGAACATGACTGAGGTTTGATTCTGGAACCATGTGTCCTGGGAATATGACTGAGGTTTGCTTCTGGATAACTGTGGCCTGGGAAAATAACTGAGGTTTCATTGTGGAAATATGAGGCCTGGGATCATGAGTGAGGTTTGATGGTGGAACACTCTGGCCTGGCAAAATGACTGAAGCTTGATTCTGGAACCCTGTAGCCTGGGAACTTGACTGAGGTTTGATGGCAGAAACCTGTGGACTGGCAACATGACTGAGGTTTGATTGTGGAACCCTGTGCCCTGGAAACATGACTGTGGCCTGCTACTGGAAACCCATGGCCTGGGAACTTGACGTTGGTTTGATTCTGGAACCCTGTGTCCTGGGAACATGATTGAGGTTTGATTCTGGAAACCATTGGTCTGGGAACATGACTGATGTTAGATTGTGGAATCCTGTGGCCTGGGAACATGAGTGAGGTTTGATGGAGGAACCCTGTGGCCTGGGAACATGACTGAGGTTTGATGGTGGTACCCTGTGGACTGGCAACATGACTGAGGCTTGATTCTGGGACCCTGTGGCCTGGGAAATTGACTCTGATTTGATCGCAGAAACCTGTGGACTGGCAACATGACTGAGGATTGATGGTGGAACCCTGGGCACTGGGAACATGACGAGATGCCTGACACTGTAACCCCGTGTCCTGAGAACATGACATTGTTTTGATTCTGGAAAGCTGTTTCCTGGGAACATGACTGAGGTTTGATGGTTGAACCCTGTGGACTGGCAACATGACTGACGTTTGATTGTGGCACCCTCAGGCTTGGGAACATTACTGAGGCTTGATGGTGGAACCCTGTGTCCTGGCACCAGGACTGAGGTTTGATGGTGGAACCCTGTGGCCTGGGAACATGACATCGTTTTGGATTCTGGTACCGTGTTGCCTGGGAACATGAAATCGTTTTGATTCTGGAAACCTGTGGCCTGGGAATATGACTGAGGTTTGATGGTGGTACCCTATGGCCTGGCAACATGACTGAGGTTTGATTCTGGAACCCTGTGTCCTGGGAACATGACTGAGGTTTGATTCTGGAACCATGTGGCCTGGGAATATGACTGAGGTTTGATTCTGGAAACCATTGGCCTGGGAACATGACTGATGTTAGATTGTGGAACCCTGTGGCCTGGGAACATGACATCGGTTTGATTCTGGAAACCATTGGCCTGGGAACATGACTGATGTTAGATTGTGGAATCCTGTGGCCTGGGAACATGACATCGGTTTGGATTCTGAAAACCTGTGGTCTGGGAATATGACTGAGGTTTGATTGTCGTACCCTATGGCCTGGGAGCATGACTTAGCTTTGATTCTGGATCCCTGTGGCCTGGGAACATGACTGAGGCGTGATTCTGGAAACCTGAGGCCTGGGAACATGACATCTGTTTAGATTGTGGAATACTGTGCCCTGGGAACCCGACTGAGGCTTGGTTCTGGAACCCTGTGGACTGGGAATATGACTGAGGTTTTATTCTGGAACCCTGTAGACTGGGAACATAACTGAGGATTGATTCTGGAACCCTGTGGCCTGGGAACATGACATCGGTTGGATTCTGGAACCCTGTGGCATGGGAACATGACTTAGGTTTGATTCTGGGCTCCTGTGTCCTGGGAACAAGAATGAGGTTTGAATGTGGAACCCTGTGGCCTGGGAACATGACTGAGGTTTGATTCTGGAACCATGTGTCCTGGGAATATGACTGAGGTTTGCTTCTGGATAACTGTGGCCTGGGAAAATAACTGAGGTTTCATTGTGGAAATATGAGGCCTGGGATCATGAGTGAGGTTTGATGGTGGAACACTCTGGCCTGGCAAAATGACTGAAGCTTGATTCTGGAACCCTGTAGCCTGGGAACTTGACTGAGGTTTGATGGCAGAAACCTGTGGACTGGCAACATGACTGAGGTTTGATTGTGGAACCCTGTGCCCTGGAAACATGACTGTGGCCTGCTACTGGAAACCCATGGCCTGGGAACTTGACATTGCTTTGATTCTGGAACCCTGTGTCCTGGGAACCTGACTGAGGTTTGATTCTGGAAATCATTGGCCTGGGAACATGACTGACGTTAGATTGTGGAATCTTGTGGCCTGGGAACATGACTGAGGTTTGATGGAGGAACCCTGTGGCCTGGGAACATGACTGAGGTTTGATGGGGGTACCCTGTGGCGTGGAAACCTGATTGAGGCTTGATTCTGGAAACGTGGGGCCTGGGAAATTGACTCTGATTTGATCGCAGAAACCTGTGGACTGGCAACATGACTGAGGTTTGATGGTGGAACCCTGTGGCCTGGCAAGATGACAGAGGTTTGATTGTGGAACCCTCAGGCTTGAGAACATGACTGAGGCTTGATGGTGGAACCCTGTGGCCTGGCAACAGGACTGAGGTTTGATGGTGGAATCCTGTGGCCTGGCAAGATGACTTTGGTTTGATTGTGGAACACTCTGGCCTGGGAATATGACTGACGTTTAATTCTGGAACCCTGTGGCCTGGGAATATGAGTGAGGCTTGATTCTGGAACCCTGTGGCCTTGGAACATGAATGGGGTTTTACTTTTGAATCCTGTGTCCAGGGAACATGACTGAGGTTTGATTCTGGAACCCTGTGTCCTGGGAACATGACTGAGGTTTGATTCTGGAACCATGTGGCCTGGGAATATGACTGAGGTTTGATTCTGGAAACCATTGGCCTGGGAACATGACTGATGTTAGATTGTGGAATCCTGTGGCCTGGGAACATGACATCGGTTTGGATTCTGAAAACCTGTGGTCTGGGAATATGACTGAGGTTTGATGGTGGTACCCTATGGCCTGGGAGCATGACTGAGGTTTGATTCTGGATCCCTGTGGCCTGGGAACATGACTGAGGCGTGATTCTGGAAACCTGAGGCCTGGGAACATGACATCTGTTTAGATTGTGGAATACTGTGCCCTGGGAACCTGACTGAGGCTTGGTACTTGAACCCTGTGGACTGGCAACATGACTGAGGTTTTATTCTGGAACCCTGTAGCATGGGAACATAACTGAGGATTGATTCTGGAAACCTGTGGCCTGGGAACATGACATCGGTGGAATCTGGAACCCTGTGGCCTGGGAACATGAGAACGGTGTGATTCTGGAACCCTGTGGCCTGAGAACATGTCTGAGGTTTGATGGTGGAAACCTGTGGCCTGGCAACATGACTGAGGTTTGGTTCTGGAACCCTGTTCCCTGGGAACATGACTGAGGTTTGATTCTGGACACCTTTGTCCTGGGAACATGACTGAGGTTTGATTGTGGAACCCTGTGTCCTGGGAACATGACTGAGTTTTGATTCTGGAACCATGTGTCCTGGGAATATGACTGAGGTTTGATTCTGGATACCTGTGGCCTGGGAAAATGACTGAGGTTTCATTGTGGAAATATGTGGCCTGGGATCTTGAGTGAGGTTTGATGGTGGAACACTCTGGCCTGGCAAAATGACTGAAGCTTGATTCTGGAACCCTGTGGCCTGGGAACTTGACTGAGGTTTGATGGCAGAAACCTGTGGACTGGCAACATGACTGAGGTTTGATTGTGGAACCCTGTGCCCTGGAAACATGACTGTGGCCTGGTACTGGAAACCCATGGCCTGGGAACTTGACGTTGGTTTGATTCTGGAACCCTGTGTCCTGGGAACATGATTGAGGTTTGATTCTGGAAACCATTGGTCTGGGAACATGACTGATGTTAGATTGTGGAATCCTGTGGCCTGGGAACATGACTGAGGTTTGATGGAGGAACCCTGTGGCCTGGGAACATGACTGAGGTTTGATGGTGGTACCCTGTGGACTGGCAACATGACTGAGGCTTGATTCTGGGACCCTGTGGCCTGGGAAATTGACTCTGATTTGATCGCAGAAACCTGTGGACTGGCAACATGACTGAGGATTGATGGTGGAACCCTGGGCACTGGGAACATGACGAGATGCCTGACACTGTAACCCCGTGTCCTGAGAACATGACATTGTTTTGATTCTGGAAAGCTGTTTCCTGGGAACATGACTGAGGTTTGATGGTTGAACCCTGTGGACTGGCAACATGACTGACGTTTGATTGTGGCACCCTCAGGCTTGGGAACATTACTGAGGCTTGATGGTGGAACCCTGTGTCCTGGCACCAGGACTGAGGTTTGATGGTGGAACCCTGTGGCCTGGGAACATGACATCGTTTTGGATTCTGGTACCGTGTTGCCTGGGAACATGAAATCGTTTTGATTCTGGAAACCTGTGGCCTGGGAATATGACTGAGGTTTGATGGTGGTACCCTATGGCCTGGCAACATGACTGAGGTTTGATTCTGGAACCCTGTGTCCTGGGAACATGACTGAGGTTTGATTCTGGAACCATGTGGCCTGGGAATATGACTGAGGTTTGATTCTGGAAACCATTGGCATGGGAACATGACTGATGTTAGATTGTGGAACCCTATGGCCTGGGAACATGACATCGGTTTGATTCTGGAAACCATTGGCCTGGGAACATGACTGATGTTAGATTGTGGAATCCTGTGGCCTGGGAACATGACATCGGTTTGGATTCTGAAAACCTGTGGTCTGGGAATATGACTGAGGTTTGATTGTCGTATCCTATGGCCTGGGAGCATGACTTAGCTTTGATTCTGGATCCCTGTGGCCTGGGAACATGACTGAGGCGTGATTCTGGAAACCTGAGGCCTGGGAACATGACATCTGTTTAGATTGTGGAATACTGTGCCCTGGGAACCCGACTGAGGCTTGGTTCTGGAACCCTGTGGACTGGGAATATGACTGAGGTTTTATTCTGGAACCCTGTAGACTGGGAACATAACTGAGGATTGATTCTGGAACCCTGTGGCCTGGGAACATGACATCGGTTGGATTCTGGAACCCTGTGGCATGGGAACATGACTGCGGTTTGATTGTGGAACCCACTGGCCTGGGAACATGACCGTGGTTTGATTCTGAAACCCTGTGGCCTGGGAACATGACTGAGGTTTGGTTCTGGAACCCTGTTCCCTGGGAACATGACTGAGGGTTGATTCTGGGCTCCTGTGTCCTGGGAACAAGAATGAGGTTTGAATGTGGAACCCTGTGGCCTGGGAACATGACTGAGGTTTGATTCTGGAACCATGTGTCCTGGGAATATGACTGAGGTTTGCTTCTGGATAACTGTGGCCTGGAAAAATAACTGAGGTTTCATTGTGGAAATATGAGGCCTGGGATCAAGAGTGAGGTTTGATGGGGGTACCCTGTGGCGTGGCAACATGACTGAGGCTTGATTCTGGAACCCTGTGGCCTGGGAAATTGACTCTGATTTAATCGCAGAAACCTGTGGACTGGCAACATGACTGAGGTTTGATGGTGGAACCCTGTGGCCTGGCAAGATGACAGAGGTTTGATTGTGGAACCCTCAGGCTTGAGAACATGACTGAGGCTTGATGGTGGAACCCTGTGGCCTGGCAACAGGACTGAGGTTTGATGGTGGAATCCTGTGGCCTGGCAAGATGACTTTGGTTTGATTGTGGAACACTCTGGCCTGGGAATATGACTGACGTTTAATTCTGGAACCCTGTGGCCTGGGAATATGAGTGAGGCTTGATTCTGGAACCCTGTGGCCTTGGAACATGAATGGGGTTTTACTTTTGAATACTGTGTCCAGGGAACATGACTGAGGTTTGATTCTGGAACCATGTGGCCTGGGAATATGACTGAGGTTTGATTCTGGAAACCATTGGCCTGGGAACATGACTGATGTTAGATTGTGGAATCCTGTGGCCTGGGAACATGAAATCGTTTTGATTCTGGAAAACTGTGGCCTGGCAACATGACTGAGGTTTGATTCTGGATCCCTGTGGCCTGGGAACATGACTGAGGCGTGATTCTGGAAACCTGTGGCCTGGGAACATGACATCTGTTTAGATTGTGGAATACTGTGCCCTGGGAACCCGACTGAGGCTTGGTTCTGGAACCCTGTGGACTGGGAATATGACTGAGGTTTTATTCTGGAACCCTGTAGACTGGGAACATAACTGAGGATTGATTCTGGAACCCTGTGGCCTGGGAACATGACATCGGTTGGATTCTGGAACCCTGTGGCATGGGAACATGACTGCGGTTTGATTGTGGAACCCACTGGCCTGGGAACATGACCGTGGTTTGTTTCTGAAACCCTGTGGCCTGGGAACATGACTGAGGTTTGGTTCTGGAACCCTGTTCCCTGGGAACATGACTGAGGTTTGATTCTGGGCTCCTGTGTCCTGGGAACAAGAATGAGGTTTGAATGTGGAACCCTGTGGGCTGGGAACATGACTGAGGTTTGATTCTGGAACCATGTGTCCTGGGAATATGACTGAGGTTTGCTTCTGGATAACTGTGGCCTGGGAAAATAACTGAGGTTTCATTGTGGAAATATGAGGCCTGGGATCATGAGTGAGGTTTGATGGTGGAACACTCTGGCCTGGCAAAATGACTGAAGCTTGATTCTGGAACCCTGTAGCCTGGGAACTTGACTGAGGTTTGATGGCAGAAACCTGTGGACTGGCAACATGACTGAGGTTTGATTGTGGAACCCTGTGCCCTGGAAACATGACTGTGGCCTGCTACTGGAAACCCATGGCCTGGGAACTTGACGTTGGTTTGATTCTGGAACCCTGTGTCCTGGGAACATGATTGAGGTTTGATTCTGGAAACCATTGGTCTGGGAACATGACTGATGTTAGATTGTGGAATCCTGTGGCCTGGGAACATGAGTGAGGTTTGATGGAGGAACCCTGTGGCCTGGGAACATGACTGAGGTTTGATGGTGGTACCCTGTGGACTGGCAACATGACTGAGGCTTGATTCTGGGACCCTGTGGCCTGGGAAATTGACTCTGATTTGATCGCAGAAACCTGTGGACTGGCAACATGACTGAGGATTGATGGTGGAACCCTGGGCACTGGGAACATGACGAGATGCCTGACACTGTAACCCCGTGTCCTGAGAACATGACATTGTTTTGATTCTGGAAAGCTGTTTCCTGGGAACATGACTGAGGTTTGATGGTTGAACCCTGTGGACTGGCAACATGACTGACGTTTGATTGTGGCACCCTCAGGCTTGGGAACATTACTGAGGCTTGATGGTGGAACCCTGTGTCCTGGCACCAGGACTGAGGTTTGATGGTGGAACCCTGTGGCCTGGGAACATGACATCGTTTTGGATTCTGGTACCGTGTTGCCTGGGAACATGAAATCGTTTTGATTCTGGAAACCTGTGGCCTGGGAATATGACTGAGGTTTGATGGTGGTACCCTATGGCCTGGCAACATGACTGAGGTTTGATTCTGGAACCCTGTGTCCTGGGAACATGACTGAGGTTTTATTCTGGAACCATGTGGCCTGGGAATATGGCTGAGGTTTGATTCTGGAAACCATTGGCCTGGGAACATGACTGATGTTAGATTGTGGAACCCTGTGGCCTGGGAACATGACATCGGTTTGATTCTGGAAACCATTGGCCTGGGAACATGACTGATGTTAGATTGTGGAATCCTGTGGCCTGGGAACATGACATCGGTTTGGATTCTGAAAACCTGTGGTCTGGGAATATGACTGAGGTTTGATTGTCGTACCCTATGGCCTGGGAGCATGACTTAGCTTTGATTCTGGATCCCTGTGGCCTGGGAACATGACTGAGGCGTGATTCTGGAAACCTGAGGCCTGGGAACATGACATCTGTTTAGATTGTGGAATACTGTGCCCTGGGAACCCGACTGAGGCTTGGTTCTGGAACCCTGTGGACTGGGAATATGACTGAGGTTTTATTCTGGAACCCTGTAGACTGGGAACATAACTGAGGATTGATTCTGGAACCCTGTGGCCTGGGAACATGACATCGGTTGGATTCTGGAACCCTGTGGCATGGGAACATGACTTAGGTTTGATTCTGGGCTCCTGTGTCCTGGGAACAAGAATGAGGTTTGAATGTGGAACCCTGTGGCCTGGGAACATGACTGAGGTTTGATTCTGGAACCATGTGTCCTGGGAATATGACTGAGGTTTGCTTCTGGATAACTGTGGCCTGGGAAAATAACTGAGGTTTCATTGTGGAAATATGAGGCCTGGGATCATGAGTGAGGTTTGATGGTGGAACACTCTGGCCTGGCAAAATGACTGAAGCTTGATTCTGGAACCCTGTAGCCTGGGAACTTGACTGAGGTTTGATGGCAGAAACCTGTGGACTGGCAACATGACTGAGGTTTGATTGTGGAACCCTGTGCCCTGGAAACATGACTGTGGCCTGCTACTGGAAACCCATGGCCTGGGAACTTGACATTGCTTTGATTCTGGAACCCTGTGTCCTGGGAACCTGACTGAGGTTTGATTCTGGAAATCATTGGCCTGGGAACATGACTGACGTTAGATTGTGGAATCTTGTGGCCTGGGAACATGACTGAGGTTTGATGGAGGAACCCTGTGGCCTGGGAACATGACTGAGGTTTGATGGGGGTACCCTGTGGCGTGGAAACCTGATTGAGGCTTGATTCTGGAAACGTGGGGCCTGGGAAATTGACTCTGATTTGATCGCAGAAACCTGTGGACTGGCAACATGACTGAGGTTTGATGGTGGAACCCTGTGGCCTGGCAAGATGACAGAGGTTTGATTGTGGAACCCTCAGGCTTGAGAACATGACTGAGGCTTGATGGTGGAACCCTGTGGCCTGGCAACAGGACTGAGGTTTGATGGTGGAATCCTGTGGCCTGGCAAGATGACTTTGGTTTGATTGTGGAACACTCTGGCCTGGGAATATGACTGACGTTTAATTCTGGAACCCTGTGGCCTGGGAATATGAGTGAGGCTTGATTCTGGAACCCTGTGGCCTTGGAACATGAATGGGGTTTTACTTTTGAATCCTGTGTCCAGGGAACATGACTGAGGTTTGATTCTGCAACCCTGTGTCCTGGGAACATGACTGAGGTTTGATTCTGGAACCATGTGGCCTGGGAATATGACTGAGGTTTGATTCTGGAAACCATTGGCCTGGGAACATGACTGATGTTAGATTGTGGAATCCTGTGGCCTGGGAACATGACATCGGTTTGGATTCTGAAAACCTGTGGTCTGGGAATATGACTGAGGTTTGATGGTGGTACCCTATGGCCTGGGAGCATGACTGAGGTTTGATTCTGGATCCCTGTGGCCTGGGAACATGACTGAGGCGTGATTCTGGAAACCTGAGGCCTGGGAACATGACATCTGTTTAGATTGTGGAATACTGTGCCCTGGGAACCTGACTGAGGCTTGGTACTTGAACCCTGTGGACTGGCAACATGACTGAGGTTTTATTCTGGAACCCTGTAGCATGGGAACATAACTGAGGATTGATTCTGGAAACCTGTGGCCTGGGAACATGACATCGGTGGAATCTGGAACCCTGTGGCCTGGGAACATGAGAACGGTGTGATTCTGGAACCCTGTGGCCTGAGAACATGTCTGAGGTTTGATGGTGGAAACCTGTGGCCTGGCAACATGACTGAGGTTTGGTTCTGGAACCCTGTTCCCTGGGAACATGACTGAGGTTTGATTCTGGACACCTTTGTCCTGGGAACATGACTGAGGTTTGATTGTGGAACCCTGTGTCCTGGGAACATGACTGAGTTTTGATTCTGGAACCATGTGTCCTGGGAATATGACTGAGGTTTGATTCTGGATACCTGTGGCCTGGGAAAATGACTGAGGTTTCATTGTGGAAATATGTGGCCTGGGATCTTGAGTGAGGTTTGATGGTGGAACACTCTGGCCTGGCAAAATGACTGAAGCTTGATTCTGGAACCCTGTGGCCTGGGAACTTGACTGAGGTTTGATGGCAGAAACCTGTGGACTGGCAACATGACTGAGGTTTGATTGTGGAACCCTGTGCCCTGGAAACATGACTGTGGCCTGGTACTGGAAACCCATGGCCTGGGAACTTGACGTTGGTTTGATTCTGGAACCCTGTGTCCTGGGAACATGATTGAGGTTTGATTCTGGAAACCATTGGTCTGGGAACATGACTGATGTTAGATTGTGGAATCCTGTGGCCTGGGAACATGACTGAGGTTTGATGGAGGAACCCTGTGGCCTGGGAACATGACTGAGGTTTGATGGTGGTACCCTGTGGACTGGCAACATGACTGAGGCTTGATTCTGGGACCCTGTGGCCTGGGAAATTGACTCTGATTTGATCGCAGAAACCTGTGGACTGGCAACATGACTGAGGATTGATGGTGGAACCCTGGGCACTGGGAACATGACGAGATGCCTGACACTGTAACCCCGTGTCCTGAGAACATGACATTGTTTTGATTCTGGAAAGCTGTTTCCTGGGAACATGACTGAGGTTTGATGGTTGAACCCTGTGGACTGGCAACATGACTGACGTTTGATTGTGGCACCCTCAGGCTTGGGAACATTACTGAGGCTTGATGGTGGAACCCTGTGTCCTGGCACCAGGACTGAGGTTTGATGGTGGAACCCTGTGGCCTGGGAACATGACATCGTTTTGGATTCTGGTACCGTGTTGCCTGGGAACATGAAATCGTTTTGATTCTGGAAACCTGTGGCCTGGGAATATGACTGAGGTTTGATGGTGGTACCCTATGGCCTGGCAACATGACTGAGGTTTGATTCTGGAACCCTGTGTCCTGGGAACATGACTGAGGTTTGATTCTGGAACCATGTGGCCTGGGAATATGACTGAGGTTTGATTCTGGAAACCATTGGCATGGGAACATGACTGATGTTAGATTGTGGAACCCTATGGCCTGGGAACATGACATCGGTTTGATTCTGGAAACCATTGGCCTGGGAACATGACTGATGTTAGATTGTGGAATCCTGTGGCCTGGGAACATGACATCGGTTTGGATTCTGAAAACCTGTGGTCTGGGAATATGACTGAGGTTTGATTGTCGTATCCTATGGCCTGGGAGCATGACTTAGCTTTGATTCTGGATCCCTGTGGCCTGGGAACATGACTGAGGCGTGATTCTGGAAACCTGAGGCCTGGGAACATGACATCTGTTTAGATTGTGGAATACTGTGCCCTGGGAACCCGACTGAGGCTTGGTTCTGGAACCCTGTGGACTGGGAATATGACTGAGGTTTTATTCTGGAACCCTGTAGACTGGGAACATAACTGAGGATTGATTCTGGAACCCTGTGGCCTGGGAACATGACATCGGTTGGATTCTGGAACCCTGTGGCATGGGAACATGACTGCGGTTTGATTGTGGAACCCACTGGCCTGGGAACATGACCGTGGTTTGATTCTGAAACCCTGTGGCCTGGGAACATGACTGAGGTTTGGTTCTGGAACCCTGTTCCCTGGGAACATGACTGAGGGTTGATTCTGGGCTCCTGTGTCCTGGGAACAAGAATGAGGTTTGAATGTGGAACCCTGTGGCCTGGGAACATGACTGAGGTTTGATTCTGGAACCATGTGTCCTGGGAATATGACTGAGGTTTGCTTCTGGATAACTGTGGCCTGGAAAAATAACTGAGGTTTCATTGTGGAAATATGAGGCCTGGGATCAAGAGTGAGGTTTGATGGGGGTACCCTGTGGCGTGGCAACATGACTGAGGCTTGATTCTGGAACCCTGTGGCCTGGGAAATTGACTCTGATTTAATCGCAGAAACCTGTGGACTGGCAACATGACTGAGGTTTGATGGTGGAACCCTGTGGCCTGGCAAGATGACAGAGGTTTGATTGTGGAACCCTCAGGCTTGAGAACATGACTGAGGCTTGATGGTGGAACCCTGTGGCCTGGCAACAGGACTGAGGTTTGATGGTGGAATCCTGTGGCCTGGCAAGATGACTTTGGTTTGATTGTGGAACACTCTGGCCTGGGAATATGACTGACGTTTAATTCTGGAACCCTGTGGCCTGGGAATATGAGTGAGGCTTGATTCTGGAACCCTGTGGCCTTGGAACATGAATGGGGTTTTACTTTTGAATACTGTGTCCAGGGAACATGACTGAGGTTTGATTCTGGAACCATGTGGCCTGGGAATATGACTGAGGTTTGATTCTGGAAACCATTGGCCTGGGAACATGACTGATGTTAGATTGTGGAATCCTGTGGCCTGGGAACATGAAATCGTTTTGATTCTGGAAAACTGTGGCCTGGCAACATGACTGAGGTTTGATTCTGGATCCCTGTGGCCTGGGAACATGACTGAGGCGTGATTCTGGAAACCTGTGGCCTGGGAACATGACATCTGTTTAGATTGTGGAATACTGTGCCCTGGGAACCCGACTGAGGCTTGGTTCTGGAACCCTGTGGACTGGGAATATGACTGAGGTTTTATTCTGGAACCCTGTAGACTGGGAACATAACTGAGGATTGATTCTGGAACCCTGTGGCCTGGGAACATGACATCGGTTGGATTCTGGAACCCTGTGGCATGGGAACATGACTGCGGTTTGATTGTGGAACCCACTGGCCTGGGAACATGACCGTGGTTTGTTTCTGAAACCCTGTGGCCTGGGAACATGACTGAGGTTTGGTTCTGGAACCCTGTTCCCTGGGAACATGACTGAGGTTTGATTCTGGGCTCCTGTGTCCTGGGAACAAGAATGAGGTTTGAATGTGGAACCCTGTGGGCTGGGAACATGACTGAGGTTTGATTCTGGAACCATGTGTCCTGGGAATATGACTGAGGTTTGCTTCTGGATAACTGTGGCCTGGGAAAATAACTGAGGTTTCATTGTGGAAATATGAGGCCTGGGATCATGAGTGAGGTTTGATGGTGGAACACTCTGGCCTGGCAAAATGACTGAAGCTTGATTCTGGAACCCTGTAGCCTGGGAACTTGACTGAGGTTTGATGGCAGAAACCTGTGGACTGGCAACATGACTGAGGTTTGATTGTGGAACCCTGTGCCCTGGAAACATGACTGTGGCCTGCTACTGGAAACCCATGGCCTGGGAACTTGACATTGCTTTGATTCTGGAACCCTGTGTCCTGGGAACATGACTGAGGTTTGATTGTGGAAATCATTGGCCTGGGAACATGACTGACGTTAGATTGTGGAATCTTGTGGCCTGGGAACATGACTGAGGTTTGATGGAGGAACCCTGTGGCCTGGGAACATGACTGAGGTTTGATGGGGGTACCCTGTGGCGTGGAAACATGACTGAGGCTTGATTCTGGAAACCTGGGGCCTGGGAAATTGACTCTGATTTGATCGCAGAAACCTGTGGACTGGCAACATGACTGAGGTTTGATGGTGGAACCCTGTGGCCTGGCAAGATGACAGAGGTTTGATTGTGGAACCCTCAGGCTTGAGAACATGACTGAGGCTTGATGGTGGAACCCTGTGGCCTGGAAACAGGACTGAGGTTTGATGGTGGAATCCTGTGGCCTGGCAAGATGACTTTGGTTTGATTGTGGAACACTCTGGCCTGGGAATATGACTGACGTTTAATTCTGGAACCCTGTGTCCTGGGAATATGAGTGAGGCTTGATTCTGGAACCCTGTGGCCTTGGAACATGAATGGGGTTTTACTTTTGAATCCTGTGTCCAGGGAACATGACTGAGGTTTGATTCTGGAACCCTGTGTCCTGGGAACATGACTGAGGTTTGATTCTGGAACCATGTGGCCTGGGAATATGACTGAGGTTTGATTCTGGAAACCATTGGCCTGGGAACATGACTGATGTTAGATTGTGGAATCCTGTGGCCTGGGAACATGACATCGGTTTGGATTCTGAAAACCTGTGGTCTGGGAATATGACTGAGGTTTGATGGTGGTACCCTATGGCCTGGGAGCATGACTGAGGTTTGATTCTGGATCCCTGTGGCCTGGGAACATGACTGAGGCGTGATTCTGGAAACCTGAGGCCTGGGAACATGACATCTGTTTAGATTGTGGAATACTGTGCCCTGGGAACCTGACTGAGGCTTGGTACTTGAACCCTGTGGACTGGCAACATGACTGAGGTTTTATTCTGGAAGCCTGTAGCATGGGAACATAACTGAGGATTGATTCTGGAAACCTGTGGCCTGGGAACATGACATCGGTGGAATCTGGAACCCTGTGGCCTGGGAACATGAGAACGGTGTGATTCTGGAACCCTGTGGCCTGAGAACATGTCTGAGGTTTGATGGTGGAAACCTGTGGCCTGGCAACATGACTGAGGTTTGGTTCTGGAACCCTGTTCCCTGGGAACATGACTGAGGTTTGATTCTGGACACCTTTGTCCTGGGAACATGACTGAGGTTTGATTGTGGAACCCTGTGTCCTGGGAACATGACTGAGTTTTGATTCTGGAACCATGTGTCCTGGGAATATGACTGAGGTTTGATTCTGGATACCTGTGGCCTGGGAAAATGACTGAGGTTTCATTGTGGAAATATGTGGCCTGGGATCTTGAGTGAGGTTTGATGGTGGAACACTCTGGCCTGGCAAAATGACTGAAGCTTGATTCTGGAACCCTGTGGCCTGGGAACTTGACTGAGGTTTGAAGGCAGAAACCTGTGGACTGGCAACATGACTGAGGTTTGATTGTGGAACCCTGTGCCCTGGAAACATGACTGTGGCCTGCTACTGGAAACCCATGGCCTGGGAACTTGACGTTGGTTTGATTCTGGAACCCTGTGTCCTGGGAACATGATTGAGGTTTGATTCTGGAAACCATTGGTCTGGGAACATGACTGATGTTAGATTGTGGAATCCTGTGGCCTGGGAACATGACTGAGGTTTGATGGAGGAACCCTGTGGCCTGGGAACATGACTGAGGTTTGATGGTGGTACCCTGTGGACTGGCAACATGACTGAGGCTTGATTCTGGGACCCTGTGGCCTGGGAAATTGACTCTGATTTGATCGCAGAAACCTGTGGACTGGCAGCATGACTGAGGATTGATGGTGGAACCCTGGGCACTGGGAACATGACGAGATGCCTGACACTGTAACCCCGTGTCCTGAGAACATGACATTGTTTTGATTCTGGAAAGCTGTTTCCTGGGAACATGACTGAGGTTTGATGGTTGAACCCTGTGGACTGGCAACATGACTGACGTTTGATTGTGGCACCCTCAGGCTTGGGAACATTACTGAGGCTTGATGGTGGAACCCTGTGTCCTGGCACCAGGACTGAGGTTTGATGGTGGAACCCTGTGGCCTGGGAACATGACATCGTTTTGGATTCTGGTACCGTGTTGCCTGGGAACATGAAATCGTTTTGATTCTGGAAACCTGTGGCCTGGGAATATGACTGAGGTTTGATGGTGGTACCCTATGGCCTGGCAACATGACTGAGGTTTGATTCTGGAACCCTGTGTCCTGGGAACATGACTGAGGTTTGATTCTGGAACCATGTGGCCTGGGAATATGACTGAGGTTTGATTCTGGAAACCATTGGCCTGGGAATATGACTGATGTTAGATTGTGGAACCCTATGGCCTGGGAACATGACATCGGTTTGATTCTGGAAACCATTGGCCTGGGAACATGACTGATGTTAGATTGTGGAATCCTGTGGCCTGGGAACATGACATCGGTTTGGATTCTGAAAACCTGTGGTCTGGGAATATGACTGAGTTTTGATTGTCGTATCCTGTGGCCTGGGAGCATGACTTAGCTTTGATTCTGGATCCCTGTGGCCTGGGAACATGACTGAGGCGTGATTCTGGAAACCTGAGGCCTGGGAACATGACATCTGTTTAGATTGTGGAATACTGTGCCCTGGGAACCCGACTGAGGCTTGGTTCTGGAACCCTGTGGACTGGGAATATGACTGAGGTTTTATTCTGGAACCCTGTAGACTGGGAACATAACTGAGGATTGATTCTGGAACCCTGTGGCCTGGGAACATGACATCGGTTGGATTCTGGAACCCTGTGGCATGGGAACATGACTGCGGTTTGATTGTGGAACCCACTGGCCTGGGAACATGACCGTGGTTTGATTCTGAAACCCTGTGGCCTGGGAACATGACTGAGGTTTGGTTCTGGAACCCTGTTCCCTGGGAACATGACTGAGGTTTGATTCTGGGCTCCTGTGTCCTGGGAACAAGAATGAGGTTTGAATGTGGAACCCTGTGGCCTGGGAACATGACTGAGGTTTGATTCTGGAACCATGTGTCCTGGGAATATGACTGAGGTTTGCTTCTGGATAACTGTGGCCTGGAAAAATAACTGAGGTTTCATTGTGGAAATATGAGGCCTGGGATCATGAGTGAGGTTTGATGGGGGCACCCTGTGGCGTGGCAACATGAGTGAGGCTTGATTCTGGAACCCTGTGGCCTGGGAAATTGACTCTGATTTAATCGCAGAAACCTGTGGACTGGCAACATGACTGAGGTTTGATGGTGGAACCCTGTGGCCTGGCAAGATGACAGAGGTTTGATTGTGGAACCCTCAGGCTTGAGAACATGACTGAGGCTTGATGGTGGAACCCTGTGGCCTGGCAACAGGACTGAGGTTTGATGGTGGAATCCTGTGGCCTGGCAAGATGACTTTGGTTTGATTGTGGAACACTCTGGCCTGGGAATATGACTGACGTTTAATTCTGGAAACCTGTGGCCTGGGAATATGAGTGAGGCTTGATTCTGGAACCCTGTGGCCTTGGAACATGAATGGGGTTTTACTTTTGAATCCTGTGTCCAGGGAACATGACTGAGGTTTGATTCTGGAACCCTGTGTCCTGGGAACATGACTGAGGTTTGATTCTGGAACCATGTGGCCTGGGAATATGACTGAGGTTTGATTCTGGAAACCATTGGCCTGGGAACATGACTGATGTTAGATTGTGGAATCCTGTGGCCTGGGAACATGAAATCGTTTTGATTCTGGAAAACTGTGGCCTGGGAATATGACTGAGGTTTCATGGTGGTACCCTATGGCCTGGCAACATGACTGAGGTTTGATTCTGGATCCCTGTGGCCTGGGAACATGACTGAGGCGTGATTCTGGAAACCTGAGTCCTGGGAACATGACTTCTGTTTAGATTGTGGAATACTGTGCCCTGGGAACCTGACTGAGGCTTGGTACTTGAACCCTGTGGACTGGCAACATGACTGAGGTTTTATTCTGGAACCCTGTAGCATGGGAACATAACTGAGGATTGATTCTGGAAACCTGTGGCCTGGGAACATGACATCGGTGGAATCTGGAACCCTGTGGCCTGGGAACATGAGAACGGTGTGATTCTGGAACCCTGTGGCCTGAGAACATGTCTGAGGTTTGATGGTGGAAACCTGTGGCCTGGCAACATGACTGAGGTTTGGTTCTGGAACCCTGTTCCCTGGGAACATGACTGAGGTTTGATTCTGGACACCTTTGTCCTGGGAACATGACTGAGGTTTGATTGTGGAACCCTGTGTCCTGGGAACATGACTGAGTTTTGATTCTGGAACCATGTGTCCTGGGAATATGACTGAGGTTTGATTCTGGATACCTGTGGCCTGGGAAAATGACTGAGGTTTCATTGTGGAAATATGTGGCCTGGGATCTTGAGTGAGGTTTGATGGTGGAACACTCTGGCCTGGCAAAATGACTGAAGCTTGATTCTGGAACCCTGTGGCCTGGGAACTTGACTGAGGTTTGATGGCAGAAACCTGTGGACTGGCAACATGACTGAGGTTTGATTGTGGAACCCTGTGCCCTGGAAACATGACTGTGGCCTGCTACTGGAAACCCATGGCCTGGGAACTTGACGTTGGTTTGATTCTGGAACCCTGTGTCCTGGGAACATGATTGAGGTTTGATTCTGGAAACCATTGGTCTGGGAACATGACTGATGTTAGATTGTGGAATCCTGTGGCCTGGGAACATGACTGAGGTTTGATGGAGGAACCCTGTGGCCTGGGAACATGACTGAGGTTTGATGGTGGTACCCTGTGGACTGGCAACATGACTGAGGCTTGATTCTGGGACCCTGTGGCCTGGGAAATTGACTCTGATTTGATCGCAGAAACCTGTGGACTGGCAGCATGACTGAGGATTGATGGTGGAACCCTGGGCACTGGGAACATGCCGAGATGCCTGACACTGTAACCCCGTGTCCTGAGAACATGACATTGTTTTGATTCTGGAAAGCTGTTTCCTGGGAACATGACTGAGGTTTGATGGTTGAACCCTGTGGACTGGCAACATGACTGACGTTTGATTGTGGCACCCTCAGGCTTGGGAACATTACTGAGGCTTGATGGTGGAACCCTGTGTCCTGGCACCAGGACTGAGGTTTGATGGTGGAACCCTGTGGCCTGGGAACATGACATCGTTTTGGATTCTGGTACCGTGTTGCCTGGGAACATGAAATCGTTTTGATTCTGGAAACCTGTGGCCTGGGAATATGACTGAGGTTTGATGGTGGTACCCTATGGCCTGGCAACATGACTGAGGTTTGATTCTGGAACCCTGTGTCCTGGGAACATGACTGAGGTTTGATTCTGGAACCATGTGGCCTGGGAATATGACTGAGGTTTGATTCTGGAAACCATTGGCCTGGGAACATGACTGATGTTAGATTGTGGAACCCTGTGGCCTGGGAACATGACATCGGTTTGATTCTGGAAACCATTGGCCTGGGAACATGACTGATGTTAGATTGTGGAATCCTGTGGCCTGGGAACATGACATCGGTTTGGATTCTGAAAACCTGTGGTCTGGGAATATGACTGAGGTTTGATGGTCGTACCCTATGGCCTGGGAGCATGACTTAGCTTTGATTCTGGATCCCTGTGGCCTGGGAACATGACTGAGGCGTGATTCTGGAAACCTGAGGCCTGGGAACATGACATCTGTTTAGATTGTGGAATACTGTGCCCTGGGAACCCGACTGAGGCTTGGTTCTGGAACCCTGTGGACTGGGAATATGACTGAGGTTTTATTCTGGAACCCTGTAGACTGGGAACATAACTGAGGATTGATTCTGGAACCCTGTGGCCTGGGAACATGACATCGGTTGGATTCTGGAACCCTGTGGCATGGGAAAATGACTGCGGTTTGATTGTGGAACCCACTGGCCTGGGAACATGACCGTGGTTTGATTCTGAAACCCTGTGGCCTGGGAACATGACTGAGGTTTGGTTCTGGAACCCTGTGGCCTGGGAACATGACTGAGGTTTGGTTCTGGAACCCTGTTCCCTGGGAACATGACTGAGGTTTGATTCTGGGCTCCTGTGTCCTGGGAACAAGAATGAGGTTTGAATGTGGAACCCTGTGGGCTGGGAACATGACTGAGGTTTGATTCTGGAACCATGTGTCCTGGGAATATGACTGAGGTTTGCTTCTGGATAACTGTGGCCTGGGAAAATAACTGAGGTTTCATTGTGGAAATATGAGGCCTGGGATCATGAGTGAGGTTTGATGGTGGAACACTCTGGCCTGGCAAAATGACTGAAGCTTGATTCTGGAACCCTGTAGCCTGGGAACTTGACTGAGGTTTGATGGCAGAAACCTGTGGACTGGCAACATGACTGAGGTTTGATTGTGGAACCCTGTGCCCTGGAAACATGACTGTGGCCTGCTACTGGAAACCCATGGCCTGGGAACTTGACATTGCTTTGATTCTGGAACCCTGTGTCCTGGGAACATGACTGAGGTTTGATTGTGGAAATCATTGGCCTGGGAACATGACTGACGTTAGATTGTGGAATCTTGTGGCCTGGGAACATGACTGAGGTTTGATGGAGGAACCCTGTGGCCTGGGAACATGACTGAGGTTTGATGGGGGTACCCTGTGGCGTGGAAACATGACTGAGGCTTGATTCTGGAAACCTGGGGCCTGGGAAATTGACTCTGATTTGATCGCAGAAACCTGTGGACTGGCAACATGACTGAGGTTTGATGGTGGAACCCTGTGGCCTGGCAAGATGACAGAGGTTTGATTGTGGAACCCTCAGGCTTGAGAACATGACTGAGGCTTGATGGTGGAACCCTGTGGCCTGGAAACAGGACTGAGGTTTGATGGTGGAATCCTGTGGCCTGGCAAGATGACTTTGGTTTGATTGTGGAACACTCTGGCCTGGGAATATGACTGACGTTTAATTCTGGAACCCTGTGGCCTGGGAATATGAGTGAGGCTTGATTCTGGAACCCTGTGGCCTTGGAACATGAATGGGGTTTTACTTTTGAATCTTGTGTCCAGGGAACATGACTGAGGTTTGATTCTGGAACCCTGTGTCCTGGGAACATGACTGAGGTTTGATTCTGGAACCATGTGGCCTGGGAATATGACTGAGGTTTGATTCTGGAAACCATTGGCCTGGGAACATGACTGATGTTAGATTGTGGAATCCTGTGGCCTGGGAACATGACATCGGTTTGGATTCTGAAAACCTGTGGTCTGGGAATATGACTGAGGTTTGATGGTCGTACCCTATGGCCTGGGAGCATGACTTAGCTTTGATTCTGGATCCCTGTGGCCTGGGAACATGACTGAGGCGTGATTCTGGAAACCTGAGGCCTGGGAACATGACATCTGTTTAGATTGTGGAATACTGTGCCCTGGGAACCTGACTGAGGCTTGGTACTTGAACCCTGTGGACTGGCAACATGACTGAGGTTTTATTCTGGAAGCCTGTAGCATGGGAACATAACTGAGGATTGATTCTGGAAACCTGTGGCCTGGGAACATGACATCGGTGGAATCTGGAACCCTGTGGCCTGGGAACATGAGAACGGTGTGATTCTGGAACCCTGTGGCCTGAGAACATGTCTGAGGTTTGATGGTGGAAACCTGTGGCCTGGCAACATGACTGAGGTTTGGTTCTGGAACCCTGTTCCCTGGGAACATGACTGAGGTTTGATTCTGGACACCTTTGTCCTGGGAACATGACTGAGGTTTGATTGTGGAACCCTGTGTCCTGGGAACATGACTGAGTTTTGATTCTGGAACCATGTGTCCTGGGAATATGACTGAGGTTTGATTCTGGATACCTGTGGCCTGGGAAAATAACTGAGGTTTCATTGTGGAAATATGTGGCCTGGGATCTTGAGTGAGTTTTGATGGTGGAACACTCTGGCCTGGCAAAATGACTGAAGCTTGATTCTGGAACCCTGTGGCCTGGGAACTTGACTGAGGTTTGAAGGCAGAAACCTGTGGACTGGCAACATGACTGAGGTTTGATTGTGGAACCCTGTTCCCTGGAAACATGACTGTGGCCTGCTACTGGAAACCCATGGCCTGGGAACTTGACGTTGGTTTGATTCTGGAACCCTGTGTCCTGGGAACATGATTGAGGTTTGATTCTGGAAACCATTGGTCTGGGAACATGACTGATGTTAGATTGTGGAATCCTGTGGCCTGGGAACATGACTGAGGTTTGATGGAGGAACCCTGTGGCCTGGGAACATGACTGAGGTTTGATGGTGGTACCCTGTGGACTGGCAACATGACTGAGGCTTGATTCTGGGACCCTGTGGCCTGGGAACTTGACTCTGATTTGATCGCAGAAACCTGTGGACTGGCAGCATGACTGAGGATTGATGGTGGAACCCTGGGCACTGGGAACATGACGAGATGCCTGACACTGTAACCCCGTGTCCTGAGAACATGACATTGTTTTGATTCTGGAAAGCTGTTTCCTGGGAACATGACTGAGGTTTGATGGTTGAACCCTGTGGACTGGCAACATGACTGACGTTTGATTGTGGCACCCTCAGGCTTGGGAACATTACTGAGGCTTGATGGTGGAACCCTGTGTCCTGGCACCAGGACTGAGGTTTGATGGTGGAACCCTGTGGCCTGGGAACATGACATCGTTTTGGATTCTGGTACCGTGTTGCCTGGGAACATGAAATCGTTTTGATTCTGGAAACCTGTGGCCTGGGAATATGACTGAGGTTTGATGGTGGTACCCTATGGCCTGGCAACATGACTGAGGTTTGATTCTGGAACCCTGTGTCCTGGGAACATGACTGAGGTTTGATTCTGGAACCATGTGGCCTGGGAATATGACTGAGGTTTGATTCTGGAAACCATTGGCCTGGGAATATGACTGATGTTAGATTGTGGAACCCTATGGCCTGGGAACATGACATCGGTTTGATTCTGGAAACCATTGGCCTGGGAACATGAGTGATGTTAGATTGTGGAATCCTGTGGCCTGGGAACATGACATCGGTTTGGATTCTGAAAACCTGTGGTCTGGGAATATGACTGAGGTTTGATTGTCGTATCCTGTGGCCTGGGAGCATGACTTAGCTTTGATTCTGGATCCCTGTGGCCTGGGAACATGACTGAGGTTTGGTTCTGGAACCCTGTTCCCTGGGAACATGACTGAGGTTTGATTCTGGGCTCCTGTGTCCTGGGAACAAGAATGAGGTTTGAATGTGGAACCCTGTGGCCTGGGAACATGACTGAGGTTTGATTCTGGAACCATGTGTCCTGGGAATATGACTGAGGTTTGCTTCTGGATAACTGTGGCCTGGAAAAATAACTGAGGTTTCATTGTGGAAATATGAGGCCTGGGATCATGAGTGAGGTTTGATGGGGGTACCCTGTGGCGTGGCAACATGAGTGAGGCTTGATTCTGGAACCCTGTGGCCTGGGAAATTGACTCTGATTTAATCGCAGAAACCTGTGGACTGGCAACATGACTGAGGTTTGATGGTGGAACCCTGTGGCCTGGCAAGATGACAGAGGTTTGATTGTGGAACCCTCAGGCTTGAGAACATGACTGAGGCTTGATGGTGGAACCCTGTGGCCTGGCAACAGGAGTGAGGTTTGATAGTGGAATCCTGTGGCCTGGCAAGATGACTTTGGTTTGATTGTGGAACACTCTGGCCTGGGAATATGACTGACGTTTAATTCTGGAACCCTGTGGCCTGGGAATATGAGTGAGGCTTGATTCTGGAACCCTGTGGCCTTGGAACATGAATGGGGTTTTACTTTTCAATCCTGTGTCCAGGGAACATGACTGAGGTTTGATTCTGGAACCCTGTGTCCTGGGAACATGACTGAGGTTTGATTCTGGAACCATGTGTCCTGGGAATATGACTGAGGTTTGATTCTGGATACCTGTGGCCTGGGAACATGACTGAGGTTTCATTGTGGAAATATGTGGCCTGGGATCTTGAGTGAGGTTTGATGGTGGAACACTCTGGCCTGGCAAAATGACTGAAGCTTGATTCTGGAACCCTGTGGCCTGGGAACTTGACTGAGGTTTGATGGCAGAAACCTGTGGACTGGCAACATGACTGAGGTTTGATTGTGGAACCCTGTGCCCTGGAAACATGACTGTGGCCTGGTACTGGAAACCCATGGCCTGGGAACTTGACGTTGGTTTGATTCTGGAACCCTGTGTCCTGGGAACATGATTGAGGTTTGATTCTGGAAACCATTGGTCTGGGAACATGACTGATGTTAGATTGTGGAATCCTGTGGCCTGGGAACATGACTGAGGTTTGATGGAGGAACTCTGTGGCCTGGGAACATGACTGAGGTTTGATGGTGGTACCCTGTGGACTGGCAACATGACTGAGGCTTGATTCTGGGACCCTGTGGCCTGGGAAATTGACTCTGATTTGATCGCAGAAACCTGTGGACTGGCAGCATGACTGAGGATTGATGGTGGAACCCTGGGCACTGGGAACATGACGAGATGCCTGACACTGTAACCCCGTGTCCTGAGAACATGACATTGTTTTGATTCTGGAAAGCTGTTTCCTGGGAACATGACTGAGGTTTGATGGTTGAACCCTGTGGACTGGCAACATGACTGACGTTTGATTGTGGCACCCTCAGGCTTGGGAACATTACTGAGGCTTGATGGTGGAACCCTGTGTCCTGGCACCAGGACTGAGGTTTGATGGTGGAACCCTGTGGCCTGGGAACATGACATCGTTTTGGATTCTGGTACCGTGTTGCCTGGGAACATGAAATCGTTTTGATTCTGGAAACCTGTGGCCTGGGAATATGACTGAGGTTTGATGGTGGTACCCTATGGCCTGGCAACATGACTGAGGTTTGATTCTGGATCCCTGTGGCCTGGGAACATGACTGAGGCGTGATTCTGGAAACCTGTGGCCTGGGAACATGACATCTGTTTAGATTGTGGAATACTGTGCCCTGGGAACCCGACTGAGGCTTGGTTCTGGAACCCTGTGGACTGGGAATATGACTGAGGTTTTATTCTGGAACCCTGTAGACTGGGAACATAACTGAGGATTGATTCTGGAACCCTGTGGCCTGGGAACATGACATCGGTTGGATTCTGGAACCCTGTGGCATGGGAACATGACTGCGGTTTGATTGTGGAACCCACTGGCCTGGGAACATGACCGTGGTTTGATTCTGAAACCCTGTGGCCTGGGAACATGACTGAGGTTTGGTTCTGGAACCCTGTTCCCTGGGAACATGACTGAGGTTTGATTCTGGGCTCCTGTGTCCTGGGAACAAGAATGAGGTTTGAATGTGGAACCCTGTGGCCTGGGAACATGACTGAGGTTTGATTCTGGAACCATGTGTCCTGGGAATATGACTGAGGTTTGCTTCTGGATAACTGTGGCCTGGGAAAATAACTGAGGTTTCATTGTGGAAATATGAGGCCTGGGATCATGAGTGAGGTTTGATGGTGGAACACTCTGGCCTGGCAAAATGACTGAAGCTTGATTCTGGAACCCTGTAGCCTGGGAACTTGACTGAGGTTTGATGGCAGAAACCTGTGGACTGGCAACATGACTGAGGTTTGATTGTGGAACCCTGTGCCCTGGAAACATGACTGTGGCCTGCTACTGGAAACCCATGGCCTGGGAACTTGACATTGCTTTGATTCTGGAACCCTGTGTCCTGGGAACATGACTGAGGTTTGATTCTGGAAATCATTGGCCTGGGAACATGACTGACGTTAGATTGTGGAATCTTGTGGCCTGGGAACATGACTGAGGTTTGATGGAGGAACCCTGTGGCCTGGGAACATGACTGAGGTTTGATGGGGGTACCCTGTGGCGTGGCAACATGACTGAGGCTTGATTCTGGAACCCTGTGGCCTGGGAAATTGACTCTGATTTGATCGCAGAAACCTGTGGACTGGCAACATGACTGAGGTTTGATGGTGGAACCCTGTGCACTGGGAACTTGACTGAGGCCTGATACTGCAACCCCGTGGCCTGGGAACATGACATTGGTTTAATTAAGGAACCCTGTTTCCTGGGAACATGACTGAGCTTTGATGGTTGAACCCTGTGGCCTGGCAAGATGACAGAGGTTTGATTGTGGAACCCTCAGGCTTGAGAACATGACTGAGGCTTGATGGTGGAACCCTGTGTCCTGGCACCAGGACTGAGGTTTGATGGTGGAACCCTGTGGCCTGGGAACATGACATCGTTTTGGATTCTGGTACCGTGTTGCCTGGGAACATGAAATCGTTTTGATTCTGGAAACCTGTGGCCTGGGAATATGACTGAGGTTTGATGGTGGTACCCTATGGCCTGGCAACATGACTGAGGTTTGATTCTGGAACCCTGTGTCCTGGGAACATGACTGAGGTTTGATTCTGGAACCATGTGGCCTGGGAATATGACTGAGGTTTGATTCTGGAAACCATTGGCATGGGAACATGACTGATGTTAGATTGTGGAACCCTATGGCCTGGGAACATGACATCGGTTTGATTCTGGAAACCATTGGCCTGGGAACATGACTGATGTTAGATTGTGGAATCCTGTGGCCTGGGAACATGACATCGGTTTGGATTCTGAAAACCTGTGGTCTGGGAATATGACTGAGGTTTGATTGTCGTATCCTGTGGCCTGGGAGCATGACTTAGCTTTGATTCTGGATCCCTGTGGCCTGGGAACATGACTGAGGCGTGATTCTGGAAACCTGAGGCCTGGGAACATGACATCTGTTTAGATTGTGGAATACTGTGCCCTGGGAACCCGACTGAGGCTTGGTTCTGGAACCCTGTGGACTGGGAATATGACTGAGGTTTTATTCTGGAACCCTGTAGACTGGGAACATAACTGAGGATTGATTCTGGAACCCTGTGGCCTGGGAACATGACATCGGTTGGATTCTGGAACCCTGTGGCATGGGAACATGACTGCGGTTTGATTGTGGAACCCACTGGCCTGGGAACATGACCGTGGTTTGATTCTGAAACCCTGTGGCCTGGGAACATGACTGAGGTTTGGTTCTGGAACCCTGTTCCCTGGGAACATGACTGAGGTTTGATTCTGGGCTCCTGTGTCCTGGGAACAAGAATGAGGTTTGAATGTGGAACCCTGTGGCCTGGGAACATGACTGAGGTTTGATTCTGGAACCATGTGTCCTGGGAATATGACTGAGGTTTGCTTCTGGATAACTGTGGCCTGGAAAAATAACTGAGGTTTCATTGTGGAAATATGAGGCCTGGGATCATGAGTGAGGTTTGATGGGGGCACCCTGTGGCGTGGCAACATGAGTGAGGCTTGATTCTGGAACCCTGTGGCCTGGGAAATTGACTCTGATTTAATCGCAGAAACCTGTGGACTGGCAACATGACTGAGGTTTGATGGTGGAACCCTGTGGCCTGGCAAGATGACAGAGGTTTGATTGTGGAACCCTCAGGCTTGAGAACATGACTGAGGCTTGATGGTGGAACCCTGTGGCCTGGCAACAGGACTGAGGTTTGATGGTGGAATCCTGTGGCCTGGCAAGATGACTTTGGTTTGATTGTGGAACACTCTGGCCTGGGAATATGACTGACGTTTAATTCTGGAAACCTGTGGCCTGGGAATATGAGTGAGGCTTGATTCTGGAACCCTGTGGCCTTGGAACATGAATGGGGTTTTACTTTTGAATCCTGTGTCCAGGGAACATGACTGAGGTTTGATTCTGGAACCCTGTGTCCTGGGAACATGACTGAGGTTTGATTCTGGAACCATGTGGCCTGGGAATATGACTGAGGTTTGATTCTGGAAACCATTGGCCTGGGAACATGACTGATGTTATATTGTGGAATCCTGTGGCCTGGGAACATGAAATCGTTTTGATTCTGGAAAACTGTGGCCTGGGAATATGACTGAGGTTTCATGGTGGTACCCTATGGCCTGGCAACATGACTGAGGTTTGATTCTGGATCCCTGTGGCCTGGGAACATGACTGAGGCGTGATTCTGGAAACCTGAGTCCTGGGAACATGACTTCTGTTTAGATTGTGGAATACTGTGCCCTGGGAACCTGACTGAGGCTTGGTACTTGAACCCTGTGGACTGGCAACATGACTGAGGTTTTATTCTGGAACCCTGTAGCATGGGAACATAACTGAGGATTGATTCTGGAAACCTGTGGCCTGGGAACATGACATCGGTGGAATCTGGAACCCTGTGGCCTGGGAACATGAGAACGGTGTGATTCTGGAACCCTGTGGCCTGAGAACATGTCTGAGGTTTGATGGTGGAAACCTGTGGCCTGGCAACATGACTGAGGTTTGGTTCTGGAACCCTGTTCCCTGGGAACATGACTGAGGTTTGATTCTGGACACCTTTGTCCTGGGAACATGACTGAGGTTTGATTGTGGAACCCTGTGTCCTGGGAACATGACTGAGTTTTGATTCTGGAACCATGTGTCCTGGGAATATGACTGAGGTTTGATTCTGGATACCTGTGGCCTGGGAAAATGACTGAGGTTTCATTGTGGAAATATGTGGCCTGGGATCTTGAGTGAGGTTTGATGGTGGAACACTCTGGCCTGGCAAAATGACTGAAGCTTGATTCTGGAACCCTGTGGCCTGGGAACTTGACTGAGGTTTGATGGCAGAAACCTGTGGACTGGCAACATGACTGAGGTTTGATTGTGGAACCCTGTGCCCTGGAAACATGACTGTGGCCTGCTACTGGAAACCCATGGCCTGGGAACTTGACGTTGGTTTGATTCTGGAACCCTGTGTCCTGGGAACATGATTGAGGTTTGATTCTGGAAACCATTGGTCTGGGAACATGACTGATGTTAGATTGTGGAATCCTGTGGCCTGGGAACATGACTGAGGTTTGATGGAGGAACCCTGTGGCCTGGGAACATGACTGAGGTTTGATGGTGGTACCCTGTGGACTGGCAACATGACTGAGGCTTGATTCTGGGACCCTGTGGCCTGGGAAATTGACTCTGATTTGATCGCAGAAACCTGTGGACTGGCAGCATGACTGAGGATTGATGGTGGAACCCTGGGCACTGGGAACATGACGAGATGCCTGACACTGTAACCCCGTGTCCTGAGAACATGACATTGTTTTGATTCTGGAAAGCTGTTTCCTGGGAACATGACTGAGGTTTGATGGTTGAACCCTGTGGACTGGCAACATGACTGACGTTTGATTGTGGCACCCTCAGGCTTGGGAACATTACTGAGGCTTGATGGTGGAACCCTGTGTCCTGGCACCAGGACTGAGGTTTGATGGTGGAACCCTGTGGCCTGGGAACATGACATCGTTTTGGATTCTGGTACCGTGTTGCCTGGGAACATGAAATCGTTTTGATTCTGGAAACCTGTGGCCTGGGAATATGACTGAGGTTTGATGGTGGTACCCTATGGCCTGGCAACATGACTGAGGTTTGATTCTGGAACCCTGTGTCCTGGGAACATGACTGAGGTTTGATTCTGGAACCATGTGGCCTGGGAATATGACTGAGGTTTGATTCTGGAAACCATTGGCCTGGGAACATGACTGATGTTAGATTGTGGAACCCTGTGGCCTGGGAACATGACATCGGTTTGATTCTGGAAACCATTGGCCTGGGAACATGACTGATGTTAGATTGTGGAATCCTGTGGCCTGGGAACATGACATCGGTTTGGATTCTGAAAACCTGTGGTCTGGGAATATGACTGAGGTTTGACGGTCGTACCCTATGGCCTGGGAGCATGACTTAGCTTTGATTCTGGATCCCTGTGGCCTGGGAACATGACTGAGGCGTGATTCTGGAAACCTGAGGCCTGGGAACATGACATCTGTTTAGATTGTGGAATACTGTGCCCTGGGAACCCGACTGAGGCTTGGTTCTGGAACCCTGTGGACTGGGAATATGACTGAGGTTTTATTCTGGAACCCTGTAGACTGGGAACATAACTGAGGATTGATTCTGGAACCCTGTGGCCTGGGAACATGACATCGGTTGGATTCTGGAACCCTGTGGCATGGGAAAATGACTGCGGTTTGATTGTGGAACCCACTGGCCTGGGAACATGACCGTGGTTTGATTCTGAAACCCTGTGGCCTGGGAACATGACTGAGGTTTGGTTCTGGAACCCTGTGGCCTGGGAACATGACTGAGGTTTGGTTCTGGAACCCTGTTCCCTGGGAACATGACTGAGGTTTGATTCTGGGCTCCTGTGTCCTGGGAACAAGAATGAGGTTTGAATGTGGAACCCTGTGGGCTGGGAACATGACTGAGGTTTGATTCTGGAACCATGTGTCCTGGGAATATGACTGAGGTTTGCTTCTGGATAACTGTGGCCTGGGAAAATAACTGAGGTTTCATTGTGGAAATATGAGGCCTGGGATCATGAGTGAGGTTTGATGGTGGAACACTCTGGCCTGGCAAAATGACTGAAGCTTGATTCTGGAACCCTGTAGCCTGGGAACTTGACTGAGGTTTGATGGCAGAAACCTGTGGACTGGCAACATGACTGAGGTTTGATTGTGGAACCCTGTGCCCTGGAAACATGACTGTGGCCTGCTACTGGAAACCCATGGCCTGGGAACTTGACATTGCTTTGATTCTGGAACCCTGTGTCCTGGGAACATGACTGAGGTTTGATTGTGGAAATCATTGGCCTGGGAACATGACTGACGTTAGATTGTGGAATCTTGTGGCCTGGGAACATGACTGAGGTTTGATGGAGGAACCCTGTGGCCTGGGAACATGACTGAGGTTTGATGGGGGTACCCTGTGGCGTGGAAACATGACTGAGGCTTGATTCTGGAAACCTGGGGCCTGGGAAATTGACTCTGATTTGATCGCAGAAACCTGTGGACTGGCAACATGACTGAGGTTTGATGGTGGAACCCTGTGGCCTGGCAAGATGACAGAGGTTTGATTGTGGAACCCTCAGGCTTGAGAACATGACTGAGGCTTGATGGTGGAACCCTGTGGCCTGGAAACAGGACTGAGGTTTGATGGTGGAATCCTGTGGCCTGGCAAGATGACTTTGGTTTGATTGTGGAACACTCTGGCCTGGGAATATGACTGACGTTTAATTCTGGAACCCTGTGGCCTGGGAATATGAGTGAGGCTTGATTCTGGAACCCTGTGGCCTTGGAACATGAATGGGGTTTTACTTTTGAATCTTGTGTCCAGGGAACATGACTGAGGTTTGATTCTGGAACCCTGTGTCCTGGGAACATGACTGAGGTTTGATTCTGGAACCATGTGGCCTGGGAATATGACTGAGGTTTGATTCTGGAAACCATTGGCCTGGGAACATGACTGATGTTAGATTGTGGAATCCTGTGGCCTGGGAACATGACATCGGTTTGGATTCTGAAAACCTGTGGTCTGGGAATATGACTGAGGTTTGATGGTGGTACCCTATGGCCTGGGAGCATGACTTAGCTTTGATTCTGGATCCCTGTGGCCTGGGAACATGACTGAGGCGTGATTCTGGAAACCTGAGGCCTGGGAACATGACATCTGTTTAGATTGTGGAATACTGTGCCCTGGGAACCTGACTGAGGCTTGGTACTTGAACCCTGTGGACTGGCAACATGACTGAGGTTTTATTCTGGAAGCCTGTAGCATGGGAACATAACTGAGGATTGATTCTGGAAACCTGTGGCCTGGGAACATGACATCGGTGGAATCTGGAACCCTGTGGCCTGGGAACATGAGAACGGTGTGATTCTGGAACCCTGTGGCCTGAGAACATGTCTGAGGTTTGATGGTGGAAACCTGTGGCCTGGCAACATGACTGAGGTTTGGTTCTGGAACCCTGTTCCCTGGGAACATGACTGAGGTTTGATTCTGGACACCTTTGTCCTGGGAACATGACTGAGGTTTGATTGTGGAACCCTGTGTCCTGGGAACATGACTGAGTTTTGATTCTGGAACCATGTGTCCTGGGAATATGACTGAGGTTTGATTCTGGATACCTGTGGCCTGGGAAAATGACTGAGGTTTCATTGTGGAAATATGTGGCCTGGGATCTTGAGTGAGGTTTGATGGTGGAACACTCTGGCCTGGCAAAATGACTGAAGCTTGATTCTGGAACCCTGTGGCCTGGGAACTTGACTGAGGTTTGATGGCAGAAACCTGTGGACTGGCAACATGACTGAGGTTTGATTGTGGAACCCTGTGCCCTGGAAACATGACTGTGGCCTGCTACTGGAAACCCATGGCCTGGGAACTTGACGTTGGTTTGATTCTGGAACCCTGTGTCCTGGGAACATGATTGAGGTTTGATTCTGGAAACCATTGGTCTGGGAACATGACTGATGTTAGATTGTGGAATCCTGTGGCCTGGGAACATGACTGAGGTTTGATGGAGGAACCCTGTGGCCTGGGAACATGACTGAGGTTTGATGGTGGTACCCTGTGGACTGGCAACATGACTGAGGCTTGATTCTGGGACCCTGTGGCCTGGGAAATTGACTCTGATTTGATCGCAGAAACCTGTGGACTGGCAGCATGACTGAGGATTGATGGTGGAACCCTGGGCACTGGGAACATGACGAGATGCCTGACACTGTAACCCCGTGTCCTGAGAACATGACATTGTTTTGATTCTGGAAAGCTGTTTCCTGGGAACATGACTGAGGTTTGATGGTTGAACCCTGTGGACTGGCAACATGACTGACGTTTGATTGTGGCACCCTCAGGCTTGGGAACATTACTGAGGCTTGATGGTGGAACCCTGTGTCCTGGCACCAGGACTGAGGTTTGATGGTGGAACCCTGTGGCCTGGGAACATGACATCGTTTTGGATTCTGGTACCGTGTTGCCTGGGAACATGAAATCGTTTTGATTCTGGAAACCTGTGGCCTGGGAATATGACTGAGGTTTGATGGTGGTACCCTATGGCCTGGCAACATGACTGAGGTTTGATTCTGGAACCCTGTGTCCTGGGAACATGACTGAGGTTTGATTCTGGAACCATGTGGCCTGGGAATATGACTGAGGTTTGATTCTGGAAACCATTGGCCTGGGAACATGACTGATGTTAGATTGTGGAACCCTGTGGCCTGGGAACATGACATCGGTTTGATTCTGGAAACCATTGGCCTGGGAACATGACTGATGTTAGATTGTGGAATCCTGTGGCCTGGGAACATGACATCGGTTTGGATTCTGAAAACCTGTGGTCTGGGAATATGACTGAGGTTTGACGGTCGTACCCTATGGCCTGGGAGCATGACTTAGCTTTGATTCTGGATCCCTGTGGCCTGGGAACATGACTGAGGCGTGATTCTGGAAACCTGAGGCCTGGGAACATGACATCTGTTTAGATTGTGGAATACTGTGCCCTGGGAACCCGACTGAGGCTTGGTTCTGGAACCCTGTGGACTGGGAATATGACTGAGGTTTTATTCTGGAACCCTGTAGACTGGGAACATAACTGAGGATTGATTCTGGAACCCTGTGGCCTGGGAACATGACATCGGTTGGATTCTGGAACCCTGTGGCATGGGAAAATGACTGCGGTTTGATTGTGGAACCCACTGGCCTGGGAACATGACCGTGGTTTGATTCTGAAACCCTGTGGCCTGGGAACATGACTGAGGTTTGGTTCTGGAACCCTGTGGCCTGGGAACATGACTGAGGTTTGGTTCTGGAACCCTGTTCCCTGGGAACATGACTGAGGTTTGATTCTGGGCTCCTGTGTCCTGGGAACAAGAATGAGGTTTGAATGTGGAACCCTGTGGGCTGGGAACATGACTGAGGTTTGATTCTGGAACCATGTGTCCTGGGAATATGACTGAGGTTTGCTTCTGGATAACTGTGGCCTGGGAAAATAACTGAGGTTTCATTGTGGAAATATGAGGCCTGGGATCATGAGTGAGGTTTGATGGTGGAACACTCTGGCCTGGCAAAATGACTGAAGCTTGATTCTGGAACCCTGTAGCCTGGGAACTTGACTGAGGTTTGATGGCAGAAACCTGTGGACTGGCAACATGACTGAGGTTTGATTGTGGAACCCTGTGCCCTGGAAACATGACTGTGGCCTGCTACTGGAAACCCATGGCCTGGGAACTTGACATTGCTTTGATTCTGGAACCCTGTGTCCTGGGAACATGACTGAGGTTTGATTGTGGAAATCATTGGCCTGGGAACATGACTGACGTTAGATTGTGGAATCTTGTGGCCTGGGAACATGACTGAGGTTTGATGGAGGAACCCTGTGGCCTGGGAACATGACTGAGGTTTGATGGGGGTACCCTGTGGCGTGGAAACATGACTGAGGCTTGATTCTGGAAACCTGGGGCCTGGGAAATTGACTCTGATTTGATCGCAGAAACCTGTGGACTGGCAACATGACTGAGGTTTGATGGTGGAACCCTGTGGCCTGGCAAGATGACAGAGGTTTGATTGTGGAACCCTCAGGCTTGAGAACATGACTGAGGCTTGATGGTGGAACCCTGTGGCCTGGAAACAGGACTGAGGTTTGATGGTGGAATCCTGTGGCCTGGCAAGATGACTTTGGTTTGATTGTGGAACACTCTGGCCTGGGAATATGACTGACGTTTAATTCTGGAACCCTGTGGCCTGGGAATATGAGTGAGGCTTGATTCTGGAACCCTGTGGCCTTGGAACATGAATGGGGTTTTACTTTTGAATCTTGTGTCCAGGGAACATGACTGAGGTTTGATTCTGGAACCCTGTGTCCTGGGAACATGACTGAGGTTTGATTCTGGAACCATGTGGCCTGGGAATATGACTGAGGTTTGATTCTGGAAACCATTGGCCTGGGAACATGACTGATGTTAGATTGTGGAATCCTGTGGCCTGGGAACATGACATCGGTTTGGATTCTGAAAACCTGTGGTCTGGGAATATGACTGAGGTTTGATGGTGGTACCCTATGGCCTGGGAGCATGACTTAGCTTTGATTCTGGATCCCTGTGGCCTGGGAACATGACTGAGGCGTGATTCTGGAAACCTGAGGCCTGGGAACATGACATCTGTTTAGATTGTGGAATACTGTGCCCTGGGAACCTGACTGAGGCTTGGTACTTGAACCCTGTGGACTGGCAACATGACTGAGGTTTTATTCTGGAAGCCTGTAGCATGGGAACATAACTGAGGATTGATTCTGGAAACCTGTGGCCTGGGAACATGACATCGGTGGAATCTGGAACCCTGTGGCCTGGGAACATGAGAACGGTGTGATTCTGGAACCCTGTGGCCTGAGAACATGTCTGAGGTTTGATGGTGGAAACCTGTGGCCTGGCAACATGACTGAGGTTTGGTTCTGGAACCCTGTTCCCTGGGAACATGACTGAGGTTTGATTCTGGACACCTTTGTCCTGGGAACATGACTGAGGTTTGATTGTGGAACCCTGTGTCCTGGGAACATGACTGAGTTTTGATTCTGGAACCATGTGTCCTGGGAATATGACTGAGGTTTGATTCTGGATACCTGTGGCCTGGGAAAATAACTGAGGTTTCATTGTGGAAATATGTGGCCTGGGATCTTGAGTGAGTTTTGATGGTGGAACACTCTGGCCTGGCAAAATGACTGAAGCTTGATTTTGGAACCCTGTGGCCTGGGAACTTGACTGAGGTTTGAAGGCAGAAACCTGTGGACTGGCAACATGACTGAGGTTTGATTGTGGAACCCTGTTCCCTGGAAACATGACTGTGGCCTGCTACTGGAAACCCATGGCCTGGGAACTTGACGTTGGTTTGATTCTGGAACCCTGTGTCCTGGGAACATGATTGAGGTTTGATTCTGGAAACCATTGGTCTGGGAACATGACTGATGTTAGATTGTGGAATCCTGTGGCCTGGGAACATGACTGAGGTTTGATGGAGGAACCCTGTGGCCTGGGAACATGACTGAGGTTTGATGGTGGTACCCTGTGGACTGGCAACATGACTGAGGCTTGATTCTGGGACCCTGTGGCCTGGGAACTTGACTCTGATTTGATCGCAGAAACCTGTGGACTGGCAGCATGACTGAGGATTGATGGTGGAACCCTGGGCACTGGGAACATGACGAGATGCCTGACACTGTAACCCCGTGTCCTGAGAACATGACATTGTTTTGATTCTGGAAAGCTGTTTCCTGGGAACATGACTGAGGTTTGATGGTTGAACCCTGTGGACTGGCAACATGACTGACGTTTGATTGTGGCACCCTCAGGCTTGGGAACATTACTGAGGCTTGATGGTGGAACCCTGTGTCCTGGCACCAGGACTGAGGTTTGATGGTGGAACCCTGTGGCCTGGGAACATGACATCGTTTTGGATTCTGGTACCGTGTTGCCTGGGAACATGAAATCGTTTTGATTCTGGAAACCTGTGGCCTGGGAATATGACTGAGGTTTGATGGTGGTACCCTATGGCCTGGCAACATGACTGAGGTTTGATTCTGGAACCCTGTGTCCTGGGAACATGACTGAGGTTTGATTCTGGAACCATGTGGCCTGGGAATATGACTGAGGTTTGATTCTGGAAACCATTGGCCTGGGAATATGACTGATGTTAGATTGTGGAACCCTATGGCCTGGGAACATGACATCGGTTTGATTCTGGAAACCATTGGCCTGGGAACATGAGTGATGTTAGATTGTGGAATCCTGTGGCCTGGGAACATGACATCGGTTTGGATTCTGAAAACCTGTGTTCTGGGAATATGACTGAGGTTTGATTGTCGTATCCTGTGGCCTGGGAGCATGACTTAGCTTTGATTCTGGATCCCTGTGGCCTGGGAACATGACTGAGGTTTGGTTCTGGAACCCTGTTCCCTGGGAACATGACTGAGGTTTGATTCTGGGCTCCTGTGTCCTGGGAACAAGAATGAGGTTTGAATGTGGAACCCTGTGGCCTGGGAACATGACTGAGGTTTGATTCTGGAACCATGTGTCCTGGGAATATGACTGAGGTTTGCTTCTGGATAACTGTGGCCTGGAAAAATAACTGAGGTTTCATTGTGGAAATATGAGGCCTGGGATCATGAGTGAGGTTTGATGGGGGTACCCTGTGGCGTGGCAACATGAGTGAGGCTTGATTCTGGAACCCTGTGGCCTGGGAAATTGACTCTGATTTAATCGCAGAAACCTGTGGACTGGCAACATGACTGAGGTTTGATGGTGGAACCCTGTGGCCTGGCAAGATGACAGAGGTTTGATTGTGGAACCCTCAGGCTTGAGAACATGACTGAGGCTTGATGGTGGAACCCTGTGGCCTGGCAACAGGAGTGAGGTTTGATAGTGGAATCCTGTGGCCTGGCAAGATGACTTTGGTTTGATTGTGGAACACTCTGGCCTGGGAATATGACTGACGTTTAATTCTGGAACCCTGTGGCCTGGGAATATGAGTGAGGCTTGATTCTGGAACCCTGTGGCCTTGGAACATGAATGGGGTTTTACTTTTGAATCCTGTGTCCAGGGAACATGACTGAGGTTTGATTCTGGAACCCTGTGTCCTGGGAACATGACTGAGGTTTGATTCTGGAACCATGTGTCCTGGGAATATGACTGAGGTTTGATTCTGGATACCTGTGGCCTGGGAACATGACTGAGGTTTCATTGTGGAAATATGTGGCCTGGGATCTTGAGTGAGGTTTGATGGTGGAACACTCTGGCCTGGCAAAATGACTGAAGCTTGATTCTGGAACCCTGTGGCCTGGGAACTTGACTGAGGTTTGATGGCAGAAACCTGTGGACTGGCAACATGACTGAGGTTTGATTGTGGAACCCTGTGCCCTGGAAACATGACTGTGGCCTGCTACTGGAAACCCATGGCCTGGGAACTTGACGTTGGTTTGATTCTGGAACCCTGTGTCCTGGGAACATGATTGAGGTTTGATTCTGGAAACCATTGGTCTGGGAACATGACTGATGTTAGATTGTGGAATCCTGTGGCCTGGGAACATGACTGAGGTTTGATGGAGGAACTCTGTGGCCTGGGAACATGACTGAGGTTTGATGGTGGTACCCTGTGGACTGGCAACATGACTGAGGCTTGATTCTGGGACCCTGTGGCCTGGGAAATTGACTCTGATTTGATCGCAGAAACCTGTGGACTGGCAGCATGACTGAGGATTGATGGTGGAACCCTGGGCACTGGGAACATGACGAGATGCCTGACACTGTAACCCCGTGTCCTGAGAACATGACATTGTTTTGATTCTGGAAAGCTGTTTCCTGGGAACATGACTGAGGTTTGATGGTTGAACCCTGTGGACTGGCAACATGACTGACGTTTGATTGTGGCACCCTCAGGCTTGGGAACATTACTGAGGCTTGATGGTGGAACCCTGTGTCCTGGCACCAGGACTGAGGTTTGATGGTGGAACCCTGTGGCCTGGGAACATGACATCGTTTTGGATTCTGGTACCGTGTTGCCTGGGAACATGAAATCGTTTTGATTCTGGAAACCTGTGGCCTGGGAATATGACTGAGGTTTGATGGTGGTACCCTATGGCCTGGCAACATGACTGAGGTTTGATTCTGGATCCCTGTGGCCTGGGAACATGACTGAGGCGTGATTCTGGAAACCTGTGGCCTGGGAACATGACATCTGTTTAGATTGTGGAATACTGTGCCCTGGGAACCCGACTGAGGCTTGGTTCTGGAACCCTGTGGACTGGGAATATGACTGAGGTTTTATTCTGGAACCCTGTAGACTGGGAACATAACTGAGGATTGATTCTGGAACCCTGTGGCCTGGGAACATGACATCGGTTGGATTCTGGAACCCTGTGGCATGGGAACATGACTGCGGTTTGATTGTGGAACCCACTGGCCTGGGAACATGACCGTGGTTTGATTCTGAAACCCTGTGGCCTGGGAACATGACTGAGGTTTGGTTCTGGAACCCTGTTCCCTGGGAACATGACTGAGGTTTGATTCTGGGCTCCTGTGTCCTGGGAACAAGAATGAGGTTTGAATGTGGAACCCTGTGGCCTGGGAACATGACTGAGGTTTGATTCTGGAACCATGTGTCCTGGGAATATGACTGAGGTTTGCTTCTGGATAACTGTGGCCTGGGAAAATAACTGAGGTTTCATTGTGGAAATATGAGGCCTGGGATCATGAGTGAGGTTTGATGGTGGAACACTCTGGCCTGGCAAAATGACTGAAGCTTGATTCTGGAACCCTGTAGCCTGGGAACTTGACTGAGGTTTGATGGCAGAAACCTGTGGACTGGCAACATGACTGAGGTTTGATTGTGGAACCCTGTGCCCTGGAAACATGACTGTGGCCTGCTACTGGAAACCCATGGCCTGGGAACTTGACATTGCTTTGATTCTGGAACCCTGTGTCCTGGGAACATGACTGAGGTTTGATTCTGGAAATCATTGGCCTGGGAACATGACTGACGTTAGATTGTGGAATCTTGTGGCCTGGGAACATGACTGAGGTTTGATGGAGGAACCCTGTGGCCTGGGAACATGACTGAGGTTTGATGGGGGTACCCTGTGGCGTGGCAACATGACTGAGGCTTGATTCTGGAACCCTGTGGCCTGGGAAATTGACTCTGATTTGATCGCAGAAACCTGTGGACTGGCAACATGACTGAGGTTTGATGGTGGAACCCTGTGCACTGGGAACTTGACTGAGGCCTGATACTGCAACCCCGTGGCCTGGGAACATGACATTGGTTTAATTAAGGAACCCTGTTTCCTGGGAACATGACTGAGCTTTGATGGTTGAACCCTGTGGCCTGGCAAGATGACAGAGGTTTGATTGTGGAACCCTCAGGCTTGAGAACATGACTGAGGCTTGATGGTGGAACCCTGTGGCCTGGCAACAGGACTGAGGTTTGATGGTGGAATCCTGTGGCCTGGCAAGATGACTTTGGTTTGATTGTGGAACACTCTGGCCTGGGAATATGACTGACGTTTAATTCTGGAACCCTGTGGCCTGGGAATATGAGTGAGGCTTGATTCTGGAACCCTGTGGCCTTGGAACATGAATGGAGTTTTAGTTTTGAATCCTGTGTCCAGGGAACATGACTGAGGTTTGATTCTGGAACCCTGTGTCCTGGGAACATGACTGAGGTTTGATTCTGGAACCATGTGGCCTGGGAACATGACATCGGTTGGATTCTGGAACCCTGTGGCATGGGAAAATGACTGCGGTTTGATTGTGGAACCCACTGGCCTGGGAACATGACCGTGGTTTGATTCTGAAACCCTGTGGCCTGGGAACATGACTGAGGTTTGGTTCTGGAACCCTGTGGCCTGGGAACATGACTGAGGTTTGGTTCTGGAACCCTGTTCCCTGGGAACATGACTGAGGTTTGATTCTGGGCTCCTGTGTCCTGGGAACAAGAATGAGGTTTGAATGTGGAACCCTGTGGGCTGGGAACATGACTGAGGTTTGATTCTGGAACCATGTGTCCTGGGAATATGACTGAGGTTTGCTTCTGGATAACTGTGGCCTGGGAAAATAACTGAGGTTTCATTGTGGAAATATGAGGCCTGGGATCATGAGTGAGGTTTGATGGTGGAACACTCTGGCCTGGCAAAATGACTGAAGCTTGATTCTGGAACCCTGTAGCCTGGGAACTTGACTGAGGTTTGATGGCAGAAACCTGTGGACTGGCAACATGACTGAGGTTTGATTGTGGAACCCTGTGCCCTGGAAACATGACTGTGGCCTGCTACTGGAAACCCATGGCCTGGGAACTTGACATTGCTTTGATTCTGGAACCCTGTGTCCTGGGAACATGACTGAGGTTTGATTGTGGAAATCATTGGCCTGGGAACATGACTGACGTTAGATTGTGGAATCTTGTGGCCTGGGAACATGACTGAGGTTTGATGGAGGAACCCTGTGGCCTGGGAACATGACTGAGGTTTGATGGGGGTACCCTGTGGCGTGGAAACATGACTGAGGCTTGATTCTGGAAACCTGGGGCCTGGGAAATTGACTCTGATTTGATCGCAGAAACCTGTGGACTGGCAACATGACTGAGGTTTGATGGTGGAACCCTGTAGCCTGGCAAGATGACAGAGGTTTGATTGTGGAACCCTCAGGCTTGAGAACATGACTGAGGCTTGATGGTGGAACCCTGTGGCCTGGAAACAGGACTGAGGTTTGATGGTGGAATCCTGTGGCCTGGCAAGATGACTTTGGTTTGATTGTGGAACACTCTGGCCTGGGAATATGACTGACGTTTAATTCTGGAACCCTGTGGCCTGGGAATATGAGTGAGGCTTGATTCTGGAACCCTGTGGCCTTGGAACATGAATGGGGTTTTACTTTTGAATCTTGTGTCCAGGGAACATGACTGAGGTTTGATTCTGGAACCCTGTGTCCTGGGAACATGACTGAGGTTTGATTCTGGAACCATGTGGCCTGGGAATATGACTGAGGTTTGATTCTGGAAACCATTGGCCTGGGAACATGACTGATGTTAGATTGTGGAATCCTGTGGCCTGGGAACATGACATCGGTTTGGATTCTGAAAACCTGTGGTCTGGGAATATGACTGAGGTTTGATGGTGGTACCCTATGGCCTGGGAGCATGACTTAGCTTTGATTCTGGATCCCTGTGGCCTGGGAACATGACTGAGGCGTGATTCTGGAAACCTGAGGCCTGGGAACATGACATCTGTTTAGATTGTGGAATACTGTGCCCTGGGAACCTGACTGAGGCTTGGTACTTGAACCCTGTGGACTGGCAACATGACTGAGGTTTTATTCTGGAAGCCTGTAGCATGGGAACATAACTGAGGATTGATTCTGGAAACCTGTGGCCTGGGAACATGACATCGGTGGAATCTGGAACCCTGTGGCCTGGGAACATGAGAACGGTGTGATTCTGGAACCCTGTGGCCTGAGAACATGTCTGAGGTTTGATGGTGGAAACCTGTGGCCTGGCAACATGACTGAGGTTTGGTTCTGGAACCCTGTTCCCTGGGAACATGACTGAGGTTTGATTCTGGACACCTTTGTCCTGGGAACATGACTGAGGTTTGATTGTGGAACCCTGTGTCCTGGGAACATGACTGAGTTTTGATTCTGGAACCATGTGTCCTGGGAATATGACTGAGGTTTGATTCTGGATACCTGTGGCCTGGGAAAATGACTGAGGTTTCATTGTGGAAATATGTGGCCTGGGATCTTGAGTGAGGTTTGATGGTGGAACACTCTGGCCTGGCAAAATGACTGAAGCTTGATTCTGGAACCCTGTGGCCTGGGAACTTGACTGAGGTTTGATGGCAGAAACCTGTGGACTGGCAACATGACTGAGGTTTGATTGTGGAACCCTGTGCCCTGGAAACATGACTGTGGCCTGCTACTGGAAACCCATGGCCTGGGAACTTGACGTTGGTTTGATTCTGGAACCCTGTGTCCTGGGAACATGATTGAGGTTTGATTCTGGAAACCATTGGTCTGGGAACATGACTGATGTTAGATTGTGGAATCCTGTGGCCTGGGAACATGACTGAGGTTTGATGGAGGAACCCTGTGGCCTGGGAACATGACTGAGGTTTGATGGTGGTACCCTGTGGACTGGCAACATGACTGAGGCTTGATTCTGGGACCCTGTGGCCTGGGAAATTGACTCTGATTTGATCGCAGAAACCTGTGGACTGGCAGCATGACTGAGGATTGATGGTGGAACCCTGGGCACTGGGAACATGACGAGATGCCTGACACTGTAACCCCGTGTCCTGAGAACATGACATTGTTTTGATTCTGGAAAGCTGTTTCCTGGGAACATGACTGAGGTTTGATGGTTGAACCCTGTGGACTGGCAACATGACTGACGTTTGATTGTGGCACCCTCAGGCTTGGGAACATTACTGAGGCTTGATGGTGGAACCCTGTGTCCTGGCACCAGGACTGAGGTTTGATGGTGGAACCCTGTGGCCTGGGAACATGACATCGTTTTGGATTCTGGTACCGTGTTGCCTGGGAACATGAAATCGTTTTGATTCTGGAAACCTGTGGCCTGGGAATATGACTGAGGTTTGATGGTGGTACCCTATGGCCTGGCAACATGACTGAGGTTTGATTCTGGAACCCTGTGTCCTGGGAACATGACTGAGGTTTGATTCTGGAACCATGTGGCCTGGGAATATGACTGAGGTTTGATTCTGGAAACCATTGGCCTGGGAACATGACTGATGTTAGATTGTGGAACCCTGTGGCCTGGGAACATGACATCGGTTTGATTCTGGAAACCATTGGCCTGGGAACATGACTGATGTTAGATTGTGGAATCCTGTGGCCTGGGAACATGACATCGGTTTGGATTCTGAAAACCTGTGGTCTGGGAATATGACTGAGGTTTGACGGTCGTACCCTATGGCCTGGGAGCATGACTTAGCTTTGATTCTGGATCCCTGTGGCCTGGGAACATGACTGAGGCGTGATTCTGGAAACCTGAGGCCTGGGAACATGACATCTGTTTAGATTGTGGAATACTGTGCCCTGGGAACCCGACTGAGGCTTGGTTCTGGAACCCTGTGGACTGGGAATATGACTGAGGTTTTATTCTGGAACCCTGTAGACTGGGAACATAACTGAGGATTGATTCTGGAACCCTGTGGCCTGGGAACATGACATCGGTTGGATTCTGGAACCCTGTGGCATGGGAAAATGACTGCGGTTTGATTGTGGAACCCACTGGCCTGGGAACATGACCGTGGTTTGATTCTGAAACCCTGTGGCCTGGGAACATGACTGAGGTTTGGTTCTGGAACCCTGTGGCCTGGGAACATGACTGAGGTTTGGTTCTGGAACCCTGTTCCCTGGGAACATGACTGAGGTTTGATTCTGGGCTCCTGTGTCCTGGGAACAAGAATGAGGTTTGAATGTGGAACCCTGTGGGCTGGGAACATGACTGAGGTTTGATTCTGGAACCATGTGTCCTGGGAATATGACTGAGGTTTGCTTCTGGATAACTGTGGCCTGGGAAAATAACTGAGGTTTCATTGTGGAAATATGAGGCCTGGGATCATGAGTGAGGTTTGATGGTGGAACACTCTGGCCTGGCAAAATGACTGAAGCTTGATTCTGGAACCCTGTAGCCTGGGAACTTGACTGAGGTTTGATGGCAGAAACCTGTGGACTGGCAACATGACTGAGGTTTGATTGTGGAACCCTGTGCCCTGGAAACATGACTGTGGCCTGCTACTGGAAACCCATGGCCTGGGAACTTGACATTGCTTTGATTCTGGAACCCTGTGTCCTGGGAACATGACTGAGGTTTGATTGTGGAAATCATTGGCCTGGGAACATGACTGACGTTAGATTGTGGAATCTTGTGGCCTGGGAACATGACTGAGGTTTGATGGAGGAACCCTGTGGCCTGGGAACATGACTGAGGTTTGATGGGGGTACCCTGTGGCGTGGAAACATGACTGAGGCTTGATTCTGGAAACCTGGGGCCTGGGAAATTGACTCTGATTTGATCGCAGAAACCTGTGGACTGGCAACATGACTGAGGTTTGATGGTGGAACCCTGTGGCCTGGCAAGATGACAGAGGTTTGATTGTGGAACCCTCAGGCTTGAGAACATGACTGAGGCTTGATGGTGGAACCCTGTGGCCTGGAAACAGGACTGAGGTTTGATGGTGGAATCCTGTGGCCTGGCAAGATGACTTTGGTTTGATTGTGGAACACTCTGGCCTGGGAATATGACTGACGTTTAATTCTGGAACCCTGTGGCCTGGGAATATGAGTGAGGCTTGATTCTGGAACCCTGTGGCCTTGGAACATGAATGGGGTTTTACTTTTGAATCTTGTGTCCAGGGAACATGACTGAGGTTTGATTCTGGAACCCTGTGTCCTGGGAACATGACTGAGGTTTGATTCTGGAACCATGTGGCCTGGGAATATGACTGAGGTTTGATTCTGGAAACCATTGGCCTGGGAACATGACTGATGTTAGATTGTGGAATCCTGTGGCCTGGGAACATGACATCGGTTTGGATTCTGAAAACCTGTGGTCTGGGAATATGACTGAGGTTTGATGGTGGTACCCTATGGCCTGGGAGCATGACTTAGCTTTGATTCTGGATCCCTGTGGCCTGGGAACATGACTGAGGCGTGATTCTGGAAACCTGAGGCCTGGGAACATGACATCTGTTTAGATTGTGGAATACTGTGCCCTGGGAACCTGACTGAGGCTTGGTACTTGAACCCTGTGGACTGGCAACATGACTGAGGTTTTATTCTGGAAGCCTGTAGCATGGGAACATAACTGAGGATTGATTCTGGAAACCTGTGGCCTGGGAACATGACATCGGTGGAATCTGGAACCCTGTGGCCTGGGAACATGAGAACGGTGTGATTCTGGAACCCTGTGGCCTGAGAACATGTCTGAGGTTTGATGGTGGAAACCTGTGGCCTGGCAACATGACTGAGGTTTGGTTCTGGAACCCTGTTCCCTGGGAACATGACTGAGGTTTGATTCTGGACACCTTTGTCCTGGGAACATGACTGAGGTTTGATTGTGGAACCCTGTGTCCTGGGAACATGACTGAGTTTTGATTCTGGAACCATGTGTCCTGGGAATATGACTGAGGTTTGATTCTGGATACCTGTGGCCTGGGAAAATAACTGAGGTTTCATTGTGGAAATATGTGGCCTGGGATCTTGAGTGAGTTTTGATGGTGGAACACTCTGGCCTGGCAAAATGACTGAAGCTTGATTTTGGAACCCTGTGGCCTGGGAACTTGACTGAGGTTTGAAGGCAGAAACCTGTGGACTGGCAACATGACTGAGGTTTGATTGTGGAACCCTGTTCCCTGGAAACATGACTGTGGCCTGCTACTGGAAACCCATGGCCTGGGAACTTGACGTTGGTTTGATTCTGGAACCCTGTGTCCTGGGAACATGATTGAGGTTTGATTCTGGAAACCATTGGTCTGGGAACATGACTGATGTTAGATTGTGGAATCCTGTGGCCTGGGAACATGACTGAGGTTTGATGGAGGAACCCTGTGGCCTGGGAACATGACTGAGGTTTGATGGTGGTACCCTGTGGACTGGCAACATGACTGAGGCTTGATTCTGGGACCCTGTGGCCTGGGAACTTGACTCTGATTTGATCGCAGAAACCTGTGGACTGGCAGCATGACTGAGGATTGATGGTGGAACCCTGGGCACTGGGAACATGACGAGATGCCTGACACTGTAACCCCGTGTCCTGAGAACATGACATTGTTTTGATTCTGGAAAGCTGTTTCCTGGGAACATGACTGAGGTTTGATGGTTGAACCCTGTGGACTGGCAACATGACTGACGTTTGATTGTGGCACCCTCAGGCTTGGGAACATTACTGAGGCTTGATGGTGGAACCCTGTGTCCTGGCACCAGGACTGAGGTTTGATGGTGGAACCCTGTGGCCTGGGAACATGACATCGTTTTGGATTCTGGTACCGTGTTGCCTGGGAACATGAAATCGTTTTGATTCTGGAAACCTGTGGCCTGGGAATATGACTGAGGTTTGATGGTGGTACCCTATGGCCTGGCAACATGACTGAGGTTTGATTCTGGAACCCTGTGTCCTGGGAACATGACTGAGGTTTGATTCTGGAACCATGTGGCCTGGGAATATGACTGAGGTTTGATTCTGGAAACCATTGGCCTGGGAATATGACTGATGTTAGATTGTGGAACCCTATGGCCTGGGAACATGACATCGGTTTGATTCTGGAAACCATTGGCCTGGGAACATGAGTGATGTTAGATTGTGGAATCCTGTGGCCTGGGAACATGACATCGGTTTGGATTCTGAAAACCTGTGTTCTGGGAATATGACTGAGGTTTGATTGTCGTATCCTGTGGCCTGGGAGCATGACTTAGCTTTGATTCTGGATCCCTGTGGCCTGGGAACATGACTGAGGTTTGGTTCTGGAACCCTGTTCCCTGGGAACATGACTGAGGTTTGATTCTGGGCTCCTGTGTCCTGGGAACAAGAATGAGGTTTGAATGTGGAACCCTGTGGCCTGGGAACATGACTGAGGTTTGATTCTGGAACCATGTGTCCTGGGAATATGACTGAGGTTTGCTTCTGGATAACTGTGGCCTGGAAAAATAACTGAGGTTTCATTGTGGAAATATGAGGCCTGGGATCATGAGTGAGGTTTGATGGGGGTACCCTGTGGCGTGGCAACATGAGTGAGGCTTGATTCTGGAACCCTGTGGCCTGGGAAATTGACTCTGATTTAATCGCAGAAACCTGTGGACTGGCAACATGACTGAGGTTTGATGGTGGAACCCTGTGGCCTGGCAAGATGACAGAGGTTTGATTGTGGAACCCTCAGGCTTGAGAACATGACTGAGGCTTGATGGTGGAACCCTGTGGCCTGGCAACAGGAGTGAGGTTTGATAGTGGAATCCTGTGGCCTGGCAAGATGACTTTGGTTTGATTGTGGAACACTCTGGCCTGGGAATATGACTGACGTTTAATTCTGGAACCCTGTGGCCTGGGAATATGAGTGAGGCTTGATTCTGGAACCCTGTGGCCTTGGAACATGAATGGGGTTTTACTTTTGAATCCTGTGTCCAGGGAACATGACTGAGGTTTGATTCTGGAACCCTGTGTCCTGGGAACATGACTGAGGTTTGATTCTGGAACCATGTGTCCTGGGAATATGACTGAGGTTTGATTCTGGATACCTGTGGCCTGGGAACATGACTGAGGTTTCATTGTGGAAATATGTGGCCTGGGATCTTGAGTGAGGTTTGATGGTGGAACACTCTGGCCTGGCAAAATGACTGAAGCTTGATTCTGGAACCCTGTGGCCTGGGAACTTGACTGAGGTTTGATGGCAGAAACCTGTGGACTGGCAACATGACTGAGGTTTGATTGTGGAACCCTGTGCCCTGGAAACATGACTGTGGCCTGCTACTGGAAACCCATGGCCTGGGAACTTGACGTTGGTTTGATTCTGGAACCCTGTGTCCTGGGAACATGATTGAGGTTTGATTCTGGAAACCATTGGTCTGGGAACATGACTGATGTTAGATTGTGGAATCCTGTGGCCTGGGAACATGACTGAGGTTTGATGGAGGAACTCTGTGGCCTGGGAACATGACTGAGGTTTGATGGTGGTACCCTGTGGACTGGCAACATGACTGAGGCTTGATTCTGGGACCCTGTGGCCTGGGAAATTGACTCTGATTTGATCGCAGAAACCTGTGGACTGGCAGCATGACTGAGGATTGATGGTGGAACCCTGGGCACTGGGAACATGACGAGATGCCTGACACTGTAACCCCGTGTCCTGAGAACATGACATTGTTTTGATTCTGGAAAGCTGTTTCCTGGGAACATGACTGAGGTTTGATGGTTGAACCCTGTGGACTGGCAACATGACTGACGTTTGATTGTGGCACCCTCAGGCTTGGGAACATTACTGAGGCTTGATGGTGGAACCCTGTGTCCTGGCACCAGGACTGAGGTTTGATGGTGGAACCCTGTGGCCTGGGAACATGACATCGTTTTGGATTCTGGTACCGTGTTGCCTGGGAACATGAAATCGTTTTGATTCTGGAAACCTGTGGCCTGGGAATATGACTGAGGTTTGATGGTGGTACCCTATGGCCTGGCAACATGACTGAGGTTTGATTCTGGATCCCTGTGGCCTGGGAACATGACTGAGGCGTGATTCTGGAAACCTGTGGCCTGGGAACATGACATCTGTTTAGATTGTGGAATACTGTGCCCTGGGAACCCGACTGAGGCTTGGTTCTGGAACCCTGTGGACTGGGAATATGACTGAGGTTTTATTCTGGAACCCTGTAGACTGGGAACATAACTGAGGATTGATTCTGGAACCCTGTGGCCTGGGAACATGACATCGGTTGGATTCTGGAACCCTGTGGCATGGGAACATGACTGCGGTTTGATTGTGGAACCCACTGGCCTGGGAACATGACCGTGGTTTGATTCTGAAACCCTGTGGCCTGGGAACATGACTGAGGTTTGGTTCTGGAACCCTGTTCCCTGGGAACATGACTGAGGTTTGATTCTGGGCTCCTGTGTCCTGGGAACAAGAATGAGGTTTGAATGTGGAACCCTGTGGCCTGGGAACATGACTGAGGTTTGATTCTGGAACCATGTGTCCTGGGAATATGACTGAGGTTTGCTTCTGGATAACTGTGGCCTGGGAAAATAACTGAGGTTTCATTGTGGAAATATGAGGCCTGGGATCATGAGTGAGGTTTGATGGTGGAACACTCTGGCCTGGCAAAATGACTGAAGCTTGATTCTGGAACCCTGTAGCCTGGGAACTTGACTGAGGTTTGATGGCAGAAACCTGTGGACTGGCAACATGACTGAGGTTTGATTGTGGAACCCTGTGCCCTGGAAACATGACTGTGGCCTGCTACTGGAAACCCATGGCCTGGGAACTTGACATTGCTTTGATTCTGGAACCCTGTGTCCTGGGAACATGACTGAGGTTTGATTCTGGAAATCATTGGCCTGGGAACATGACTGACGTTAGATTGTGGAATCTTGTGGCCTGGGAACATGACTGAGGTTTGATGGAGGAACCCTGTGGCCTGGGAACATGACTGAGGTTTGATGGGGGTACCCTGTGGCGTGGCAACATGACTGAGGCTTGATTCTGGAACCCTGTGGCCTGGGAAATTGACTCTGATTTGATCGCAGAAACCTGTGGACTGGCAACATGACTGAGGTTTGATGGTGGAACCCTGTGCACTGGGAACTTGACTGAGGCCTGATACTGCAACCCCGTGGCCTGGGAACATGACATTGGTTTAATTAAGGAACCCTGTTTCCTGGGAACATGACTGAGCTTTGATGGTTGAACCCTGTGGCCTGGCAAGATGACAGAGGTTTGATTGTGGAACCCTCAGGCTTGAGAACATGACTGAGGCTTGATGGTGGAACCCTGTGGCCTGGCAACAGGACTGAGGTTTGATGGTGGAATCCTGTGGCCTGGCAAGATGACTTTGGTTTGATTGTGGAACACTCTGGCCTGGGAATATGACTGACGTTTAATTCTGGAACCCTGTGGCCTGGGAATATGAGTGAGGCTTGATTCTGGAACCCTGTGGCCTTGGAACATGAATGGAGTTTTAGTTTTGAATCCTGTGTCCAGGGAACATGACTGAGGTTTGATTCTGGAACCCTGTGTCCTGGGAACATGACTGAGGTTTGATTCTGGAACCATGTGGCCTGGGAATATGACTGAGGTTTGATTCTGGAAACCATTGGCCTGGGAACATGACTGATGTTAGATTGTGGAATCCTGTGGCCTGGGAACATGACATCGGTTTGGATTCTGAAAACCTGTGGTCTGGGAATATGACTGAGGTTTGATGGTGGTACCCTATGGCCTGGGAGCATGACTTAGCTTTGATTCTGGATCCCTGTGGCCTGGGAACATGACTGAGGCGTGATTCTGGAAACCTGAGGCCTGGGAACATGACATCTGTTTAGATTGTGGAATACTGTGCCCTGGGAACCTGACTGAGGCTTGGTACTTGAACCCTGTGGACTGGCAACATGACTGAGGTTTTATTCTGGAACCCTGTAGCATGGGAACATAACTGAGGATTGATTCTGGAAACCTGTGGCCTGGGAACATGACATCGGTGGAATCTGGAACCCTGTGGCCTGGGAACATGAGAACGGTGTGATTCGGGAACCCTGTGGCCTGAGAACATGTCTGAGGTTTGATGGTGGAAACCTGTGGCCTGGCAACATGACTGAGGTTTGGTTCTGGAACCCTGTTCCCTGGGAACATGACTGAGGTTTGATTCTGGACACCTTTGTCCTGGGAACATGACTGAGGTTTGATTGTGGAACCCTGTGTCCTGGGAACATGACTGAGTTTTGATTCTGGAACTATGTGTCCTGGGAATATGGCTGAGGTTTGATTCTGGATACCTGTGGCCTGGGAAAATGACTGAGGTTTCATTGTGGAAATATGTGGCCTGGGATCTTGAGTGAGGTTTGATGGTGGAACACTCTGGCCTGGCAAAATGACTGAAGCTTGATTCTGGAACCCTGTGGCCTGGGAACTTGACTGAGGTTTGATGGCAGAAACCTGTGGACTGGCAACATGACTGAGGTTTGATTGTGGAACCCTGTGCCCTGGAAACATGACTGTGGCCTGCTACTGGAAACCCATGGCCTGGGAACTTGACGTTGGTTTGATTCTGGAACCCTGTGTCCTGGGAACATGATTGAGGTTTGATTCTGGAAACCATTGGTCTGGGAACATGACTGATGTTAGATTGTGGAATCCTGTGGCCTGGGAACATGACTGAGGTTTGATGGAGGAACCCTGTGGCCTGGGAACATGACTGAGGTTTGATGGTGGTACCCTGTGGACTGGCAACATGACTGAGGCTTGATTCTGGGACCCTGTGGCCTGGGAAATTGACTCTGATTTGATCGCAGAAACCTGTGGACTGGCAGCATGACTGAGGATTGATGGTGGAACCCTGGGCACTGGGAACATGACGAGATGCCTGACACTGTAACCCCGTGTCCTGAGAACATGACATTGTTTTGATTCTGGAAAGCTGTTTCCTGGGAACATGACTGAGGTTTGATGGTTGAACCCTGTGGACTGGCAACATGACTGACGTTTGATTGTGGCACCCTCAGGCTTGGGAACATTACTGAGGCTTGATGGTGGAACCCTGTGTCCTGGCACCAGGACTGAGGTTTGATGGTGGAACCCTGTGGCCTGGGAACATGACATCGTTTTGGATTCTGGTACCGTGTTGCCTGGGAACATGAAATCGTTTTGATTCTGGAAACCTGTGGCCTGGGAATATGACTGAGGTTTGATGGTGGTACCCTATGGCCTGGCAACATGACTGAGGTTTGATTCTGGATCCCTGTGGCCTGGGAACACGACTGAGGCGTGATTCTGGAAACCTGTGGCCTGGGAACATGACATCTGTTTAGATTGTGGAATACTGTGCCCTGGGAACCCGACTGAGGCTTGGTTCTGGAACCCTGTGGACTGGGAATATGACTGAGGTTTTATTCTGGAACCCTGTAGACTGGGAACATAACTGAGGATTGATTCTGGAACCCTGTGGCCTGGGAACATGACATCGGTTGGATTCTGGAACCCTGTGGCATGGGAACATGACTGCGGTTTGATTGTGGAACCCACTGGCCTGGGAACATGACCGTGGTTTGATTCTGAAACCCTGTGGCCTGGGAACATGACTGAGGTTTGGTTCTGGAACCCTGTTCCCTGGGAACATGACTGAGGTTTGATTCTGGGCTCCTGTGTCCTGGGAACAAGAATGAGGTTTGAATGTGGAACCCTGTGGCCTGGGAACATGACTGAGGTTTGATTCTGGAACCATGTGTCCTGGGAATATGACTGAGGTTTGCTTCTGGATAACTGTGGCCTGGGAAAATAACTGAGGTTTCATTGTGGAAATATGAGGCCTGGGATCATGAGTGAGGTTTGATGGTGGAACACTCTGGCCTGGCAAAATGACTGAAGCTTGATTCTGGAACCCTGTAGCCTGGGAACTTGACTGAGGTTTGATGGCAGAAACCTGTGGACTGGCAACATGACTGAGGTTTGATTGTGGAACCCTGTGCCCTGGAAACATGACTGTGGCCTGCTACTGGAAACCCATGGCCTGGGAACTTGACATTGCTTTGATTCTGGAACCCTGTGTCCTGGGAACATGACTGAGGTTTGATTCTGGAAATCATTGGCCTGGGAACATGACTGACGTTAGATTGTGGAATCTTGTGGCCTGGGAACATGACTGAGGTTTGATGGAGGAACCCTGTGGCCTGGGAACATGACTGAGGTTTGATGGGGGTACCCTGTGGCGTGGCAACATGACTGAGGCTTGATTCTGGAACCCTGTGGCCTGGGAAATTGACTCTGATTTGATCGCAGAAACCTGTGGACTGGCAACATGACTGAGGTTTGATGGTGGAACCCTGTGCACTGGGAACTTGACTGAGGCCTGATACTGCAACCCCGTGGCCTGGGAACATGACATTGGTTTAATTAAGGAACCCTGTTTCCTGGGAATATGACTGAGCTTTGATGGTTGAACCCTGTGGCCTGGCAAGATGACAGAGGTTTGATTGTGGAACCCTCAGGCTTGAGAACATGACTGAGGCTTGATGGTGGAACCCTGTGGCCTGGCAACAGGACTGAGGTTTGATGGTGGAATCCTGTGGCCTGGCAAGATGACTTTGGTTTGATTGTGGAACACTCTGGCCTGGGAATATGACTGACGTTTAATTCTGGAACCCTGTGGCCTGGGAATATGAGTGAGGCTTGATTCTGGAACCCTGTGGCCTTGGAACATGAATGGGGTTTTACTTTTGAATCCTGTGTCCAGGGAACATGACTGAGGTTTGATTCTGGAACCCTGTGTCCTGGGAACATGACTGAGGTTTGATTCTGGAACCATGTGGCCTGGGAATATGACTGAGGTTTGATTCTGGAAACCATTGGCCTGGGAACATGACTGATGTTAGATTGTGGAATCCTGTGGCCTGGGAACATGACATCGGTTTGGATTCTGAAAACCTGTGGTCTGGGAATATGACTGAGGTTTGATGGTGGTACCCTATGGCCTGGGAGCATGACTTAGCTTTGATTCTGGATCCCTGTGGCCTGGGAACATGACTGAGGCGTGATTCTGGAAACCTGAGGCCTGGGAACATGACATCTGTTTAGATTGTGGAATACTGTGCCCTGGGAACCTGACTGAGGCTTGGTACTTGAACCCTGTGGACTGGCAACATGACTGAGGTTTTATTCTGGAACCCTGTAGCATGGGAACATAACTGAGGATTGATTCTGGAAACCTGTGGCCTGGGAACATGACATCGGTGGAATCTGGAACCCTGTGGCCTGGGAACATGAGAACGGTGTGATTCGGGAACCCTGTGGCCTGAGAACATGTCTGAGGTTTGATGGTGGAAACCTGTGGCCTGGCAACATGACTGAGGTTTGGTTCTGGAACCCTGTTCCCTGGGAACATGACTGAGGTTTGATTCTGGACACCTTTGTCCTGGGAACATGACTGAGGTTTGATTGTGGAACCCTGTGTCCTGGGAACATGACTGAGTTTTGATTCTGGAACCATGTGTCCTGGGAATATGACTGAGGTTTGATTCTGGATACCTGTGGCCTGGGAAAATGACTGAGGTTTCATTGTGGAAATATGTGGCCTGGGATCTTGAGTGAGGTTTGATGGTGGAACACTCTGGCCTGGCAAAATGACTGAAGCTTGATTCTGGAACCCTGTGGCCTGGGAACTTGACTGAGGTTTGATGGCAGAAACCTGTGGACTGGCAACATGACTGAGGTTTGATTGTGGAACCCTGTGCCCTGGAAACATGACTGTGGCCTGGTACTGGAAACCCATGGCCTGGGAACTTGACGTTGGTTTGATTCTGGAACCCTGTGTCCTGGGAACATGATTGAGGTTTGATTCTGGAAACCATTGGTCTGGGAACATGACTGATGTTAGATTGTGGAATCCTGTGGCCTGGGAACATGACTGAGGTTTGATGGAGGAACCCTGTGACCTGGGAACATGACTGAGGTTTGATGGTGGTACCCTGTGGACTGGCAACATGACTGAGGCTTGATTCTGGGACCCTGTGGCCTGGGAAATTGACTCTGATTTGATCGCAGAAACCTGTGGACTGGCAGCATGACTGAGGATTGATGGTGGAACCCTGGGCACTGGGAACATGACGAGATGCCTGACACTGTAACCCCGTGTCCTGAGAACATGACATTGTTTTGATTCTGGAAAGCTGTTTCCTGGGAACATGACTGAGGTTTGATGGTTGAACCCTGTGGACTGGCAACATGACTGACGTTTGATTGTGGCACCCTCAGGCTTGGGAACATTACTGAGGCTTGATGGTGGAACCCTGTGTCCTGGCACCAGGACTGAGGTTTGATGGTGGAACCCTGTGGCCTGGGAACATGACATCGTTTTGGATTCTGGTACCGTGTTGCCTGGGAACATGAAATCGTTTTGATTCTGGAAACCTGTGGCCTGGGAATATGACTGAGGTTTGATGGTGGTACCCTATGGCCTGGGAGCATGACTTAGCTTTGATTCTGGATCCCTGTGGCCTGGGAACATGACTGAGGCGTGATTCTGGAAACCTGAGGCCTGGGAACATGACATCTGTTTAGATTGTGGAATACTGTGCCCTGGGAACCTGACTGAGGCTTGGTACTTGAACCCTGTGGACTGGCAACATGACTGAGGTTTTATTCTGGAAGCCTGTAGCATGGGAACATAACTGAGGATTGATTCTGGAAACCTGTGGCCTGGGAACATGACATCGGTGGAATCTGGAACCCTGTGGCCTGGGAACATGAGAACGGTGTGATTCTGGAACCCTGTGGCCTGAGAACATGTCTGAGGTTTGATGGTGGAAACCTGTGGCCTGGCAACATGACTGAGGTTTGGTTCTGGAACCCTGTTCCCTGGGAACATGACTGAGGTTTGATTCTGGACACCTTTGTCCTGGGAACATGACTGAGGTTTGATTGTGGAACCCTGTGTCCTGGGAACATGACTGAGTTTTGATTCTGGAACCATGTGTCCTGGGAATATGACTGAGGTTTGATTCTGGATACCTGTGGCCTGGGAAAATAACTGAGGTTTCATTGTGGAAATATGTGGCCTGGGATCTTGAGTGAGTTTTGATGGTGGAACACTCTGGCCTGGCAAAATGACTGAAGCTTGATTTTGGAACCCTGTGGCCTGGGAACTTGACTGAGGTTTGAAGGCAGAAACCTGTGGACTGGCAACATGACTGAGGTTTGATTGTGGAACCCTGTTCCCTGGAAACATGACTGTGGCCTGCTACTGGAAACCCATGGCCTGGGAACTTGACGTTGGTTTGATTCTGGAACCCTGTGTCCTGGGAACATGATTGAGGTTTGATTCTGGAAACCATTGGTCTGGGAACATGACTGATGTTAGATTGTGGAATCCTGTGGCCTGGGAACATGACTGAGGTTTGATGGAGGAACCCTGTGGCCTGGGAACATGACTGAGGTTTGATGGTGGTACCCTGTGGACTGGCAACATGACTGAGGCTTGATTCTGGGACCCTGTGGCCTGGGAACTTGACTCTGATTTGATCGCAGAAACCTGTGGACTGGCAGCATGACTGAGGATTGATGGTGGAACCCTGGGCACTGGGAACATGACGAGATGCCTGACACTGTAACCCCGTGTCCTGAGAACATGACATTGTTTTGATTCTGGAAAGCTGTTTCCTGGGAACATGACTGAGGTTTGATGGTTGAACCCTGTGGACTGGCAACATGACTGACGTTTGATTGTGGCACCCTCAGGCTTGGGAACATTACTGAGGCTTGATGGTGGAACCCTGTGTCCTGGCACCAGGACTGAGGTTTGATGGTGGAACCCTGTGGCCTGGGAACATGACATCGTTTTGGATTCTGGTACCGTGTTGCCTGGGAACATGAAATCGTTTTGATTCTGGAAACCTGTGGCCTGGGAATATGACTGAGGTTTGATGGTGGTACCCTATGGCCTGGCAACATGACTGAGGTTTGATTCTGGAACCCTGTGTCCTGGGAACATGACTGAGGTTTGATTCTGGAACCATGTGGCCTGGGAATATGACTGAGGTTTGATTCTGGAAACCATTGGCCTGGGAATATGACTGATGTTAGATTGTGGAACCCTATGGCCTGGGAACATGACATCGGTTTGATTCTGGAAACCATTGGCCTGGGAACATGAGTGATGTTAGATTGTGGAATCCTGTGGCCTGGGAACATGACATCGGTTTGGATTCTGAAAACCTGTGTTCTGGGAATATGACTGAGGTTTGATTGTCGTATCCTGTGGCCTGGGAGCATGACTTAGCTTTGATTCTGGATCCCTGTGGCCTGGGAACATGACTGAGGTTTGGTTCTGGAACCCTGTTCCCTGGGAACATGACTGAGGTTTGATTCTGGGCTCCTGTGTCCTGGGAACAAGAATGAGGTTTGAATGTGGAACCCTGTGGCCTGGGAACATGACTGAGGTTTGATTCTGGAACCATGTGTCCTGGGAATATGACTGAGGTTTGCTTCTGGATAACTGTGGCCTGGAAAAATAACTGAGGTTTCATTGTGGAAATATGAGGCCTGGGATCATGAGTGAGGTTTGATGGGGGTACCCTGTGGCGTGGCAACATGAGTGAGGCTTGATTCTGGAACCCTGTGGCCTGGGAAATTGACTCTGATTTAATCGCAGAAACCTGTGGACTGGCAACATGACTGAGGTTTGATGGTGGAACCCTGTGGCCTGGCAAGATGACAGAGGTTTGATTGTGGAACCCTCAGGCTTGAGAACATGACTGAGGCTTGATGGTGGAACCCTGTGGCCTGGCAACAGGAGTGAGGTTTGATAGTGGAATCCTGTGGCCTGGCAAGATGACTTTGGTTTGATTGTGGAACACTCTGGCCTGGGAATATGACTGACGTTTAATTCTGGAACCCTGTGGCCTGGGAATATGAGTGAGGCTTGATTCTGGAACCCTGTGGCCTTGGAACATGAATGGGGTTTTACTTTTGAATCCTGTGTCCAGGGAACATGACTGAGGTTTGATTCTGGAACCCTGTGTCCTGGGAACATGACTGAGGTTTGATTCTGGAACCATGTGTCCTGGGAATATGACTGAGGTTTGATTCTGGATACCTGTGGCCTGGGAACATGACTGAGGTTTCATTGTGGAAATATGTGGCCTGGGATCTTGAGTGAGGTTTGATGGTGGAACACTCTGGCCTGGCAAAATGACTGAAGCTTGATTCTGGAACCCTGTGGCCTGGGAACTTGACTGAGGTTTGATGGCAGAAACCTGTGGACTGGCAACATGACTGAGGTTTGATTGTGGAACCCTGTGCCCTGGAAACATGACTGTGGCCTGCTACTGGAAACCCATGGCCTGGGAACTTGACGTTGGTTTGATTCTGGAACCCTGTGTCCTGGGAACATGATTGAGGTTTGATTCTGGAAACCATTGGTCTGGGAACATGACTGATGTTAGATTGTGGAATCCTGTGGCCTGGGAACATGACTGAGGTTTGATGGAGGAACTCTGTGGCCTGGGAACATGACTGAGGTTTGATGGTGGTACCCTGTGGACTGGCAACATGACTGAGGCTTGATTCTGGGACCCTGTGGCCTGGGAAATTGACTCTGATTTGATCGCAGAAACCTGTGGACTGGCAGCATGACTGAGGATTGATGGTGGAACCCTGGGCACTGGGAACATGACGAGATGCCTGACACTGTAACCCCGTGTCCTGAGAACATGACATTGTTTTGATTCTGGAAAGCTGTTTCCTGGGAACATGACTGAGGTTTGATGGTTGAACCCTGTGGACTGGCAACATGACTGACGTTTGATTGTGGCACCCTCAGGCTTGGGAACATTACTGAGGCTTGATGGTGGAACCCTGTGTCCTGGCACCAGGACTGAGGTTTGATGGTGGAACCCTGTGGCCTGGGAACATGACATCGTTTTGGATTCTGGTACCGTGTTGCCTGGGAACATGAAATCGTTTTGATTCTGGAAACCTGTGGCCTGGGAATATGACTGAGGTTTGATGGTGGTACCCTATGGCCTGGCAACATGACTGAGGTTTGATTCTGGATCCCTGTGGCCTGGGAACATGACTGAGGCGTGATTCTGGAAACCTGTGGCCTGGGAACATGACATCTGTTTAGATTGTGGAATACTGTGCCCTGGGAACCCGACTGAGGCTTGGTTCTGGAACCCTGTGGACTGGGAATATGACTGAGGTTTTATTCTGGAACCCTGTAGACTGGGAACATAACTGAGGATTGATTCTGGAACCCTGTGGCCTGGGAACATGACATCGGTTGGATTCTGGAACCCTGTGGCATGGGAACATGACTGCGGTTTGATTGTGGAACCCACTGGCCTGGGAACATGACCGTGGTTTGATTCTGAAACCCTGTGGCCTGGGAACATGACTGAGGTTTGGTTCTGGAACCCTGTTCCCTGGGAACATGACTGAGGTTTGATTCTGGGCTCCTGTGTCCTGGGAACAAGAATGAGGTTTGAATGTGGAACCCTGTGGCCTGGGAACATGACTGAGGTTTGATTCTGGAACCATGTGTCCTGGGAATATGACTGAGGTTTGCTTCTGGATAACTGTGGCCTGGGAAAATAACTGAGGTTTCATTGTGGAAATATGAGGCCTGGGATCATGAGTGAGGTTTGATGGTGGAACACTCTGGCCTGGCAAAATGACTGAAGCTTGATTCTGGAACCCTGTAGCCTGGGAACTTGACTGAGGTTTGATGGCAGAAACCTGTGGACTGGCAACATGACTGAGGTTTGATTGTGGAACCCTGTGCCCTGGAAACATGACTGTGGCCTGCTACTGGAAACCCATGGCCTGGGAACTTGACATTGCTTTGATTCTGGAACCCTGTGTCCTGGGAACATGACTGAGGTTTGATTCTGGAAATCATTGGCCTGGGAACATGACTGACGTTAGATTGTGGAATCTTGTGGCCTGGGAACATGACTGAGGTTTGATGGAGGAACCCTGTGGCCTGGGAACATGACTGAGGTTTGATGGGGGTACCCTGTGGCGTGGCAACATGACTGAGGCTTGATTCTGGAACCCTGTGGCCTGGGAAATTGACTCTGATTTGATCGCAGAAACCTGTGGACTGGCAACATGACTGAGGTTTGATGGTGGAACCCTGTGCACTGGGAACTTGACTGAGGCCTGATACTGCAACCCCGTGGCCTGGGAACATGACATTGGTTTAATTAAGGAACCCTGTTTCCTGGGAACATGACTGAGCTTTGATGGTTGAACCCTGTGGCCTGGCAAGATGACAGAGGTTTGATTGTGGAACCCTCAGGCTTGAGAACATGACTGAGGCTTGATGGTGGAACCCTGTGGCCTGGCAACAGGACTGAGGTTTGATGGTGGAATCCTGTGGCCTGGCAAGATGACTTTGGTTTGATTTTGGAACACTCTGGCCTGGGAATATGACTGACGTTTAATTCTGGAACCCTGTGGCCTGGGAATATGAGTGAGGCTTGATTCTGGAACCCTGTGGCCTTGGAACATGAATGGAGTTTTAGTTTTGAATCCTGTGTCCAGGGAACATGACTGAGGTTTGATTCTGGAACCCTGTGTCCTGGGAACATGACTGAGGTTTGATTCTGGAACCATGTGGCCTGGGAATATGACTGAGGTTTGATTCTGGAAACCATTGGCCTGGGAACATGACTGATGTTAGATTGTGGAATCCTGTGGCCTGGGAACATGACATCGGTTTGGATTCTGAAAACCTGTGGTCTGGGAATATGACTGAGGTTTGATGGTGGTACCCTATGGCCTGGGAGCATGACTTAGCTTTGATTCTGGATCCCTGTGGCCTGGGAACATGACTGAGGCGTGATTCTGGAAACCTGAGGCCTGGGAACATGACATCTGTTTAGATTGTGGAATACTGTGCCCTGGGAACCTGACTGAGGCTTGGTACTTGAACCCTGTGGACTGGCAACATGACTGAGGTTTTATTCTGGAACCCTGTAGCATGGGAACATAACTGAGGATTGATTCTGGAAACCTGTGGCCTGGGAACATGACATCGGTGGAATCTGGAACCCTGTGGCCTGGGAACATGAGAACGGTGTGATTCGGGAACCCTGTGGCCTGAGAACATGTCTGAGGTTTGATGGTGGAAACCTGTGGCCTGGCAACATGACTGAGGTTTGGTTCTGGAACCCTGTTCCCTGGGAACATGACTGAGGTTTGATTCTGGACACCTTTGTCCTGGGAACATGACTGAGGTTTGATTGTGGAACCCTGTGTCCTGGGAACATGACTGAGTTTTGATTCTGGAACTATGTGTCCTGGGAATATGGCTGAGGTTTGATTCTGGATACCTGTGGCCTGGGAAAATGACTGAGGTTTCATTGTGGAAATATGTGGCCTGGGATCTTGAGTGAGGTTTGATGGTGGAACACTCTGGCCTGGCAAAATGACTGAAGCTTGATTCTGGAACCCTGTGGCCTGGGAACTTGACTGAGGTTTGATGGCAGAAACCTGTGGACTGGCAACATGACTGAGGTTTGATTGTGGAACCCTGTGCCCTGGAAACATGACTGTGGCCTGCTACTGGAAACCCATGGCCTGGGAACTTGACGTTGGTTTGATTCTGGAACCCTGTGTCCTGGGAACATGATTGAGGTTTGATTCTGGAAACCATTGGTCTGGGAACATGACTGATGTTAGATTGTGGAATCCTGTGGCCTGGGAACATGACTGAGGTTTGATGGAGGAACCCTGTGGCCTGGGAACATGACTGAGGTTTGATGGTGGTACCCTGTGGACTGGCAACATGACTGAGGCTTGATTCTGGGACCCTGTGGCCTGGGAAATTGACTCTGATTTGATCGCAGAAACCTGTGGACTGGCAGCATGACTGAGGATTGATGGTGGAACCCTGGGCACTGGGAACATGACGAGATGCCTGACACTGTAACCCCGTGTCCTGAGAACATGACATTGTTTTGATTCTGGAAAGCTGTTTCCTGGGAACATGACTGAGGTTTGATGGTTGAACCCTGTGGACTGGCAACATGACTGACGTTTGATTGTGGCACCCTCAGGCTTGGGAACATTACTGAGGCTTGATGGTGGAACCCTGTGTCCTGGCACCAGGACTGAGGTTTGATGGTGGAACCCTGTGGCCTGGGAACATGACATCGTTTTGGATTCTGGTACCGTGTTGCCTGGGAACATGAAATCGTTTTGATTCTGGAAACCTGTGGCCTGGGAATATGACTGAGGTTTGATGGTGGTACCCTATGGCCTGGCAACATGACTGAGGTTTGATTCTGGATCCCTGTGGCCTGGGAACACGACTGAGGCGTGATTCTGGAAACCTGTGGCCTGGGAACATGACATCTGTTTAGATTGTGGAATACTGTGCCCTGGGAACCCGACTGAGGCTTGGTTCTGGAACCCTGTGGACTGGGAATATGACTGAGGTTTTATTCTGGAACCCTGTAGACTGGGAACATAACTGAGGATTGATTCTGGAACCCTGTGGCCTGGGAACATGACATCGGTTGGATTCTGGAACCCTGTGGCATGGGAACATGACTGCGGTTTGATTGTGGAACCCACTGGCCTGGGAACATGACCGTGGTTTGATTCTGAAACCCTGTGGCCTGGGAACATGACTGAGGTTTGGTTCTGGAACCCTGTTCCCTGGGAACATGACTGAGGTTTGATTCTGGGCTCCTGTGTCCTGGGAACAAGAATGAGGTTTGAATGTGGAACCCTGTGGCCTGGGAACATGACTGAGGTTTGATTCTGGAACCATGTGTCCTGGGAATATGACTGAGGTTTGCTTCTGGATAACTGTGGCCTGGGAAAATAACTGAGGTTTCATTGTGGAAATATGAGGCCTGGGATCATGAGTGAGGTTTGATGGTGGAACACTCTGGCCTGGCAAAATGACTGAAGCTTGATTCTGGAACCCTGTAGCCTGGGAACTTGACTGAGGTTTGATGGCAGAAACCTGTGGACTGGCAACATGACTGAGGTTTGATTGTGGAACCCTGTGCCCTGGAAACATGACTGTGGCCTGCTACTGGAAACCCATGGCCTGGGAACTTGACATTGCTTTGATTCTGGAACCCTGTGTCCTGGGAACATGACTGAGGTTTGATTCTGGAAATCATTGGCCTGGGAACATGACTGACGTTAGATTGTGGAATCTTGTGGCCTGGGAACATGACTGAGGTTTGATGGAGGAACCCTGTGGCCTGGGAACATGACTGAGGTTTGATGGGGGTACCCTGTGGCGTGGCAACATGACTGAGGCTTGATTCTGGAACCCTGTGGCCTGGGAAATTGACTCTGATTTGATCGCAGAAACCTGTGGACTGGCAACATGACTGAGGTTTGATGGTGGAACCCTGTGCACTGGGAACTTGACTGAGGCCTGATACTGCAACCCCGTGGCCTGGGAACATGACATTGGTTTAATTAAGGAACCCTGTTTCCTGGGAATATGACTGAGCTTTGATGGTTGAACCCTGTGGCCTGGCAAGATGACAGAGGTTTGATTGTGGAACCCTCAGGCTTGAGAACATGACTGAGGCTTGATGGTGGAACCCTGTGGCCTGGCAACAGGACTGAGGTTTGATGGTGGAATCCTGTGGCCTGGCAAGATGACTTTGGTTTGATTGTGGAACACTCTGGCCTGGGAATATGACTGACGTTTAATTCTGGAACCCTGTGGCCTGGGAATATGAGTGAGGCTTGATTCTGGAACCCTGTGGCCTTGGAACATGAATGGGGTTTTACTTTTGAATCCTGTGTCCAGGGAACATGACTGAGGTTTGATTCTGGAACCCTGTGTCCTGGGAACATGACTGAGGTTTGATTCTGGAACCATGTGGCCTGGGAATATGACTGAGGTTTGATTCTGGAAACCATTGGCCTGGGAACATGACTGATGTTAGATTGTGGAATCCTGTGGCCTGGGAACATGACATCGGTTTGGATTCTGAAAACCTGTGGTCTGGGAATATGACTGAGGTTTGATGGTGGTACCCTATGGCCTGGGAGCATGACTTAGCTTTGATTCTGGATCCCTGTGGCCTGGGAACATGACTGAGGCGTGATTCTGGAAACCTGAGGCCTGGGAACATGACATCTGTTTAGATTGTGGAATACTGTGCCCTGGGAACCTGACTGAGGCTTGGTACTTGAACCCTGTGGACTGGCAACATGACTGAGGTTTTATTCTGGAACCCTGTAGCATGGGAACATAACTGAGGATTGATTCTGGAAACCTGTGGCCTGGGAACATGACATCGGTGGAATCTGGAACCCTGTGGCCTGGGAACATGAGAACGGTGTGATTCGGGAACCCTGTGGCCTGAGAACATGTCTGAGGTTTGATGGTGGAAACCTGTGGCCTGGCAACATGACTGAGGTTTGGTTCTGGAACCCTGTTCCCTGGGAACATGACTGAGGTTTGATTCTGGACACCTTTGTCCTGGGAACATGACTGAGGTTTGATTGTGGAACCCTGTGTCCTGGGAACATGACTGAGTTTTGATTCTGGAACCATGTGTCCTGGGAATATGACTGAGGTTTGATTCTGGATACCTGTGGCCTGGGAAAATGACTGAGGTTTCATTGTGGAAATATGTGGCCTGGGATCTTGAGTGAGGTTTGATGGTGGAACACTCTGGCCTGGCAAAATGACTGAAGCTTGATTCTGGAACCCTGTGGCCTGGGAACTTGACTGAGGTTTGATGGCAGAAACCTGTGGACTGGCAACATGACTGAGGTTTGATTGTGGAACCCTGTGCCCTGGAAACATGACTGTGGCCTGGTACTGGAAACCCATGGCCTGGGAACTTGACGTTGGTTTGATTCTGGAACCCTGTGTCCTGGGAACATGATTGAGGTTTGATTCTGGAAACCATTGGTCTGGGAACATGACTGATGTTAGATTGTGGAATCCTGTGGCCTGGGAACATGACTGAGGTTTGATGGAGGAACCCTGTGACCTGGGAACATGACTGAGGTTTGATGGTGGTACCCTGTGGACTGGCAACATGACTGAGGCTTGATTCTGGGACCCTGTGGCCTGGGAAATTGACTCTGATTTGATCGCAGAAACCTGTGGACTGGCAGCATGACTGAGGATTGATGGTGGAACCCTGGGCACTGGGAACATGACGAGATGCCTGACACTGTAACCCCGTGTCCTGAGAACATGACATTGTTTTGATTCTGGAAAGCTGTTTCCTGGGAACATGACTGAGGTTTGATGGTTGAACCCTGTGGACTGGCAACATGACTGACGTTTGATTGTGGCACCCTCAGGCTTGGGAACATTACTGAGGCTTGATGGTGGAACCCTGTGTCCTGGCACCAGGACTGAGGTTTGATGGTGGAACCCTGTGGCCTGGGAACATGACATCGTTTTGGATTCTGGTACCGTGTTGCCTGGGAACATGAAATCGTTTTGATTCTGGAAACCTGTGGCCTGGGAATATGACTGAGGTTTGATGGTGGTACCCTATGGCCTGGCAACATGACTGAGGTTTGATTCTGGATCCCTGTGGCCTGGGAACACGACTGAGGCGTGATTCTGGAAACCTGTGGCCTGGGAACATGACATCTGTTTAGATTGTGGAATACTGTGCCCTGGGAACCCGACTGAGGCTTGGTTCTGGAACCCTGTGGACTGGGAATATGACTGAGGTTTTATTCTGGAACCCTGTAGACTGGGAACATAACTGAGGATTGATTCTGGAACCCTGTGGCCTGGGAACATGACATCGGTTGGATTCTGGAACCCTGTGGCATGGGAACATGACTGCGGTTTGATTGTGGAACCCACTGGCCTGGGAACATGACCGTGGTTTGATTCTGAAACCCTGTGGCCTGGGAACATGACTGAGGTTTGGTTCTGGAACCCTGTTCCCTGGGAACATGACTGAGGTTTGATTCTGGGCTCCTGTGTCCTGGGAACAAGAATGAGGTTTGAATGTGGAACCCTGTGGCCTGGGAACATGACTGAGGTTTGATTCTGGAACCATGTGTCCTGGGAATATGACTGAGGTTTGCTTCTGGATAACTGTGGCCTGGGAAAATAACTGAGGTTTCATTGTGGAAATATGAGGCCTGGGATCATGAGTGAGGTTTGATGGTGGAACACTCTGGCCTGGCAAAATGACTGAAGCTTGATTCTGGAACCCTGTAGCCTGGGAACTTGACTGAGGTTTGATGGCAGAAACCTGTGGACTGGCAACATGACTGAGGTTTGATTGTGGAACCCTGTGCCCTGGAAACATGACTGTGGCCTGCTACTGGAAACCCATGGCCTGGGAACTTGACATTGCTTTGATTCTGGAACCCTGTGTCCTGGGAACATGACTGAGGTTTGATTCTGGAAATCATTGGCCTGGGAACATGACTGACGTTAGATTGTGGAATCTTGTGGCCTGGGAACATGACTGAGGTTTGATGGAGGAACCCTGTGGCCTGGGAACATGACTGAGGTTTGATGGGGGTACCCTGTGGCGTGGCAACATGACTGAGGCTTGATTCTGGAACCCTGTGGCCTGGGAAATTGACTCTGATTTGATCGCAGAAACCTGTGGACTGGCAACATGACTGAGGTTTGATGGTGGAACCCTGTGCACTGGGAACTTGACTGAGGCCTGATACTGCAACCCCGTGGCCTGGGAATATGACATTGGTTTAATTAAGGAACCCTGTTTCCTGGGAACATGACTGAGGTTTGATGGTTGAACCCTGTGGCCTGGCAAGATGACAGAGGTTTGATTGTGGAACCCTCAGGCTTGAGAACATGACTGAGGCTTGATGGTGGAACCCTGTGGCCTGGCAACAGGACTGAGGTTTGATGGTGGAATCCTGTGGCCTGGCAAGATGACTTTGGTTTGATTGTGGAACACTCTGGCCTGGGAATATGACTGACATTTAATTCTGGAACCCTGTGGCCTGGGAATATGAGTGAGGCTTGATTCTGGAACCCTGTGGCCTTGGAACATGAATGGGGTTTTACTTTTGAATCCTGTGTCCAGGGAACATGACTGAGGTTTGATTCTGGAACCCTGTGTCCTGGGAACATGACTGAGGTTTGATTCTGGAACCATGTGGCCTGGGAATATGACTGAGGTTTGATTCTGGAAACCATTGGCCTGGGAACATGACTGATGTTAGATTGTGGAATCCTGTGGCCTGGGAACATGACATCGGTTTGGATTCTGAAAACCTGTGGTCTGGGAATATGACTGAGGTTTGATGGTGGTACCCTATGGCCTGGGAGCATGACTTAGCTTTGATTCTGGATCCCTGTGGCCTGGGAAAATGACTGAGGCGTGATTCTGGAAACCTGAGGCCTGGGAACATGACATCTGTTTAGATTGTGGAATACTGTGCCCTGGGAACCTGACTGAGGCTTGGTACTTGAACCCTGTGGACTGGCAACATGACTGAGGTTTTATTCTGGAACCCTGTAGCATGGGAACATAACTGAGGATTGATTCTGGAAACCTGTGGCCTGGGGACATGACATCGGTGGAATCTGGAACCCTGTGGCCTGGGAACATGAGAACGGTGTGATTCTGGAACCCTGTGGCCTGAGAACATGTCTGAGGTTTGATGGTGGAAACCTGTGGCCTGGCAACATGACTGAGGTTTGGTTCTGGAACCCTGTTCCCTGGGAACATGACTGAGGTTTGATTCTGGACACCTTTGTCCTGGGAACATGACTGAGGTTTGATTGTGGAACCCTGTGTCCTGGGAACATGACTGAGTTTTGATTCTGGAACCATGTGTCCTGGGAATATGACTGAGGTTTGATTCTGGATACCTGTGGCCTGGGAAAATGACTGAGGTTTCATTGTGGAAATATGTGGCCTGGGATCTTGAGTGAGGTTTGATGGTGGAACACTCTGGCCTGGCAAAATGACTGAAGCTTGATTCTGGAACCCTGTGGCCTGGGAAATTGACTGAGGCTTGATGACAGAAACCTGTGGACTGGCAACATGACTGAGGTTTGATTGTGGAACCCTGTGCGCTGGAAACATGACTGTGGCCTGCTACTGGAAACCCATGGCCTGGGAACTTGACGTTGGTTTGATTCTGGAACCCTGTGTCCTGGGAACATGATTGAGGTTTGATTCTGGAAACCATTGGTCTGGGAACATGACTGATGTTAGATTGTGGAATCCTGTGGCCCGGGAACATGACTGAGGTTTGATGGAGGAACCCTGTGGCTTGGGAACATGACTGAGGTTTGATGGTGGTACCCTGTGGACTGGCAACATGACTGAGGCTTGATTCTGGGACCCTGTGGCCTGGGAAATTGACTCTGATTTGATCGCAGAAACCTGTCGACTGGCAACATGACTGAGGATTGATGGTGGAACCCTGGGCACTGGGAACATGCCGAGATGCCTGACACTGTAACCCCGTGTCCTGAGAACATGACATTGTTTTGATTCTGGAAAGCTGTTTCCTGGGAACATGACTGAGGTTTGATGGTTGAACCCTGTGGACTGGCAACATGACTGACGTTTGATTGTGGCACCCTCAGGCTTGGGAACATTACTGAGGCTTGATGGTGGAACCCTGTGTCCTGGCACCAGGACTGAGGTTTGATGGTGGAACCCTGTGGCCTGGGAACATGACATCGTTTTGGATTCTGGTACCGTGTTGCCTGGGAACATGAAATCGTTTTGATTCTGGAAACCTGTGGCCTGGGAATATGACTGAGGTTTGATGGTGGTACCCTATGGCCTGGCAACATGACTGAGGTTTGATTCTGGATCCCTGTGGCCTGGGAACATGACTGAGGCGTGATTCTGGAAACCTGTGGCCTGGGAACATGACATCTGTTTAGATTGTGGAATACTGTGCCCTGGGAACCCGACTGAGGCTTGGTTCTGGAACCCTGTGGACTGGGAATATGACTGAGGTTTTATTCTGGAACCCTGTAGACTGGGAACATAACTGAGGATTGATTCTGGAACCCTGTGGCCTGGGAACATGACATCGGTTGGATTCTGGAACCCTGTGGCATGGGAACATGACTGCGGTTTGATTGTGGAACCCACTGGCCTGGGAACATGACCGTGGTTTGATTCTGAAACCCTGTGGCCTGGGAACATGACTGAGGTTTGGTTCTGGAACCCTGTTCCCTGGGAACATGACTGAGGTTTGATTCTGGGCTCCTGTGTCCTGGGAACAAGAATGAGGTTTGAATGTGGAACCCTGGGGCCTGGGAACATGACTGAGGTTTGATTCTGGAACCATGTGTCCTGGGAATATGACTGAGGTTTGCTTCTGGATAACTGTGGCCTGGGAAAATAACTGAGGTTTCATTGTGGAAATATGAGGCCTGGGATCATGAGTGAGGTTTGATGGTGGAACACTCTGGCCTGGCAAAATGACTGAAGCTTGATTCTGGAACCCTGTAGCCTGGGAACTTGACTGAGGTTTGATGGCAGAAACCTGTGGACTGGCAACATGACTGAGGTTTGATTGTGGAACCCTGTGCCCTGGAAACATGACTGTGGCCTGCTACTGGAAACCCATGGCCTGGGAACTTGACATTGCTTTGATTCTGGAACCCTGTGTCCTGGGAACATGACTGAGGTTTGATTCTGGAAATCATTGGCCTGGGAACATGACTGACGTTAGATTGTGGAATCTTGTGGCCTGGGAACATGACTGAGGTTTGATGGAGGAACCCTGTGGCCTGGGAACATGACTGAGGTTTGATGGGGGTACCCTGTGGCGTGGCAACATGACTGAGGCTTGATTCTGGAACCCTGTGGCCTGGGAAATTGACTCTGATTTGATCGCAGAAACCTGTGGACTGGCAACATGACTGAGGTTTGATGGTGGAACCCTGTGCACTGGGAACTTGACTGAGGCCTGATACTGCAACCCCGTGGCCTGGGAACATGACATTGTTTTAATTAAGGAACCCTGTTTCCTGGGAATATGACTGAGCTTTGATGGTTGAACCCTGTGGCCTGGCAAGATGACAGAGGTTTGATTGTGGAACCCTCAGGCTTGAGAACATGACTGAGGCTTGATGGTGGAACCCTGTGGCCTGGAAACAGGACTGAGGTTTGATGGTGGAATCCTGTGGCCTGGCAAGATGACTTTGGTTTGATTGTGGAACACTCTTGCCTGGGAATATGACTGACGTTTAATTCTGGAACCCTGTGGCCTGGGAATATGAGTGAGGCTTGATTCTGGAACCCTGTGGCCTTGGAACATGAATGGGGTTTTACTTTTGAATCCTGTGTCCAGGGAACATGACTGAGGTTTGATTCTGGAACCCTGTGTCCTGGGAACATGACTGAGGTTTGATTCTGGAACCATGTGGCCTGGGAATATGACTGAGGTTTGATTCTGGAAACCATTGGCCTGGGAACATGACTGATGTTAGATTGTGGAATCCTGTGGCCTGGGAACATGACATCGGTTTGGATTCTGAAAACCTGTGGTCTGGGAATATGACTGAGGTTTGATGGTGGTACCCTATGGCCTGGGAGCATGACTTAGCTTTGATTCTGGATCCCTGTGGCCTGGGAACATGACTGAGGCGTGATTCTGGAAACCTGAGGCCTGGGAACATGACATCTGTTTAGATTGTGGAATACTGTGCCCTGGGAACCTGACTGAGGCTTGGTACTTGAACCCTGTGGACTGGCAACATGACTGAGGTTTTATTCTGGAACCCTGTAGCATGGGAACATAACTGAGGATTGATTCTGGAAACCTGTGGCCTGGGAACATGACATCGGTGGAATCTGGAACCCTGTGGCCTGGGAACATGAGAACGGTGTGATTCTGGAACCCTGTGGCCTGAGAACATGTCTGAGGTTTGATGGTGGAAACCTGTGGCCTGGCAACATGACTGAGGTCTGGTTCTGGAACCCTGTTCCCTGGGAACATGACTGAGGTTTGATTCTGGACACCTTTGTCCTGGGAACATGACTGAGGTTTGATTGTGGAACCCTGTGTCCTGGGAACATGACTGAGTTTTGATTCTGGAACCATGTGTCCTGGGAATATGACTGAGGTTTGATTCTGGATACCTGTGGCCTGGGAAAATGACTGAGGTTTCATTGTGGAAATATGTGGCCTGGGATCTTGAGTGAGGTTTGATGGTGGAACACTCTGGCCTGGCAAAATGACTGAAGCTTGATTCTGGAACCCTGTGGCCTGGGAACTTGACTGAGGTTTGATGGCAGAAACCTGTGGACTGGCAACATGACTGAGGTTTGATTGTGGAACCCTGTGCCCTGGAAACATGACTGTGGCCTGGTACTGGAAACCCATGGCCTGGGAACTTGATGTTGGTTTGATTCTGGAACCCTGTGTCCTGGGAACATGATTGAGGTTTGATTCTGGAAACCATTGGTCTGGGAACATGACTGATGTTAGATTGTGGAATCCTGTGGCCTGGGAACATGACTGAGGTTTGATGGAGGAACCCTGTGGCCTGGGAACATGACTGAGGTTTGATGGTGGTACCCTGTGGACTGGCAACATGACTGAGGCTTGATTCTGGGACCCTGTGGCCTGGGAAATTGACTCTGATTTGATCGCAGAAACCTGTGGACTGGCAGCATGACTGAGGATTGATGGTGGAACCCTGGGCACTGGGAACATGACGAGATGCCTGACACTGTAACCCCGTGTCCTGAAAACATGACATTGTTTTGATTCTGGAAAGCTGTTTCCTGGGAACATGACTGAGGTTTGATGGTTGAACCCTGTGGACTGGCAACATGACTGACGTTTGATTGTGGCACCCTCAGGCTTGGGAACATTACTGAGGCTTGATGGTGGAACCCTGTGTCCTGGCACCAGGACTGAGGTTTGATGGTGGAACCCTGTGGCCTGGGAACATGACATCGTTTTGGATTCTGGTACCGTGTTGCCTGGGAACATGAAATCGTTTTGATTCTGGAAACCTGTGGCCTGGGAATATGACTGAGGTTTGATGGTGGTACCCTATGGCCTGGCAACATGACTGAGGTTTGATTCTGGATCCCTGTGGCCTGGGAACACGACTGAGGCGTGATTCTGGAAACCTGTGGCCTGGGAACATGACATCTGTTTAGATTGTGGAATACTGTGCCCTGGGAACCCGACTGAGGCTTGGTTCTGGAACCCTGTGGACTGGGAATATGACTGAGGTTTTATTCTGGAACCCTGTAGACTGGGAACATAACTGAGGATTGATTCTGGAACCCTGTGGCCTGGGAACATGACATCGGTTGGATTCTGGAACCCTGTGGCATGGGAACATGACTGCGGTTTGATTGTGGAACCCACTGGCCTGGGAACATGACCGTGGTTTGATTCTGAAACCCTGTGGCCTGGGAACATGACTGAGGTTTGGTTCTGGAACCCTGTTCCCTGGGAACATGACTGAGGTTTGATTCTGGGCTCCTGTGTCCTGGGAACAAGAATGAGGTTTGAATGTGGAACCCTGTGGCCTGGGAACATGACTGAGGTTTGATTCTGGAACCATGTGTCCTGGGAATATGACTGAGGTTTGCTTCTGGATAACTGTGGCCTGGGAAAATAACTGAGGTTTCATTGTGGAAATATGAGGCCTGGGATCATGAGTGAGGTTTGATGGTGGAACACTCTGGCCTGGCAAAATGACTGAAGCTTGATTCTGGAACCCTGTGGCCTGGGAACTTGACTGAGGCTTGATGACAGAAACCTGTGGACTGGCAAAATGACTGAGGTTTGATTGTGGAACCCTGTGCGCTGGAAACATGACTGTGGCCTGCTACTGGAAACCCATGGCCTGGGAACTTGACGTTGGTTTGATTCTGGAACCCTGTGTCCTGGGAACATGATTGAGGTTTGATTCTGGAAACCATTGGTCTGGGAACATGACTGATGTTAGATTGTGGAATCCTGTGGCCCGGGAACATGACTGAGGTTTGATGGAGGAACCCTGTGGCTTGGGAACATGACTGAGGTTTGATGGTGGTACCCTGTGGACTGGCAACATGACTGAGGCTTGATTCTGGGACCCTGTGGCCTGGGAAATTGACTCTGATTTGATCGCAGAAACCTGTGGACTGGCAACATGACTGAGGATTGATGGTGGAACCCTGGGCACTGGGAACATGCCGAGATGCCTGACACTGTAACCCCGTGTCCTGAGAACATGACATTGTTTTGATTCTGGAAAGCTGTTTCCTGGGAACATGACTGAGGTTTGATGGTTGAACCCTGTGGACTGGCAACATGACTGACGTTTGATTGTGGCACCCTCAGGCTTGGGAACATTACTGAGGCTTGATGGTGGAACCCTGTGTCCTGGCACCAGGACTGAGGTTTGATGGTGGAACCCTGTGGCCTGGGAACATGACATCGTTTTGGATTCTGGTACCGTGTTGCCTGGGAACATGAAATCGTTTTGATTCTGGAAACCTGTGGCCTGGGAATATGACTGAGGTTTGATGGTGGTACCCTATGGCCTGGCAACATGACTGAGGTTTGATTCTGGATCCCTGTGGCCTGGGAACATGACTGAGGCGTGATTCTGGAAACCTGTGGCCTGGGAACATGACATCTGTTTAGATTGTGGAATACTGTGCCCTGGGAACCCGACTGAGGCTTGGTTCTGGAACCCTGTGGACTGGGAATATGACTGAGGTTTTATTCTGGAACCCTGTAGACTGGGAACATAACTGAGGATTGATTCTGGAACCCTGTGGCCTGGGAACATGACTGCGGTTTGATTGTGGAACCCACTGGCCTGGGAACATGACCGTGGTTTGATTCTGAAACCCTGTGGCCTGGGAACATGACTGAGGTTTGGTTCTGGAACCCTGTTCCCTGGGAACATGACTGAGGTTTGATTCTGGGCTCCTGTGTCCTGGGAACAAGAATGAGGTTTGAATGTGGAACCCTGTGGCCTGGGAACATGACTGAGGTTTGATTCTGGAACCATGTGTCCTGGGAATATGACTGAGGTTTGCTTCTGGATAACTGTGGCCTGGGAAAATAACTGAGGTTTCATTGTGGAAATATGAGGCCTGGGATCATGAGTGAGGTTTGATGGTGGAACCCTCTGGCCTGGCAAAATGACTGAAGCTTGATTCTGGAACCCTGTAGCCTGGGAACTTGACTGAGGTTTGATGGCAGAAACCTGTGGACTGGCAACATGACTGAGGTTTGATTGTGGAACCCTGTGCCCTGGAAACATGACTGTGGCCTGCTACTGGAAACCCATGGCCTGGGAACTTGACATTGCTTTGATTCTGGAACCCTGTGTCCTGGGAACATGACTGAGGTTTGATTCTGGAAATCATTGGCCTGGGAACATGACTGACGTTAGATTGTGGAATCTTGTGGCCTGGGAACATGACTGAGGTTTGATGGAGGAACCCTGTGGCCTGGGAACATGACTGAGGTTTGATGGGGGTACCCTGTGGCGTGGCAACATGACTGAGGCTTGATTCTGGAACCCTGTGGCCTGGGAAATTGACTCTGATTTGATCGCAGAAACCTGTGGACTGGCAACATGACTGAGGTTTGATGGTGGAACCCTGTGCACTGGGAACTTGACTGAGGCCTGATACTGCAACCCCGTGGCCTGGGAACATGACATTGTTTTAATTAAGGAACCCTGTTTCCTGGGAACATGACTGAGCTTTGATGGTTGAACCCTGTGGCCTGGCAAGATGACAGAGGTTTGATTGTGGAACCCTCAGGCTTGAGAACATGACTGAGGCTTGATGGTGGAACCCTGTGGCCTGGCAACAGGACTGAGGTTTGATGGTGGAATCCTGTGGCCTGGCAAGATGACTTTGGTTTGATTGTGGAACACTCTGGCCTGGGAATATGACTGACGTTTAATTCTGGAACCCTGTGGCCTGGGAATATGAGTGAGGCTTGATTCTGGAACCCTGTGGCCTTGGAACATGAATGGAGTTTTACTTTTGAATCCTGTGTCCAGGGAACATGACTGAGGTTTGATTCTGGAACCCTGTGTCCTGGGAACATGACTGAGGTTTGATTCTGGAACCATGTGGCCTGGGAATATGACTGAGGTTTGATTCTGGAAACCATTGGCCTGGGAACATGACTGATGTTAGATTGTGGAATCCTGTGGCCTGGGAACATGACATCGGTTTGGATTCTGAAAACCTGTGGTCTGGGAATATGACTGAGGTTTGATGGTGGTACCCTATGGCCTGGGAGCATGACTTAGCTTTGATTCTGGATCCCTGTGGCCTGGGAACATGACTGAGGCGTGATTCTGGAAACCTGAGGCCTGGGAACATGACATCTGTTTAGATTGTGGAATACTGTGCCCTGGGAACCTGACTGAGGCTTGGTACTTGAACCCTGTGGACTGGCAACATGACTGAGGTTTTATTCTGGAACCCTGTAGCATGGGAACATAACTGAGGATTGATTCTGGAAACCTGTGGCCTGGGAACATGACATCGGTGGAATCTGGAACCCTGTGGCCTGGGAACATGAGAACGGTGTGATTCGGGAACCCTGTGGCCTGAGAACATGTCTGAGGTTTGATGGTGGAAACCTGTGGCCTGGCAACATGACTGAGGTTTGGTTCTGGAACCCTGTTCCCTGGGAACATGACTGAGGTTTGATTCTGGACACCTTTGTCCTGGGAACATGACTGAGGTTTGATTGTGGAACCCTGTGTCCTGGGAAGATGACTGAGTTTTGATTCTGGAACCATGTGTCCTGGGAATATGGCTGAGGTTTGATTCTGGATACCTGTGGCCTGGGAAAATGACTGAGGTTTCATTGTGGAAATATGTGGCCTGGGATCTTGAGTGAGGTTTGATGGTGGAACACTCTGGCCTGGCAAAATGACTGAAGCTTGATTCTGGAACCCTGTGGCCTGGGAACTTGACTGAGGTTTGATGGCAGAAACCTGTGGACTGGCAACATGACTGAGGTTTGATTGTGGAACCCTGTGCCCTGGAAACATGACTGTGGCCTGCTACTGGAAACCCATGGCCTGGGAACTTGACGTTGGTTTGATTCTGGAACCCTGTGTCCTGGGAACATGATTGAGGTTTGATTCTGGAAACCATTGGTCTGGGAACATGACTGATGTTAGATTGTGGAATCCTGTGGCCTGGGAACATGACTGAGGTTTGATGGAGGAACCCTGTGGCCTGGGAACATGACTGAGGTTTGATGGTGGTACCCTGTGGACTGGCAACATGACTGAGGCTTGATTCTGGGACCCTGTGGCCTGGGAAATTGACTCTGATTTGATCGCAGAAACCTGTGGACTGGCAGCATGACTGAGGATTGATGGTGGAACCCTGGGCACTGGGAACATGACGAGATGCCTGACACTGTAACCCCGTGTCCTGAGAACATGACATTGTTTTGATTCTGGAAAGCTGTTTCCTGGGAACATGACTGAGGTTTGATGGTTGAACCCTGTGGACTGGCAACATGACTGACGTTTGATTGTGGCACCCTCAGGCTTGGGAACATTACTGAGGCTTGATGGTGGAACCCTGTGTCCTGGCACCAGGACTGAGGTTTGATGGTGGAACCCTGTGGCCTGGGAACATGACATCGTTTTGGATTCTGGTACCGTGTTGCCTGGGAACATGAAATCGTTTTGATTCTGGAAACCTGTGGCCTGGGAATATGACTGAGGTTTGATGGTGGTACCCTATGGCCTGGCAACATGACTGAGGTTTGATTCTGGATCCCTGTGGCCTGGGAACACGACTGAGGCGTGATTCTGGAAACCTGTGGCCTGGGAACATGACATCTGTTTAGATTGTGGAATACTGTGCCCTGGGAACCCGACTGAGGCTTGGTTCTGGAACCCTGTGGACTGGGAATATGACTGAGGTTTTATTCTGGAACCCTGTAGACTGGGAACATAACTGAGGATTGATTCTGGAACCCTGTGGCCTGGGAACATGACATCGGTTGGATTCTGGAACCCTGTGGCATGGGAACATGACTGCGGTTTGATTGTGGAACCCACTGGCCTGGGAACATGACCGTGGTTTGATTCTGAAATCCTGTGGCCTGGGAACATGACTGAGGTTTGGTTCTGGAACCCTGTTCCCTGGGAACATGACTGAGGTTTGATTCTGGGCTCCTGTGTCCTGGGAACAAGAATGAGGTTTGAATGTGGAACCCTGTGGCCTGGGAACATGACTGAGGTTTGATTCTGGAACCATGTGTCCTGGGAATATGACTGAGGTTTGCTTCTGGATAACTGTGGCCTGGGAAAATAACTGAGGTTTCATTGTGGAAATATGAGGCCTGGGATCATGAGTGAGGTTTGATGGTGGAACACTCTGGCCTGGCAAAATGACTGAAGCTTGATTCTGGAACCCTGTAGCCTGGGAACTTGACTGAGGTTTGATGGCAGAAACCTGTGGACTGGCAACATGACTGAGGTTTGATTGTGGAACCCTGTGCCCTGGAAACATGACTGTGGCCTGCTACTGGAAACCCATGGCCTGGGAACTTGACATTGCTTTGATTCTGGAACCCTGTGTCCTGGGAACATGACTGAGGTTTGATTCTGGAAATCATTGGCCTGGGAACATGACTGACGTTAGATTGTGGAATCTTGTGGCCTGGGAACATGACTGAGGTTTGATGGAGGAACCCTGTGGCCTGGGAACATGACTGAGGTTTGATGGGGGTACCCTGTGGCGTGGCAACATGACTGAGGCTTGATTCTGGAACCCTGTGGCCTGGGAAATTGACTCTGATTTGATCGCAGAAACCTGTGGACTGGCAACATGACTGAGGTTTGATGGTGGAACCCTGTGCACTGGGAACTTGACTGAGGCCTGATACTGCAACCCCGTGGCCTGGGAACATGACATTGGTTTAATTAAGGAACCCTGTTTCCTGGGAATATGACTGAGCTTTGATGGTTGAACCCTGTGGCCTGGCAAGATGACAGAGGTTTGATTGTGGAACCCTCAGGCTTGAGAACATGACTGAGGCTTGATGGTGGAACCCTGTGGCCTGGCAACAGGACTGAGGTTTGATGGTGGAATCCTGTGGCCTGGCAAGATGACTTTGGTTTGATTGTGGAACACTCTGGCCTGGGAATATGACTGACGTTTAATTCTGGAACCCTGTGGCCTGGGAATATGAGTGAGGCTTGATTCTGGAACCCTGTGGCCTTGGAACATGAATGGGGTTTTACTTTTGAATCCTGTGTCCAGGGAACATGACTGAGGTTTGATTCTGGAACCCTGTGTCCTGGGAACATGACTGAGGTTTGATTCTGGAACCATGTGGCCTGGGAATATGACTGAGGTTTGATTCTGGAAACCATTGGCCTGGGAACATGACTGATGTTAGATTGTGGAATCCTGTGGCCTGGGAACATGACATCGTTTTCGATTCTGAAAACCTGTGGTCTGGGAATATGACTGAGGTTTGATGGTGGTACCCTATGGCCTGGGAGCATGACTTAGCTTTGATTCTGGATCCCTGTGGCCTGGGAACATGACTGAGGCGTGATTCTGGAAACCTGAGGCCTGGGAACATGACATCTGTTTAGATTGTGGAATACTGTGCCCTGGGAACCTGACTGAGGCTTGGTACTTGAACCCTGTGGACTGGCAACATGACTGAGGTTTTATTCTGGAACCCTGTAGCATGGGAACATAACTGAGGATTGATTCTGGAAACCTGTGGCCTGGGAACATGACATCGGTGGAATCTGGAACCCTGTGGCCTGGGAACATGAGAACGGTGTGATTCGGGAACCCTGTGGCCTGAGAACATGTCTGAGGTTTGATGGTGGAAACCTGTGGCCTGGCAACATGACTGAGGTTTGGTTCTGGAACCCTGTTCCCTGGGAACATGACTGAGGTTTGATTCTGGACACCTTTGTCCTGGGAACATGACTGAGGTTTGATTGTGGAACCCTGTGTCCTGGGAACATGACTGAGTTTTGATTCTGGAACCATGTGTCCTGGGAATATGACTGAGGTTTGATTCTGGATACCTGTGGCCTGGGAAAATGACTGAGGTTTCATTGTGGAAATATGTGGCCTGGGATCTTGAGTGAGGTTTGATGGTGGAACACTCTGGCCTGGCAAAATGACTGAAGCTTGATTCTGGAACCCTGTGGCCTGGGAACTTGACTGAGGTTTGATGGCAGAAACCTGTGGACTGGCAACATGACTGAGGTTTGATTGTGGAACCCTGTGCCCTGGAAACATGACTGTGGCCTGCTACTGGAAACCCATGGCCTGGGAACTTGACGTTGGTTTGATTCTGGAACCCTGTGTCCTGGGAACATGATTGAGGTTTGATTCTGGAAACCATTGGTCTGGGAACATGACTGATGTTAGATTGTGGAATCCTGTGGCCTGGGAACATGACTGAGGTTTGATGGAGGAACCCTGTGACCTGGGAACATGACTGAGGTTTGATGGTGGTACCCTGTGGACTGGCAACATGACTGAGGCTTGATTCTGGGACCCTGTGGCCTGGGAAATTGACTCTGATTTGATCGCAGAAACCTGTGGACTGGCAGCATGACTGAGGATTGATGGTGGAACCCTGGGCACTGGGAACATGACGAGATGCCTGACACTGTAACCCCGTGTCCTGAGAACATGACATTGTTTTGATTCTGGAAAGCTGTTTCCTGGGAACATGACTGAGGTTTGATGGTTGAACCCTGTGGACTGGCAACATGACTGACGTTTGATTGTGGCACCCTCAGGCTTGGGAACATTACTGAGGCTTGATGGTGGAACCCTGTGTCCTGGCACCAGGACTGAGGTTTGATGGTGGAACCCTGTGGCCTGGGAACATGACATCGTTTTGGATTCTGGTACCGTGTTGCCTGGGAACATGAAATCGTTTTGATTCTGGAAACCTGTGGCCTGGGAATATGACTGAGGTTTGATGGTGGTACCCTATGGCCTGGCAACATGACTGAGGTTTGATTCTGGATCCCTGTGGCCTGGGAACACGACTGAGGCGTGATTCTGGAAACCTGTGGCCTGGGAACATGACATCTGTTTAGATTGTGGAATACTGTGCCCTGGGAACCCGACTGAGGCTTGGTTCTGGAACCCTGTGGACTGGGAATATGACTGAGGTTTTATTCTGGAACCCTGTAGACTGGGAACATAACTGAGGATTGATTCTGGAACCCTGTGGCCTGGGAACATGACATCGGTTGGATTCTGGAACCCTGTGGCATGGGAACATGACTGCGGTTTGATTGTGGAACCCACTGGCCTGGGAACATGACCGTGGTTTGATTCTGAAACCCTGTGGCCTGGGAACATGACTGAGGTTTGGTTCTGGAACCCTGTTCCCTGGGAACATGACTGAGGTTTGATTCTGGGCTCCTGTGTCCTGGGAACAAGAATGAGGTTTGAATGTGGAACCCTGTGGCCTGGGAACATGACTGAGGTTTGATTCTGGAACCATGTGTCCTGGGAATATGACTGAGGTTTGCTTCTGGATAACTGTGGCCTGGGAAAATAACTGAGGTTTCATTGTGGAAATATGAGGCCTGGGATCATGAGTGAGGTTTGATGGTGGAACACTCTGGCCTGGCAAAATGACTGAAGCTTGATTCTGGAACCCTGTAGCCTGGGAACTTGACTGAGGTTTGATGGCAGAAACCTGTGGACTGGCAACATGACTGAGGTTTGATTGTGGAACCCTGTGCCCTGGAAACATGACTGTGGCCTGCTACTGGAAACCCATGGCCTGGGAACTTGACATTGCTTTGATTCTGGAACCCTGTGTCCTGGGAACATGACTGAGGTTTGATTCTGGAAATCATTGGCCTGGGAACATGACTGACGTTAGATTGTGGAATCTTGTGGCCTGGGAACATGACTGAGGTTTGATGGAGGAACCCTGTGGCCTGGGAACATGACTGAGGTTTGATGGGGGTACCCTGTGGCGTGGCAACATGACTGAGGCTTGATTCTGGAACCCTGTGGCCTGGGAAATTGACTCTGATTTGATCGCAGAAACCTGTGGACTGGCAACATGACTGAGGTTTGATGGTGGAACCCTGTGCACTGGGAACTTGACTGAGGCCTGATACTGCAACCCCGTGGCCTGGGAATATGACATTGGTTTAATTAAGGAACCCTGTTTCCTGGGAACATGACTGAGGTTTGATGGTTGAACCCTGTGGCCTGGCAAGATGACAGAGGTTTGATTGTGGAACCCTCAGGCTTGAGAACATGACTGAGGCTTGATGGTGGAACCCTGTGGCCTGGCAACAGGACTGAGGTTTGATGGTGGAATCCTGTGGCCTGGCAAGATGACTTTGGTTTGATTGTGGAACACTCTGGCCTGGGAATATGACTGATATTTAATTCTGGAACCCTGTGGCCTGGGAATATGAGTGAGGCTTGATTCTGGAACCCTGTGGCCTTGGAACATGAATGGGGTTTTACTTTTGAATCCTGTGTCCAGGGAACATGACTGAGGTTTGATTCTGGAACCCTGTGTCCTGGGAACATGACTGAGGTTTGATTCTGGAACCATGTGGCCTGGGAATATGACTGAGGTTTGATTCTGGAAACCATTGGCCTGGGAACATGACTGATGTTAGATTGTGGAATCCTGTGGCCTGGGAACATGACATCGGTTTGGATTCTGAAAACCTGTGGTCTGGGAATATGACTGAGGTTTGATGGTGGTACCCTATGGCCTGGGAGCATGACTTAGCTTTGATTCTGGATCCCTGTGGCCTGGGAAAATGACTGAGGCGTGATTCTGGAAACCTGAGGCCTGGGAACATGACATCTGTTTAGATTGTGGAATACTGTGCCCTGGGAACCTGACTGAGGCTTGGTACTTGAACCCTGTGGACTGGCAACATGACTGAGGTTTTATTCTGGAACCCTGTAGCATGGGAACATAACTGAGGATTGATTCTGGAAACCTGTGGCCTGGGGACATGACATCGGTGGAATCTGGAACCCTGTGGCCTGGGAACATGAGAACGGTGTGATTCTGGAACCCTGTGGCCTGAGAACATGTCTGAGGTTTGATGGTGGAAACCTGTGGCCTGGCAACATGACTGAGGTTTGGTTCTGGAACCCTGTTCCCTGGGAACATGACTGAGGTTTGATTCTGGACACCTTTGTCCTGGGAACATGACTGAGGTTTGATTGTGGAACCCTGTGTCCTGGGAACATGACTGAGTTTTGATTCTGGAACCATGTGTCCTGGGAATATGACTGAGGTTTGATTCTGGATACCTGTGGCCTGGGAAAATGACTGAGGTTTCATTGTGGAAATATGTGGCCTGGGATCTTGAGTGAGGTTTGATGGTGGAACACTCTGGCCTGGCAAAATGACTGAAGCTTGATTCTGGAACCCTGTGGCCTGGGAAATTGACTGAGGCTTGATGACAGAAACCTGTGGACTGGCAACATGACTGAGGTTTGATTGTGGAACCCTGTGCGCTGGAAACATGACTGTGGCCTGCTACTGGAAACCCATGGCCTGGGAACTTGACGTTGGTTTGATTCTGGAACCCTGTGTCCTGGGAACATGATTGAGGTTTGATTCTGGAAACCATTGGTCTGGGAACATGACTGATGTTAGATTGTGGAATCCTGTGGCCCGGGAACATGACTGAGGTTTGATGGAGGAACCCTGTGGCTTGGGAACATGACTGAGGTTTGATGGTGGTACCCTGTGGACTGGCAACATGACTGAGGCTTGATTCTGGGACCCTGTGGCCTGGGAAATTGACTCTGATTTGATCGCAGAAACCTGTGGACTGGCAACATGACTGAGGATTGATGGTGGAACCCTGGGCACTGGGAACATGCCGAGATGCCTGACACTGTAACCCCGTGTCCTGAGAACATGACATTGTTTTGATTCTGGAAAGCTGTTTCCTGGGAACATGACTGAGGTTTGATGGTTGAACCCTGTGGACTGGCAACATGACTGACGTTTGATTGTGGCACCCTCAGGCTTGGGAACATTACTGAGGCTTGATGGTGGAACCCTGTGTCCTGGCACCAGGACTGAGGTTTGATGGTGGAACTCTGTGGCCTGGGAACATGACATCGTTTTGGATTCTGGTACCGTGTTGCCTGGGAACATGAAATCGTTTTGATTCTGGAAACCTGTGGCCTGGGAATATGACTGAGGTTTGATGGTGGTACCCTATGGCCTGGCAACATGACTGAGGTTTGATTCTGGATCCCTGTGGCCTGGGAACATGACTGAGGCGTGATTCTGGAAACCTGTGGCCTGGGAACATGACATCTGTTTAGATTGTGGAATACTGTGCCCTGGGAACCCGACTGAGGCTTGGTTCTGGAACCCTGTGGACTGGGAATATGACTGAGGTTTTATTCTGGAACCCTGTAGACTGGGAACATAACTGAGGATTGATTCTGGAACCCTGTGGCCTGGGAACATGACATCGGTTGGATTCTGGAACCCTGTGGCATGGGAACATGACTGCGGTTTGATTGTGGAACCCACTGGCCTGGGAACATGACCGTGGTTTGATTCTGAAACCCTGTGGCCTGGGAACATGACTGAGGTTTGGTTCTGGAACCCTGTTCCCTGGGAACATGACTGAGGTTTGATTCTGGGCTCCTGTGTCCTGGGAACAAGAATGAGGTTTGAATGTGGAACCCTGTGGCCTGGGAACATGACTGAGGTTTGATTCTGGAACCATGTGTCCTGGGAATATGACTGAGGTTTGCTTCTGGATAACTGTGGCCTGGGAAAATAACTGAGGTTTCATTGTGGAAATATGAGGCCTGGGATCATGAGTGAGGTTTGATGGTGGAACACTCTGGCCTGGCAAAATGACTGAAGCTTGATTCTGGAACCCTGTAGCCTGGGAACTTGACTGAGGTTTGATGGCAGAAACCTGTGGACTGGCAACATGACTGAGGTTTGATTGTGGAACCCTGTGCCCTGGAAACATGACTGTGGCCTGCTACTGGAAACCCATGGCCTGGGAACTTGACATTGCTTTGATTCTGGAACCCTGTGTCCTGGGAACATGACTGAGGTTTGATTCTGGAAATCATTGGCCTGGGAACATGACTGACGTTAGATTGTGGAATCTTGTGGCCTGGGAACATGACTGAGGTTTGATGGAGGAACCCTGTGGCCTGGGAACATGACTGAGGTTTGATGGGGGTACCCTGTGGCGTGGCAACATGACTGAGGCTTGATTCTGGAACCCTGTGGCCTGGGAAATTGACTCTGATTTGATCGCAGAAACCTGTGGACTGGCAACATGACTGAGGTTTGATGGTGGAACCCTGTGCACTGGGAACTTGACTGAGGCCTGATACTGCAACCCCGTGGCCTGGGAACATGACATTGTTTTAATTAAGGAACCCTGTTTCCTGGGAATATGACTGAGCTTTGATGGTTGAACCCTGTGGCCTGGCAAGATGACAGAGGTTTGATTGTGGAACCCTCAGGCTTGAGAACATGACTGAGGCTTGATGGTGGAACCCTGTGGCCTGGAAACAGGACTGAGGTTTGATGGTGGAATCCTGTGGCCTGGCAAGATGACTTTGGTTTGATTGTGGAACACTCTTGCCTGGGAATATGACTGACGTTTAATTCTGGAACCCTGTGGCCTGGGAATATGAGTGAGGCTTGATTCTGGAACCCTGTGGCCTTGGAACATGAATGGGGTTTTACTTTTGAATCCTGTGTCCAGGGAACATGACTGAGGTTTGATTCTGGAACCCTGTGTCCTGGGAACATGACTGAGGTTTGATTCTGGAACCATGTGGCCTGGGAATATGACTGAGGTTTGATTCTGGAAACCATTGGCCTGGGAACATGACTGATGTTAGATTGTGGAATCCTGTGGCCTGGGAACATGACATCGGTTTGGATTCTGAAAACCTGTGGTCTGGGAATATGACTGAGGTTTGATGGTGGTACCCTATGGCCTGGGAGCATGACTTAGCTTTGATTCTGGATCCCTGTGGCCTGGGAAAATGACTGAGGCGTTATTCTGGAAACCTGAGGCCTGGGAACATGACATCTGTTTAGATTGTGGAATACTGTGCCCTGGGAACCTGACTGAGGCTTGGTACTTGAACCCTGTGGACTGGCAACATGACTGAGGTTTTATTCTGGAACCCTGTAGCATGGGAACATAACTGAGGATTGATTCTGGAAACCTGTGGCCTGGGAACATGACATCGGTGGAATCTGGAACCCTGTGGCCTGGGAACATGAGAACGGTGTGATTCTGGAACCCTGTGGCCCGAGAACATGTCTGAGGTTTGATGGTGGAAACCTGTGGCCTGGCAACATGACTGAGGTCTGGTTCTGGAACCCTGTTCCCTGGGAACATGACTGAGGTTTGATTCTGGACACCTTTGTCCTGGGAACATGACTGAGGTTTGATTGTGGAACCCTGTGTCCTGGGAACATGACTGAGTTTTGATTCTGGAACCATGTGTCCTGGGAATATGACTGAGGTTTGATTCTGGATACCTGTGGCCTGGGAAAATGACTGAGGTTTCATTGTGGAAATATGTGGCCTGGGATCTTGAGTGAGGTTTGATGGTGGAACACTCTGGCCTGGCAAAATGACTGAAGCTTGATTCTGGAACCCTGTGGCCTGGGAACTTGACTGAGGTTTGATGGCAGAAACCTGTGGACTGGCAACATGACTGAGGTTTGATTGTGGAACCCTGTGCCCTGGAAACATGACTGTGGCCTGCTACTGGAAACCCATGGCCTGGGAACTTGATGTTGGTTTGATTCTGGAACCCTGTGTCCTGGGAACATGATTGAGGTTTGATTCTGGAAACCATTGGTCTGGGAACATGACTGATGTTAGATTGTGGAATCCTGTGGCCTGGGAACATGACTGAGGTTTGATGGAGGAACCCTGTGGCCTGGGAACATGACTGAGGTTTGATGGTGGTACCCTGTGGACTGGCAACATGACTGAGGCTTGATTCTGGGACCCTGTGGCCTGGGAAATTGACTCTGATTTGATCGCAGAAACCTGTGGACTGGCAGCATGACTGAGGATTGATGGTGGAACCCTGGGCACTGGGAACATGACGAGATGCCTGACACTGTAACCCCGTGTCCTGAAAACATGACATTGTTTTGATTCTGGAAAGCTGTTTCCTGGGAACATGACTGAGGTTTGATGGTTGAACCCTGTGGACTGGCAACATGACTGACGTTTGATTGTGGCACCCTCAGGCTTGGGAACATTACTGAGGCTTGATGGTGGAACCCTGTGTCCTGGCACCAGGACTGAGGTTTGATGGTGGAACCCTGTGGCCTGGGAACATGACATCGTTTTGGATTCTGGTACCGTGTTGCCTGGGAACATGAAATCGTTTTGATTCTGGAAACCTGTGGCCTGGGAATATGACTGAGGTTTGATGGTGGTACCCTATGGCCTGGCAACATGACTGAGGTTTGATTCTGGATCCCTGTGGCCTGGGAACACGACTGAGGCGTGATTCTGGAAACCTGTGGCCTGGGAACATGACATCTGTTTAGATTGTGGAATACTGTGCCCTGGGAACCCGACTGAGGCTTGGTTCTGGAACCCTGTGGACTGGGAATATGACTGAGGTTTTATTCTGGAACCCTGTAGACTGGGAACATAACTGAGGATTGATTCTGGAACCCTGTGGCCTGGGAACATGACATCGGTTGGATTCTGGAACCCTGTGGCATGGGAACATGACTGCGGTTTGATTGTGGAACCCACTGGCCTGGGAACATGACCGTGGTTTGATTCTGAAACCCTGTGGCCTGGGAACATGACTGAGGTTTGGTTCTGGAACCCTGTTCCCTGGGAACATGACTGAGGTTTGATTCTGGGCTCCTGTGTCCTGGGAACAAGAATGAGGTTTGAATGTGGAACCCTGTGGCCTGGGAACATGACTGAGGTTTGATTCTGGAACCATGTGTCCTGGGAATATGACTGAGGTTTGCTTCTGGATAACTGTGGCCTGGGAAAATAACTGAGGTTTCATTGTGGAAATATGAGGCCTGGGATCATGAGTGAGGTTTGATGGTGGAACACTCTGGCCTGGCAAAATGACTGAAGCTTGATTCTGGAACCCTGTGGCCTGGGAACTTGACTGAGGCTTGATGACAGAAACCTGTGGACTGGCAAAATGACTGAGGTTTGATTGTGGAACCCTGTGCGCTGGAAACATGACTGTGGCCTGCTACTGGAAACCCATGGCCTGGGAACTTGACGTTGGTTTGATTCTGGAACCCTGTGTCCTGGGAACATGATTGAGGTTTGATTCTGGAAACCATTGGTCTGGGAACATGACTGATGTTAGATTGTGGAATCCTGTGGCCCGGGAACATGACTGAGGTTTGATGGAGGAACCCTGTGGCTTGGGAACATGACTGAGGTTTGATGGTGGTACCCTGTGGACTGGCAACATGACTGAGGCTTGATTCTGGGACCCTGTGGCCTGGGAAATTGACTCTGATTTGATCGCAGAAACCTGTGGACTGGCAACATGACTGAGGATTGATGGTGGAACCCTGGGCACTGGGAACATGCCGAGATGCCTGACACTGTAACCCCGTGTCCTGAGAACATGACATTGTTTTGATTCTGGAAAGCTGTTTCCTGGGAACATGACTGAGGTTTGATGGTTGAACCCTGTGGACTGGCAACATGACTGACGTTTGATTGTGGCACCCTCAGGCTTGGGAACATTACTGAGGCTTGATGGTGGAACCCTGTGTCCTGGCACCAGGACTGAGGTTTGATGGTGGAACCCTGTGGCCTGGGAACATGACATCGTTTTGGATTCTGGTACCGTGTTGCCTGGGAACATGAAATCGTTTTGATTCTGGAAACCTGTGGCCTGGGAATATGACTGAGGTTTGATGGTGGTACCCTATGGCCTGGCAACATGACTGAGGTTTGATTCTGGATCCCTGTGGCCTGGGAACATGACTGAGGCGTGATTCTGGAAACCTGTGGCCTGGGAACATGACATCTGTTTAGATTGTGGAATACTGTGCCCTGGGAACCCGACTGAGGCTTGGTTCTGGAACCCTGTGGACTGGGAATATGACTGAGGTTTTATTCTGGAACCCTGTAGACTGGGAACATAACTGAGGATTGATTCTGGAACCCTGTGGCCTGGGAACATGACTGCGGTTTGATTGTGGAACCCACTGGCCTGGGAACATGACCGTGGTTTGATTCTGAAACCCTGTGGCCTGGGAACATGACTGAGGTTTGGTTCTGGAACCCTGTTCCCTGGGAACATGACTGAGGTTTGATTCTGGGCTCCTGTGTCCTGGGAACAAGAATGAGGTTTGAATGTGGAACCCTGTGGCCTGGGAACATGACTGAGGTTTGATTCTGGAACCATGTGTCCTGGGAATATGACTGAGGTTTGCTTCTGGATAACTGTGGCCTGGGAAAATAACTGAGGTTTCATTGTGGAAATATGAGGCCTGGGATCATGAGTGAGGTTTGATGGTGGAACCCTCTGGCCTGGCAAAATGACTGAAGCTTGATTCTGGAACCCTGTAGCCTGGGAACTTGACTGAGGTTTGATGGCAGAAACCTGTGGACTGGCAACATGACTGAGGTTTGATTGTGGAACCCTGTGCCCTGGAAACATGACTGTGGCCTGCTACTGGAAACCCATGGCCTGGGAACTTGACATTGCTTTGATTCTGGAACCCTGTGTCCTGGGAACATGACTGAGGTTTGATTCTGGAAATCATTGGCCTGGGAACATGACTGACGTTAGATTGTGGAATCTTGTGGCCTGGGAACATGACTGAGGTTTGATGGAGGAACCCTGTGGCCTGGGAACATGACTGAGGTTTGATGGGGGTACCCTGTGGCGTGGCAACATGACTGAGGCTTGATTCTGGAACCCTGTGGCCTGGGAAATTGACTCTGATTTGATCGCAGAAACCTGTGGACTGGCAACATGACTGAGGTTTGATGGTGGAACCCTGTGCACTGGGAACTTGACTGAGGCCTGATGCTGCAACCCCGTGGCCTGGGAACATGACATTGTTTTAATTAAGGAAACCTGTTTCCTGGGAATATGACTGAGCTTTGATGGTTGAACCCTGTGGCCTGGCAAGATGACAGAGGTTTGATTGTGGAACCCTCAGGCTTGAGAACATGACTGAGGCTTGATGGTGGAACCCTGTGGCCTGGAAACAGGACTGAGGTTTGATGGTGGAATCCTGTGGCCTGGCAAGATGACTTTGGTTTGATTGTGGAACACTCTTGCCTGGGAATATGACTGACGTTTAATTCTGGAACCCTGTGGCCTGGGAATATGAGTGAGGCTTGATTCTGGAACCCTGTGGCCTTGGAACATGAATGGGGTTTTACTTTTGAATCCTGTGTCCAGGGAACATGACTGAGGTTTGATTCTGGAACCCTGTGTCCTGGGAACATGACTGAGGTTTGATTCTGGAACCATGTGGCCTGGGAATATGACTGAGGTTTGATTCTGGAAACCATTGGCCTGGGAACATGACTGATGTTAGATTGTGGAATCCTGTGGCCTGGGAACATGACATCGGTTTGGATTCTGAAAACCTGTGGTCTGGGAATATGACTGAGGTTTGATGGTGGTACCCTATGGCCTGGGAGCATGACTTAGCTTTGATTCTGGATCCCTGTGGCCTGGGAAAATGACTGAGGCGTTATTCTGGAAACCTGAGGCCTGGGAACATGACATCTGTTTAGATTGTGGAATACTGTGCCCTGGGAACCTGACTGAGGCTTGGTACTTGAACCCTGTGGACTGGCAACATGACTGAGGTTTTATTCTGGAACCCTGTAGCATGGGAACATAACTGAGGATTGATTCTGGAAACCTGTGGCCTGGGAACATGACATCGGTGGAATCTGGAACCCTGTGGCCTGGGAACATGAGAACGGTGTGATTCTGCAACCCTGTGGCCTGAGAACATGTCTGAGGTTTGATGGTGGAAACCTGTGGCCTTGCAACATGACTGAGGTCTGGTTCTGGAACCCTGTTCCCTGGGAACATGACTGAGGTTTGATTCTGGACACCTTTGTCCTGGGAACATGACTGAGGTTTGATTGTGGAACCCTGTGTCCTGGGAACATGACTGAGTTTTGATTCTGGAACCATGTGTCCTGGGAATATGACTGAGGTTTGATTCTGGATACCTGTGGCCTGGGAAAATGACTGAGGTTTCATTGTGGAAATATGTGGCCTGGGATCTTGAGTGAGGTTTGATGGTGGAACACTCTGGCCTGGCAAAATGACTGAAGCTTGATTCTGGAACCCTGTGGCCTGGGAACTTGACTGAGGTTTGATGGCAGAAACCTGTGGACTGGCAACATGACTGAGGTTTGATTGTGGAACCCTGTGCCCTGGAAACATGACTGTGGCCTGCTACTGGAAACCCATGGCCTGGGAACTTGATGTTGGTTTGATTCTGGAACCCTGTGTCCTGGGAACATGATTGAGGTTTGATTCTGGAAACCATTGGTCTGGGAACATGACTGATGTTAGATTGTGGAATCCTGTGGCCTGGGAACATGACTGAGGTTTGATGGAGGAACCCTGTGGCCTGGGAACATGACTGAGGTTTGATGGTGGTACCCTGTGGACTGGCAACATGACTGAGGCTTGATTCTGGGACCCTGTGGCCTGGGAAATTGACTCTGATTTGATCGCAGAAACCTGTGGACTGGCAGCATGACTGAGGATTGATGGTGGAACCCTGGGCACTGGGAACATGACGAGATGCCTGACACTGTAACCCCGTGTCCTGAAAACATGACATTGTTTTGATTCTGGAAAGCTGTTTCCTGGGAACATGACTGAGGTTTGATGGTTGAACCCTGTGGACTGGCAACATGACTGACGTTTGATTGTGGCACCCTCAGGCTTGGGAACATTACTGAGGCTTGATGGTGGAACCCTGTGTCCTGGCACCAGGACTGAGGTTTGATGGTGGAACCCTGTGGCCTGGGAACATGACATCGTTTTGGATTCTGGTACCGTGTTGCCTGGGAACATGAAATCGTTTTGATTCTGGAAACCTGTGGCCTGGGAATATGACTGAGGTTTGATGGTGGTACCCTATGGCCTGGCAACATGACTGAGGTTTGATTCTGGATCCCTGTGGCCTGGGAACACGACTGAGGCGTGATTCTGGAAACCTGTGGCCTGGGAACATGACATCTGTTTAGATTGTGGAATACTGTGCCCTGGGAACCCGACTGAGGCTTGGTTCTGGAACCCTGTGGACTGGGAATATGACTGAGGTTTTATTCTGGAACCCTGTAGACTGGGAACATAACTGAGGATTGATTCTGGAACCCTGTGGCCTGGGAACATGACATCGGTTGGATTCTGGAACCCTGTGGCATGGGAACATGACTGCGGTTTGATTGTGGAACCCACTGGCCTGGGAACATGACCGTGGTTTGATTCTGAAACCCTGTGGCCTGGGAACATGACTGAGGTTTGGTTCTGGAACCCTGTTCCCTGGGAACATGACTGAGGTTTGATTCTGGGCTCCTGTGTCCTGGGAACAAGAATGAGGTTTGAATGTGGAACCCTGTGGCCTGGGAACATGACTGAGGTTTGATTCTGGAACCATGTGTCCTGGGAATATGACTGAGGTTTGCTTCTGGATAACTGTGGCCTGGGAAAATAACTGAGGTTTCATTGTGGAAATATGAGGCCTGGGATCATGAGTGAGGTTTGATGGTGGAACACTCTGGCCTGGCAAAATGACTGAAGCTTGATTCTGGAACCCTGTGGCCTGGGAACTTGACTGAGGCTTGATGACAGAAACCTGTGGACTGGCAACATGACTGAGGTTTGATTGTGGAACCCTGTGCGCTGGAAACATGACTGTGGCCTGCTACTGGAAACCCATGGCCTGGGAACTTGACGTTGGTTTGATTCTGGAACCCTGTGTCCTGGGAACATGATTGAGGTTTGATTCTGGAAACCATTGGTCTGGGAACATGACTGATGTTAGATTGTGGAATCCTGTGGCCCGGGAACATGACTGAGGTTTGATGGAGGAACCCTGTGGCTTGGGAACATGACTGAGGTTTGATGGTGGTACCCTGTGGACTGGCAACTTGACTGAGGCTTGATTCTGGGACCCTGTGGCCTGGGAAATTGACTCTGATTTGATCGCAGAAACCTGTGGACTGGCAACATGACTGAGGATTGATGGTGGAACCCTGGGCACTGGGAACATGCCGAGATGCCTGACACTGTAACCCCGTGTCCTGAGAACATGACATTGTTTTGATTCTGGAAAGCTGTTTCCTGGGAACATGACTGAGGTTTGATGGTTGAACCCTGTGGACTGGCAACATGACTGACGTTTGATTGTGGCACCCTCAGGCTTGGGAACATTACTGAGGCTTGATGGTGGAACCCTGTGTCCTGGCACCAGGACTGAGGTTTGATGGTGGAACCCTGTGGCCTGGGAACATGACATCGTTTTGGATTCTGGTACCGTGTTGCCTGGGAACATGAAATCGTTTTGATTCTGGAAACCTGTGGCCTGGGAATATGACTGAGGTTTGATGGTGGTACCCTATGGCCTGGCAACATGACTGAGGTTTGATTCTGGATCCCTGTGGCCTGGGAACATGACTGAGGCGTGATTCTGGAAACCTGTGGCCTGGGAACATGACATCTGTTTAGATTGTGGAATACTGTGCCCTGGGAACCCGACTGAGGCTTGGTTCTGGAACCCTGTGGACTGGGAATATGACTGAGGTTTTATTCTGGAACCCTGTAGACTGGGAACATAACTGAGGATTGATTCTGGAACCCTGTGGCCTGGGAACATGACATCGGTTGGATTCTGGAACCCTGTGGCATGGGAACATGACTGCGGTTTGATTGTGGAACCCACTGGCCTGGGAACATGACCGTGGTTTGATTCTGAAACCCTGTGGCCTGGGAACATGACTGAGGTTTGGTTCTGGAACCCTGTTCCCTGGGAAAATGACTGAGGTTTGATTCTGGGCTCCTGTGTCCTGGGAACAAGAATGAGGTTTGAATGTGGAACCCTGTGGCCTGGGAACATGACTGAGGTTTGATTCTGGAACCATGTGTCCTGGGAATATGACTGAGGTTTGCTTCTGGATAACTGTGGCCTGGGAAAATAACTGAGGTTTCATTGTGGAAATATGAGGCCTGGGATCATGAGTGAGGTTTGATGGTGGAACACTCTGGCCTGGCAAAATGACTGAAGCTTGATTCTGGAACCCTGTAGCCTGGGAACTTGACTGAGGTTTGATGGCAGAAACCTGTGGACTGGCAACATGACTGAGGTTTGATTGTGGAACCCTGTGCCCTGGAAACATGACTGTGGCCTGCTACTGGAAACCCATGGCCTGGGAACTTGACATTGCTTTGATTCTGGAACCCTGTGTCCTGGGAACATGACTGAGGTTTGATTCTGGAAATCATTGGCCTGGGAACATGACTGACGTTAGATTGTGGAATCTTGTGGCCTGGGAACATGACTGAGGTTTGATGGAGGAACCCTGTGGCCTGGGAACATGACTGAGGTTTGATGGGGGTACCCTGTGGCGTGGCAACATGACTGAGGCTTGATTCTGGAACCCTGTGGCCTGGGAAATTGACTCTGATTTGATCGCAGAAACCTGTGGACTGGCAACATGACTGAGGTTTGATGGTGGAACCCTGTGCACTGGGAACTTGACTGAGGCCTGATACTGCAACCCCGTGGCCTGGGAACATGACATTGTTTTAATTAAGGAACCCTGTTTCCTGGGAATATGACTGAGCTTTGATGGTTGAACCCTGTGGCCTGGCAAGATGACAGAGGTTTGATTGTGGAACCCTCAGGCTTGAGAACATGACTGAGGCTTGATGGTGGAACCCTGTGGCCTGGCAACAGGACTGAGGTTTGATGGTGGAATCCTGTGGCCTGGCAAGATGACTTTGGTTTGATTGTGGAACACTCTGGCCTGGGAATATGACTGACGTTTAATTCTGGAACCCTGTGGCCTGGGAATATGAGTGAGGCTTGATTCTGGAACCCTGTGGCCTTGGAACATGAATGGGGTTTTACTTTTGAATCCTGTGTCCAGGGAACATGACTGAGGTTTGATTCTGGAACCCTGTGTCCTGGGAACATGACTGAGGTTTGATTCTGGAACCATGTGGCCTGGGAATATGACTGAGGTTTGATTCTGGAAACCATTGGCCTGGGAACATGACTGATGTTAGATTGTGGAATCCTGTGGCCTGGGAACATGACATCGGTTTGGATTCTGAAAACCTGTGGTCTGGGAATATGACTGAGGTTTGATGGTGGTACCCTATGGCCTGGGAGCATGACTTAGCTTTGATTCTGGATCCCTGTGGCCTGGGAAAATGACTGAGGCGTTATTCTGGAAACCTGAGGCCTGGGAACATGACATCTGTTTAGATTGTGGAATACTGTGCCCTGGGAACCTGACTGAGGCTTGGTACTTGAACCCTGTGGACTGGCAACATGACTGAGGTTTTATTCTGGAACCCTGTAGCATGGGAACATAACTGAGGATTGATTCTGGAAACCTGTGGCCTGGGAACATGACATCGGTGGAATCTGGAACCCTGTGGCCTGGGAACATGAGAACGGTGTGATTCTGGAACCCTGTGGCCTGAGAACATGTCTGAGGTTTGATGGTGGAAACCTGTGGCCTTGCAACATGACTGAGGTCTGGTTCTGGAACCCTGTTCCCTGGGAACATGACTGAGGTTTGATTCTGGACACCTTTGTCCTGGGAACATGACTGAGGTTTGATTGTGGAACCCTGTGTCCTGGGAACATGACTGAGTTTTGATTCTGGAACCATGTGTCCTGGGAATATGACTGAGGTTTGATTCTGGATACCTGTGGCCTGGGAAAATGACTGAGGTTTCATTGTGGAAATATGTGGCCTGGGATCTTGAGTGAGGTTTGATGGTGGAACACTCTGGCCTGGCAAAATGACTGAAGCTTGATTCTGGAACCCTGTGGCCTGGGAACTTGACTGAGGTTTGATGGCAGAAACCTGTGGACTGGCAACATGACTGAGGTTTGATTGTGGAACCCTGTGCCCTGGAAACATGACTGTGGCCTGGTACTGGAAACCCATGGCCTGGGAACTTGATGTTGGTTTGATTCTGGAACCCTGTGTCCTGGGAACATGATTGAGGTTTGATTCTGGAAACCATTGGTCTGGGAACATGACTGATGTTAGATTGTGGAATCCTGTGGCCTGGGAACATGACTGAGGTTTGATGGAGGAACCCTGTGGCCTGGGAACATGACTGAGGTTTGATGGTGGTACCCTGTGGACTGGCAACATGACTGAGGCTTGATTCTGGGCCCTGTGGCCTGGGAAATTGACTCTGATTTGATCGCAGAAACCTGTGGACTGGCAGCATGACTGAGGATTGATGGTGGAACCCTGGGCACTGGGAACATGACGAGATGCCTGACACTGTAACCCCGTGTCCTGAGAACATGACATTGTTTTGATTCTGGAAAGCTGTTTCCTGGGAACATGACTGAGGTTTGATGGTTGAACCCTGTGGACTGGCAACATGACTGACGTTTGATTGTGGCACCCTCAGGCTTGGGAACATTACTGAGGCTTGATGGTGGAACCCTGTGTCCTGGCACCAGGACTGAGGTTTGATGGTGGAACCCTGTGGCCTGGGAACATGACATCGTTTTGGATTCTGGTACCGTGTTGCCTGGGAACATGAAATCGTTTTGATTCTGGAAACCTGTGGCCTGGGAATATGACTGAGGTTTGATGGTGGTACCCTATGGCCTGGCAACATGACTGAGGTTTGATTCTGGATCCCTGTGGCCTGGGAACACGACTGAGGCGTGATTCTGGAAACCTGTGGCCTGGGAACATGACATCTGTTTAGATTGTGGAATACTGTGCCCTGGGAACCCGACTGAGGCTTGGTTCTGGAACCCTGTGGACTGGGAATATGACTGAGGTTTTATTCTGGAACCCTGTAGACTGGGAACATAACTGAGGATTGATTCTGGAACCCTGTGGCCTGGGAACATGACATCGGTTGGATTCTGGAACCCTGTGGCATGGGAACATGACTGCGGTTTGATTGTGGAACCCACTGGCCTGGGAACATGACCGTGGTTTGATTCTGAAACCCTGTGGCCTGGGAACATGACTGAGGTTTGGTTCTGGAACCCTGTTCCCTGGGAACATGACTGAGGTTTGATTCTGGGCTCCTGTGTCCTGGGAACAAGAATGAGGTTTGAATGTGGAACCCTGTGGCCTGGGAACATGACTGAGGTTTGATTCTGGAACCATGTGTCCTGGGAATATGACTGAGGTTTGCTTCTGGATAACTGTGGCCTGGGAAAATAACTGAGGTTTCATTGTGGAAATATGAGGCCTGGGATCATGAGTGAGGTTTGATGGTGGAACACTCTGGCCTGGCAAAATGACTGAAGCTTGATTCTGGAACCCTGTAGCCTGGGAACTTGACTGAGGTTTGATGGCAGAAACCTGTGGACTGGCAACATGACTGAGGTTTGATTGTGGAACCCTGTGCCCTGGAAACATGACTGTGGCCTGCTACTGGAAACCCATGGCCTGGGAACTTGACATTGCTTTGATTCTGGAACCCTGTGTCCTGGGAACATGACTGAGGTTTGATTCTGGAAATCATTGGCCTGGGAACATGACTGACGTTAGATTGTGGAATCTTGTGGCCTGGGAACATGACTGAGGTTTGATGGAGGAACCCTGTGGCCTGGGAACATGACTGAGGTTTGATGGGGGTACCCTGTGGCGTGGCAACATGACTGAGGCTTGATTCTGGAACCCTGTGGCCTGGGAAATTGACTCTGATTTGATCGCAGAAACCTGTGGACTGGCAACATGACTGAGGTTTGATGGTGGAACCCTGTGCACTGGGAACTTGACTGAGGCCTGATACTGCAACCCCGTGGCCTGGGAACATGACATTGGTTTAATTAAGGAACCCTGTTTCCTGGGAATATGACTGAGCTTTGATGGTTGAACCCTGTGGCCTGGCAAGATGACAGAGGTTTGATTGTGGAACCCTCAGGCTTGAGAACATGACTGAGGCTTGATGGTGGAACCCTGTGGCCTGGCAACAGGACTGAGGTTTGATGGTGGAATCCTGTGGCCTGGCAAGATGACTTTGGTTTGATTGTGGAACACTCTGGCCTGGGAATATGACTGACGTTTAATTCTGGAACCCTGTGGCCTGGGAATATGAGTGAGGCTTGATTCTGGAACCCTGTGGCCTTGGAACATGAATGGGGTTTTACTTTTGAATCCTGTGTCCAGGGAACATGACTGAGGTTTGATTCTGGAACCCTGTGTCCTGGGAACATGACTGAGGTTTGATTCTGGAACCATGTGGCCTGGGAATATGACTGAGGTTTGATTCTGGAAACCATTGGCCTGGGAACATGACTGATGTTAGATTGTGGAATCCTGTGGCCTGGGAACAGGACATCGGTTTGGATTCTGAAAACCTGTGGTCTGGGAATATGACTGAGGTTTGATGGTCGTACCCTATGGCCTGGGAGCATGACTTAGCTTTGATTCTGGATCCCTGTGGCCTGGGAACATGACTGAGGCGTTATTCTGGAAACCTGAGGCCTGGGAACATGACATCTGTTTAGATTGTGGAATACTGTGCCCTGGGAACCTGACTGAGGCTTGGTACTTGAACCCTGTGGACTGGCAACATGACTGAGGTTTTATTCTGGAAGCCTGTAGCATGGGAACATAACTGAGGATTGATTCTGGAAACCTGTGGCCTGGGAACATGACATCGGTGGAATCTGGAACCCTGTGGCCTGGGAACATGAGAACGGTGTGATTCTGGAACCCTGTGGCCTGAGAACATGTCTGAGGTTTGATGGTGGAAACCTGTGGCCTGGCAACATGACTGAGGTTTGGTTCTGGAACCCTGTTCCCTGGGAACATGACTGAGGTTTGATTCTGGACACCTTTGTCCTGGGAACATGACTGAGGTTTGATTGTGGAACCCTGTGTCCTGGGAACATGACTGAGTTTTGATTCTGGAACCATGTGTCCTGGGAATATGACTGAGGTTTGATTCTGGATACCTGTGGCCTGGGAAAATGACTGAGGTTTCATTGTGGAAATATGTGGCCTGGGATCTTGAGTGAGGTTTGATGGTGGAACACTCTGGCCTGGCAAAATGACTGAAGCTTGATTCTGGAACCCTGTGGCCTGGGAACTTGACTGAGGTTTGATGGCAGAAACCTGTGGACTGGCAACATGACTGAGGTTTGATTGTGGAACCCTGTGCCCTGGAAACATGACTGTGGCCTGGTCCTGGAAACCCATGGCCTGGGAACTTGACGTTGGTTTGATTCTGTAACCCTGTGTCCTGGGAACATGATTGAGGTTTGATTCTGGAAACCATTGGTCTGGGAACATGACTGATGTTAGATTGTGGAATCCTGTGGCCCGGGAACATGACTGAGGTTTGATGGAGGAACCCTGTGGCCTGGGAACATGACTGAGGTTTGATGGTGGTACCCTGTGGACTGGCAACATGACTGAGGCTTGATTCTGGGACCCTGTGGCCTGGGAAATTGACTCTGATTTGATCGCAGAAACCTGTGGACTGGCAGCATGACTGAGGATTGATGGTGGAACCCTGGGCACTGGGAACATGACGAGATGCCTGACACTGTAACCCCGTGTCCTGAGAACATGACATTGTTTTGATTCTGGAAAGCTGTTTCCTGGGAACATGACTGAGGTTTGATGGTTGAACCCTGTGGACTGGCAACATGACTGACGTTTGATTGTGGCACCCTCAGGCTTGGGAACATTACTGAGGCTTGATGGTGGAACCCTGTGTCCTGGCACCAGGACTGAGGTTTGATGGTGGAACCCTGTGTCCTGGGAACATGACATCGTTTTGGATTCTGGTACCGTGTTGCCTGGGAACATGAAATCGTTTTGATTCTGGAAACCTGTGGCCTGGGAATATGACTGAGGTTTGATGGTGGTACCCTATGGCCTGGCAACATGACTGAGGTTTGATTCTGGATCCCTGTGGCCTGGGAACATGACTGAGGCGTGATTCTGGAAACCTGTGGCCTGGGAACATGACATCTGTTTAGATTGTGGAATACTGTGCCCTGGGAACCCGACTGAGGCTTGGTTCTGGAACCCTGTGGACTGGGAATATGACTGAGGTTTTATTCTGGAACCCTGTAGACTGGGAACATAACTGAGGATTGATTCTGGAACCCTGTGGCCTGGGAACATGACATCGGTTGGATTCTGGAACCCTGTGGCATGGGAACATGACTGCGGTTTGATTGTGGAACCCACTGGCCTGGGAACATGACCGTGGTTTGATTCTGAAACCCTGTGGCCTGGGAACATGACTGAGGTTTGGTTCTGGAACCCTGTTCCCTGGGAACATGACTGAGGTTTGATTCTGGGCTCCTGTGTCCTGGGAACAAGAATGAGGTTTGAATGTGGAACCCTGTGGCCCGGGAACATGACTGAGGTTTGATTCTGGAACCATGTGTCCTGGGAATATGACTGAGGTTTGCTTCTGGATAACTGTGGCCTGGGAAAATAACTGAGGTTTCATTGTGGAAATATGAGGCCTGGGATCATGAGTGAGGTTTGATGGTGGAACACTCTGGCCTGGCAAAATGACTGAAGCTTGATTCTGGAACCCTGTAGCCTGGGAACTTGACTGAGGTTTGATGGCAGAAACCTGTGGACTGGCAACATGACTGAGGTTTGATTGTGGAACCCTGTGCCCTGGAAACATGACTGTGGCCTGCTACTGGAAACCCATGGCCTGGGAACTTGACATTGCTTTGATTCTGGAACCCTTTGTCCTGGGAACATGACTGAGGTTTGATTCTGGAAATCATTGGCCTGGGAACATGACTGACGTTAGATTGTGGAATCTTGTGGCCTGGGAACATGACTGAGGTTTGATGGAGGAACCCTGTGGCCTGGGAACATGACTGAGGTTTGATGGGGGTACCCTGTGGCGTGGCAACATGACTGAGGCTTGATTCTGGAACCCTGTGGCCTGGGAAATTGACTCTGATTTGATCGCAGAAACCTGTGGACTGGCAACATGACTGAGGTTTGATGGTGGAACCCTGTGCACTGGGAACTTGACTGAGGCCTGATACTGCAACCCCGTGGCCTGGGAATATGACATTGGTTTAATTAAGGAACCCTGTTTCCTGGGAACATGACTGAGGTTTGATGGTTGAACCCTGTGGCCTGGCAAGATGACAGAGGTTTGATTGTGGAACCCTCAGGCTTGAGAACATGACTGAGGCTTGATGGTGGAACCCTGTGGCCTGGCAACAGGACTGAGGTTTGATGGTGGAATCCTGTGGCCTGGCAAGATGACTTTGGTTTGATTGTGGAACACTCTGGCCTGGGAATATGACTGACATTTAATTCTGGAACCCTGTGGCCTGGGAATATGAGTGAGGCTTGATTCTGGAACCCTGTGGCCTTGGAACATGAATGGGGTTTTACTTTTGAATCCTGTGTCCAGGGAACATGACTGAGGTTTGATTCTGGAACCCTGTGTCCTGGGAACATGACTGAGGTTTGATTCTGGAACCATGTGGCCTGGGAATATGACTGAGGTTTGATTCTGGAAACCATTGGCCTGGGAACATGACTGATGTTAGATTGTGGAATCCTGTGGCCTGGGAACATGACATCGGTTTGGATTCTGAAAACCTGTGGTCTGGGAATATGACTGAGGTTTGATGGTGGTACCCTATGGCCTGGGAGCATGACTTAGCTTTGATTCTGGATCCCTGTGGCCTGGGAACATGACTGAGGCGTGATTCTGGAAACCTGAGGCCTGGGAACATGACATCTGTTTAGATTGTGGAATACTGTGCCCTGGGAACCTGACTGAGGCTTGGTACTTGAACCCTGTGGACTGGCAACATGACTGAGGTTTTATTCTGGAACCCTGTAGCATGGGAACATAACTGAGGATTGATTCTGGAAACCTGTGGCCTGGGAACATGACATCGGTGGAATCTGGAACCCTGTGGCCTGGGAACATGAGAACGGTGTGATTCTGGAACCCTGTGGCCTGAGAACATGTCTGAGGTTTGATGGTGGAAACCTGTGGCCTGGCAACATGACTGAGGTCTGGTTCTGGAACCCTGTTCCCTGGGAACATGACTGAGGTTTGATTCTGGACACCTTTGTCCTGGGAACATGACTGAGGTTTGATTGTGGAACCCTGTGTCCTGGGAACATGACTGAGTTTTGATTCTGGAACCATGTGTCCTGGGAATATGACTGAGGTTTGATTCTGGATACCTGTGGCCTGGGAAAATGACTGAGGTTTCATTGTGGAAATATGTGGCCTGGGATCTTGAGTGAGGTTTGATGGTGGAACACTCTGGCCTGGCAAAATGACTGAAGCTTGATTCTGGAACCCTGTGGCCTGGGAACTTGACTGAGGTTTGATGACAGAAACCTGTGGACTGGCAACATGACTGAGGTTTGATTGTGGAACCCTGTGCCCTGGAAACATGACTGTGGCCTGCTACTGGAAACCCATGGCCTGGGAACTTGACATTGCTTTGATTCTGGAACCCTGTGTCCTGGGAACATGACTGAGGTTTGATTCTGGAAATCATTGGCCTGGGAACATGACTGACGTTAGATTGTGGAATCTTGTGGCCTGGGAACATGACTGAGGTTTGATGGAGGAACCCTGTGGCCTGGGAACATGACTGAGGTTTGATGGGGGTACCCTGTGGCGTGGCAACATGACTGAGGCTTGATTCTGGAACCCTGTGGCCTGGGAAATTGACTCTGATTTGATCGCAGAAACCTGTGGACTGGCAACATGACTGAGGTTTGATGGTGGAACCCTGTGCACTGGGAACTTGACTGAGGCCTGATACTGCAACCCCGTGGCCTGGGAACATGACATTGTTTTAATTAAGGAACCCTGTTTCCTGGGAATATGACTGAGCTTTGATGGTTGAACCCTGTGGCCTGGCAAGATGACAGAGGTTTGATTGTGGAACCCTCAGGCTTGAGAACATGACTGAGGCTTGATGGTGGAACCCTGTGGCCTGGAAACAGGACTGAGGTTTGATGGTGGAATCCTGTGGCCTGGCAAGATGACTTTGGTTTGATTGTGGAACACTCTGGCCTGGGAATATGACTGACGTTTAATTCTGGAACCCTGTGGCCTGGGAATATGAGTGAGGCTTGATTCTGGAACCCTGTGGCCTTGGAACATGAATGGGGTTTTACTTTTGAATCCTGTGTCCAGGGAACATGACTGAGGTTTGATTCTGGAACCCTGTGTCCTGGGAACATGACTGAGGTTTGATTCTGGAACCATGTGGCCTGGGAATATGACTGAGGTTTGATTCTGGAAACCATTGGCCTGGGAACATGACTGATGTTAGATTGTGGAATCCTGTGGCCTGGGAACATGACATCGGTTTGGATTCTGAAAACCTGTGGTCTGGGAATATGACTGAGGTTTGATGGTGGTACCCTATGGCCTGGGAGCATGACTTAGCTTTGATTCTGGATCCCTGTGGCCTGGGAACATGACTGAGGCGTGATTCTGGAAACCTGAGGCCTGGGAACATGACATCTGTTTAGATTGTGGAATACTGTGCCCTGGGAACCTGACTGAGGCTTGGTACTTGAACCCTGTGGACTGGCAACATGACTGAGGTTTTATTCTGGAACCCTGTAGCATGGGAACATAACTGAGGATTGATTCTGGAAACCTGTGGCCTGGGAACATGACATCGGTGGAATCTGGAACCCTGTGGCCTGGGAACATGAGAACGGTGTGATTCTGGAACCCTGTGGCCTGAGAACATGTCTGAGGTTTGATGGTGGAAACCTGTGGCCTGGCAACATGACTGAGGTTTGGTTCTGGAACCCTGTTCCCTGGGAACATGACTGAGGTTTGATTCTGGACACCTTTGTCCTGGGAACATGACTGAGGTTTGATTGTGGAACCCTGTGTCCTGGGAACATGACTGAGTTTTGATTCTGGAACCATGTGTCCTGGGAATATGACTGAGGTTTGATTCTGGATACCTGTGGCCTGGGAAAATGACTGAGGTTTCATTGTGGAAATATGTGGCCTGGGATCTTGAGTGAGGTTTGATGGTGGAACACTCTGGCCTGGCAAAATGACTGAAGCTTGATTCTGGAACCCTGTGGCCTGGGAACTTGACTGAGGTTTGATGGCAGAAACCTGTGGACTGGCAACATGACTGAGGTTTGATTGTGGAACCCTGTGCCCTGGAAACATGACTGTGGCCTGGTCCTGGAAACCCATGGCCTGGGAACTTGACGTTGGTTTGATTCTGTAACCCTGTGTCCTGGGAACATGATTGAGGTTTGATTCTGGAAACCATTGGTCTGGGAACATGACTGATGTTAGATTGTGGAATCCTGTGGCCCGGGAACATGACTGAGGTTTGATGGAGGAACCCTGTGGCCTGGGAACATGACTGAGGTTTGATGGTGGTACCCTGTGGACTGGCAACATGACTGAGGCTTGATTCTGGGACCCTGTGGCCTGGGAAATTGACTCTGATTTGATCGCAGAAACCTGTGGACTGGCAGCATGACTGAGGATTGATGGTGGAACCCTGGGCACTGGGAACATGACGAGATGCCTGACACTGTAACCCCGTGTCCTGAGAACATGACATTGTTTTGATTCTGGAAAGCTGTTTCCTGGGAACATGACTGAGGTTTGATGGTTGAACCCTGTGGACTGGCAACATGACTGACGTTTGATTGTGGCACCCTCAGGCTTGGGAACATTACTGAGGCTTGATGGTGGAACCCTGTGTCCTGGCACCAGGACTGAGGTTTGATGGTGGAACCCTGTGGCCTGGGAACATGACATCGTTTTGGATTCTGGTACCGTGTTGCCTGGGAACATGAAATCGTTTTGATTCTGGAAACCTGTGGCCTGGGAATATGACTGAGGTTTGATGGTGGTACCCTATGGCCTGGCAACATGACTGAGGTTTGATTCTGGATCCCTGTGGCCTGGGAACATGACTGAGGCGTGATTCTGGAAACCTGTGGCCTGGGAACATGACATCTGTTTAGATTGTGGAATACTGTGCCCTGGGAACCCGACTGAGGCTTGGTTCTGGAACCCTGTGGACTGGGAATATGACTGAGGTTTTATTCTGGAACCCTGTAGACTGGGAACATAACTGAGGATTGATTCTGGAACCCTGTGGCCTGGGAACATGACATCGGTTGGATTCTGGAACCCTGTGGCATGGGAACATGACTGCGGTTTGATTGTGGAACCCACTGGCCTGGGAACATGACCGTGGTTTGATTCTGAAACCCTGTGGCCTGGGAACATGACTGAGGTTTGGTTCTGGAACCCTGTTCCCTGGGAACATGACTGAGGTTTGATTCTGGGCTCCTGTGTCCTGGGAACAAGAATGAGGTTTGAATGTGGAACCCTGTGGCCCGGGAACATGACTGAGGTTTGATTCTGGAACCATGTGTCCTGGGAATATGACTGAGGTTTGCTTCTGGATAACTGTGGCCTGGGAAAATAACTGAGGTTTCATTGTGGAAATATGAGGCCTGGGATCATGAGTGAGGTTTGATGGTGGAACACTCTGGCCTGGCAAAATGACTGAAGCTTGATTCTGGAACCCTGTAGCCTGGGAACTTGACTGAGGTTTGATGGCAGAAACCTGTGGACTGGCAACATGACTGAGGTTTGATTGTGGAACCCTGTGCCCTGGAAACATGACTGTGGCCTGCTACTGGAAACCCATGGCCTGGGAAATTGACATTGCTTTGATTCTGGAACCCTGTGTCCTGGGAACATGACTGAGGTTTGATTCTGGAAATCATTGGCCTGGGAACATGACTGACGTTAGATTGTGGAATCTTGTGGCCTGGGAACATGACTGAGGTTTGATGGAGGAACCCTGTGGCCTGGGAACATGACTGAGGTTTGATGGGGGTACCCTGTGGCGTGGCAACATGACTGAGGCTTGATTCTGGAACCCTGTGGCCTGGGAAATTGACTCTGATTTGATCGCAGAAACCTGTGGACTGGCAACATGACTGAGGTTTGATGGTGGAACCCTGTGCACTGGGAACTTGACTGAGGCCTGATACTGCAACCCCGTGGCCTGGGAATATGACATTGGTTTAATTAAGGATCCCTGTTTCCTGGGAACATGACTGAGCTTTGATGGTTGAACCCTGTGGCCTGGCAAGATGACAGAGGTTTGATTGTGGAACCCTCAGGCTTGAGAACATGACTGAGGCTTGATGGTGGAACCCTGTGGCCTGGCAACAGGACTGAGGTTTGATGGTGGAATCCTGTGGCCTGGCAAGATGACTTTGGTTTGATTGTGGAACACTCTGGCCTGGGAATATGACTGACGTTTAATTCTGGAACCCTGTGGCCTGGGAATATGAGTGAGGCTTGATTCTGGAACCCTGTGGCCTTGGAACATGAATGGGGTTTTACTTTTGAATCCTGTGTCCAGGGAACATGACTGAGGTTTGATTCTGGAACCCTGTGTCCTGGGAACATGACTGAGGTTTGATTCTGGAACCATGTGGCCTGGGAATATGACTGAGGTTTGATTCTGGAAACCATTGGCCTGGGAACATGACTGATGTTAGATTGTGGAATCCTGTGGCCTGGGAACATGACATCGGTTTGGATTCTGAAAACCTGTGGTCTGGGAATATGACTGAGGTTTGATGGTGGTACCCTATGGCCTGGGAGCATGACTTAGCTTTGATTCTGGATCCCTGTGGCCTGGGAACATGACTGAGGCGTGATTCTGGAAACCTGAGGCCTGGGAACATGACATCTGTTTAGATTGTGGAATACTGTGCCCTGGGAACCTGACTGAGGCTTGGTACTTGAACCCTGTGGACTGGCAACATGACTGAGGTTTTATTCTGGAACCCTGTAGCATGGGAACATAACTGAGGATTGATTCTGGAAACCTGTGGCCTGGGAACATGACATCGGTGGAATCTGGAACCCTGTGGCCTGGGAACATGAGAACGGTGTGATTCTGGAACCCTGTGGCCTGAGAACATGTCTGAGGTTTGATGGTGGAAACCTGTGGCCTGGCAACATGACTGAGGTCTGGTTCTGGAACCCTGTTCCCTGGGAACATGACTGAGGTTTGATTCTGGACACCTTTGTCCTGGGAACATGACTGAGGTTTGATTGTGGAACCCTGTGTCCTGGGAACATGACTGAGTTTTGATTCTGGAACCATGTGTCCTGGGAATATGACTGAGGTTTGATTCTGGATACCTGTGGCCTGGGAAAATGACTGAGGTTTCATTGTGGAAATATGTGGCCTGGGATCTTGAGTGAGGTTTGATGGTGGAACACTCTGGCCTGGCAAAATGACTGAAGCTTGATTCTGGAACCCTGTGGCCTGGGAACTTGACTGAGGTTTGATGGCAGAAACCTGTGGACTGGCAACATGACTGAGGTTTGATTGTGGAACCCTGTGCCCTGGAAATATGACTGTGGCCTGGTACTGGAAACCCATGGCCTGGGAACTTGACGTTGGTTTGATTCTGGAACCCTGTGTCCTGGGAACATGATTGAGGTTTGATTCTGGAAACCATTGGTCTGGGAACATGACTGATGTTAGATTGTGGAATCCTGTGGCCCGGGAACATGACTGAGGTTTGATGGAGGAACCCTGTGGCCTGGGAACATGACTGAGGCCTGATACTGCAACCCCGTGGCCTGGGAACATGACATTGTTTTAATTAAGGAACCCTGTTTCCTGGGAATATGACTGAGCTTTGATGGTTGAACCCTGTGGCCTGGCAAGATGACAGAGGTTTGATTGTGGAACCCTCAGGCTTGAGAACATGACTGAGGCTTGATGGTGGAACCCTGTGGCCTGGCAACAGGACTGAGGTTTGATGGTGGAATCCTGTGGCCTGGCAAGATGACTTTGGTTTGATTGTGGAACACTCTGGCCTGGGAATATGACTGACGTTTAATTCTGGAACCCTGTGGCCTGGGAATATGAGTGAGGCTTGATTCTGGAAACCTGTGGCCTTGGAACATGAATGGGGTTTTACTTTTGAATCCTGTGTCCAGGGAACATGACTGAGGTTTGATTCTGGAACCCTGTGTCCTGGGAACATGACTGAGGTTTGATTCTGGAACCATGTGGCCTGGGAATATGACTGAGGTTTGATTCTGGAAACCATTGGCCTGGGAACATGACTGATGTTAGATTGTGGAATCCTGTGGCCTGGGAACATGACATCGGTTTGGATTCTGAAAACCTGTGGTCTGGGAATATGACTGAGGTTTGATGGTGGTACCCTATGGCCTGGGAGCATGACTTAGCTTTGATTCTGGATCCCTGTGGCCTGGGAAAATGACTGAGGCGTTATTCTGGAAACCTGAGGCCTGGGAACATGACATCTGTTTAGATTGTGGAATACTGTGCCCTGGGAACCTGACTGAGGCTTGGTACTTGAACCCTGTGGACTGGCAACATGACTGAGGTTTTATTCTGGAACCCTGTAGCATGGGAACATAACTGAGGATTGATTCTGGAAACCTGTGGCCTGGGAACATGACATCGGTGGAATCTGGAACCCTGTGGCCTGGGAACATGAGAACGGTGTGATTCTGGAACCCTGTGGCCTGAGAACATGTCTGAGGTTTGATGGTGGAAACCTGTGGCCTTGCAACATGACTGAGGTCTGGTTCTGGAACCCTGTTCCCTGGGAACATGACTGAGGTTTGATTCTGGACACCTTTGTCCTGGGAACATGACTGAGGTTTGATTGTGGAACCCTGTGTCCTGGGAACATGACTGAGTTTTGATTCTGGAACCATGTGTCCTGGGAATATGACTGAGGTTTGATTCTGGATACCTGTGGCCTGGGAAAATGACTGAGGTTTCATTGTGGAAATATGTGGCCTGGGATCTTGAGTGAGGTTTGATGGTGGAACACTCTGGCCTGGCAAAATGACTGAAGCTTGATTCTGGAACCCTGTGGCCTGGGAACTTGACTGAGGTTTGATGGCAGAAACCTGTGGACTGGCAACATGACTGAGGTTTGATTGTGGAACCCTGTGCCCTGGAAACATGACTGTGGCCTGGTACTGGAAACCCATGGCCTGGGAACTTGATGTTGGTTTGATTCTGGAACCCTGTGTCCTGGGAACATGATTGAGGTTTGATTCTGGAAACCATTGGTCTGGGAACATGACTGATGTTAGATTGTGGAATCCTGTGGCCTGGGAACATGACTGAGGTTTGATGGAGGAACCCTGTGGCCTGGGAACATGACTGAGGTTTGATGGTGGTACCCTGTGGACTGGCAACATGACTGAGGCTTGATTCTGGGCCCTGTGGCCTGGGAAATTGACTCTGATTTGATCGCAGAAACCTGTGGACTGGCAGCATGACTGAGGATTGATGGTGGAACCCTGGGCACTGGGAACATGACGAGATGCCTGACACTGTAACCCCGTGTCCTGAGAACATGACATTGTTTTGATTCTGGAAAGCTGTTTCCTGGGAACATGACTGAGGTTTGATGGTTGAACCCTGTGGACTGGCAACATGACTGACGTTTGATTGTGGCACCCTCAGGCTTGGGAACATTACTGAGGCTTGATGGTGGAACCCTGTGTCCTGGCACCAGGACTGAGGTTTGATGGTGGAACCCTGTGGCCTGGGAACATGACATCGTTTTGGATTCTGGTACCGTGTTGCCTGGGAACATGAAATCGTTTTGATTCTGGAAACCTGTGGCCTGGGAATATGACTGAGGTTTGATGGTGGTACCCTATGGCCTGGCAACATGACTGAGGTTTGATTCTGGATCCCTGTGGCCTGGGAACACGACTGAGGCGTGATTCTGGAAACCTGTGGCCTGGGAACATGACATCTGTTTAGATTGTGGAATACTGTGCCCTGGGAACCCGACTGAGGCTTGGTTCTGGAACCCTGTGGACTGGGAATATGACTGAGGTTTTATTCTGGAACCCTGTAGACTGGGAACATAACTGAGGATTGATTCTGGAACCCTGTGGCCTGGGAACATGACATCGGTTGGATTCTGGAACCCTGTGGCATGGGAACATGACTGCGGTTTGATTGTGGAACCCACTGGCCTGGGAACATGACCGTGGTTTGATTCTGAAACCCTGTGGCCTGGGAACATGACTGAGGTTTGGTTCTGGAACCCTGTTCCCTGGGAACATGACTGAGGTTTGATTCTGGGCTCCTGTGTCCTGGGAACAAGAATGAGGTTTGAATGTGGAACCCTGTGGCCTGGGAACATGACTGAGGTTTGATTCTGGAACCATGTGTCCTGGGAATATGACTGAGGTTTGCTTCTGGATAACTGTGGCCTGGGAAAATAACTGAGGTTTCATTGTGGAAATATGAGGCCTGGGATCATGAGTGAGGTTTGATGGTGGAACACTCTGGCCTGGCAAAATGACTGAAGCTTGATTCTGGAACCCTGTAGCCTGGGAACTTGACTGAGGTTTGATGGCAGAAACCTGTGGACTGGCAACATGACTGAGGTTTGATTGTGGAACCCTGTGCCCTGGAAACATGACTGTGGCCTGCTACTGGAAACCCATGGCCTGGGAACTTGACATTGCTTTGATTCTGGAACCCTGTGTCCTGGGAACATGACTGAGGTTTGATTCTGGAAATCATTGGCCTGGGAACATGACTGACGTTAGATTGTGGAATCTTGTGGCCTGGGAACATGACTGAGGTTTGATGGAGGAACCCTGTGGCCTGGGAACATGACTGAGGTTTGATGGGGGTACCCTGTGGCGTGGCAACATGACTGAGGCTTGATTCTGGAACCCTGTGGCCTGGGAAATTGACTCTGATTTGATCGCAGAAACCTGTGGACTGGCAACATGACTGAGGTTTGATGGTGGAACCCTGTGCACTGGGAACTTGACTGAGGCCTGATACTGCAACCCCGTGGCCTGGGAACATGACATTGGTTTAATTAAGGAACCCTGTTTCCTGGGAATATGACTGAGCTTTGATGGTTGAACCCTGTGGCCTGGCAAGATGACAGAGGTTTGATTGTGGAACCCTCAGGCTTGAGAACATGACTGAGGCTTGATGGTGGAACCCTGTGGCCTGGCAACAGGACTGAGGTTTGATGGTGGAATCCTGTGGCCTGGCAAGATGACTTTGGTTTGATTGTGGAACACTCTGGCCTGGGAATATGACTGACGTTTAATTCTGGAACCCTGTGGCCTGGGAATATGAGTGAGGCTTGATTCTGGAACCCTGTGGCCTTGGAACATGAATGGGGTTTTACTTTTGAATCCTGTGTCCAGGGAACATGACTGAGGTTTGATTCTGGAACCCTGTGTCCTGGGAACATGACTGAGGTTTGATTCTGGAACCATGTGGCCTGGGAATATGACTGAGGTTTGATTCTGGAAACCATTGGCCTGGGAACATGACTGATGTTAGATTGTGGAATCCTGTGGCCTGGGAACAGGACATCGGTTTGGATTCTGAAAACCTGTGGTCTGGGAATATGACTGAGGTTTGATGGTCGTACCCTATGGCCTGGGAGCATGACTTAGCTTTGATTCTGGATCCCTGTGGCCTGGGAACATGACTGAGGCGTTATTCTGGAAACCTGAGGCCTGGGAACATGACATCTGTTTAGATTGTGGAATACTGTGCCCTGGGAACCTGACTGAGGCTTGGTACTTGAACCCTGTGGACTGGCAACATGACTGAGGTTTTATTCTGGAAGCCTGTAGCATGGGAACATAACTGAGGATTGATTCTGGAAACCTGTGGCCTGGGAACATGACATCGGTGGAATCTGGAACCCTGTGGCCTGGGAACATGAGAACGGTGTGATTCTGGAACCCTGTGGCCTGAGAACATGTCTGAGGTTTGATGGTGGAAACCTGTGGCCTGGCAACATGACTGAGGTTTGGTTCTGGAACCCTGTTCCCTGGGAACATGACTGAGGTTTGATTCTGGACACCTTTGTCCTGGGAACATGACTGAGGTTTGATTGTGGAACCCTGTGTCCTGGGAACATGACTGAGTTTTGATTCTGGAACCATGTGTCCTGGGAATATGACTGAGGTTTGATTCTGGATACCTGTGGCCTGGGAAAATGACTGAGGTTTCATTGTGGAAATATGTGGCCTGGGATCTTGAGTGAGGTTTGATGGTGGAACACTCTGGCCTGGCAAAATGACTGAAGCTTGATTCTGGAACCCTGTGGCCTGGGAACTTGACTGAGGTTTGATGGCAGAAACCTGTGGACTGGCAACATGACTGAGGTTTGATTGTGGAACCCTGTGCCCTGGAAACATGACTGTGGCCTGGTCCTGGAAACCCATGGCCTGGGAACTTGACGTTGGTTTGATTCTGTAACCCTGTGTCCTGGGAACATGATTGAGGTTTGATTCTGGAAACCATTGGTCTGGGAACATGACTGATGTTAGATTGTGGAATCCTGTGGCCCGGGAACATGACTGAGGTTTGATGGAGGAACCCTGTGGCCTGGGAACATGACTGAGGTTTGATGGTGGTACCCTGTGGACTGGCAACATGACTGAGGCTTGATTCTGGGACCCTGTGGCCTGGGAAATTGACTCTGATTTGATCGCAGAAACCTGTGGACTGGCAGCATGACTGAGGATTGATGGTGGAACCCTGGGCACTGGGAACATGACGAGATGCCTGACACTGTAACCCCGTGTCCTGAGAACATGACATTGTTTTGATTCTGGAAAGCTGTTTCCTGGGAACATGACTGAGGTTTGATGGTTGAACCCTGTGGACTGGCAACATGACTGACGTTTGATTGTGGCACCCTCAGGCTTGGGAACATTACTGAGGCTTGATGGTGGAACCCTGTGTCCTGGCACCAGGACTGAGGTTTGATGGTGGAACCCTGTGGCCTGGGAACATGACATCGTTTTGGATTCTGGTACCGTGTTGCCTGGGAACATGAAATCGTTTTGATTCTGGAAACCTGTGGCCTGGGAATATGACTGAGGTTTGATGGTGGTACCCTATGGCCTGGCAACATGACTGAGGTTTGATTCTGGATCCCTGTGGCCTGGGAACATGACTGAGGCGTGATTCTGGAAACCTGTGGCCTGGGAACATGACATCTGTTTAGATTGTGGAATACTGTGCCCTGGGAACCCGACTGAGGCTTGGTTCTGGAACCCTGTGGACTGGGAATATGACTGAGGTTTTATTCTGGAACCCTGTAGACTGGGAACATAACTGAGGATTGATTCTGGAACCCTGTGGCCTGGGAACATGACATCGGTTGGATTCTGGAACCCTGTGGCATGGGAACATGACTGCGGTTTGATTGTGGAACCCACTGGCCTGGGAACATGACCGTGGTTTGATTCTGAAACCCTGTGGCCTGGGAACATGACTGAGGTTTGGTTCTGGAACCCTGTTCCCTGGGAACATGACTGAGGTTTGATTCTGGGCTCCTGTGTCCTGGGAACAAGAATGAGGTTTGAATGTGGAACCCTGTGGCCCGGGAACATGACTGAGGTTTGATTCTGGAACCATGTGTCCTGGGAATATGACTGAGGTTTGCTTCTGGATAACTGTGGCCTGGGAAAATAACTGAGGTTTCATTGTGGAAATATGAGGCCTGGGATCATGAGTGAGGTTTGATGGTGGAACACTCTGGCCTGGCAAAATGACTGAAGCTTGATTCTGGAACCCTGTAGCCTGGGAACTTGACTGAGGTTTGATGGCAGAAACCTGTGGACTGGCAACATGACTGAGGTTTGATTGTGGAACCCTGTGCCCTGGAAACATGACTGTGGCCTGCTACTGGAAACCCATGGCCTGGGAACTTGACATTGCTTTGATTCTGGAACCCTTTGTCCTGGGAACATGACTGAGGTTTGATTCTGGAAATCATTGGCCTGGGAACATGACTGACGTTAGATTGTGGAATCTTGTGGCCTGGGAACATGACTGAGGTTTGATGGAGGAACCCTGTGGCCTGGGAACATGACTGAGGTTTGATGGGGGTACCCTGTGGCGTGGCAACATGACTGAGGCTTGATTCTGGAACCCTGTGGCCTGGGAAATTGACTCTGATTTGATCGCAGAAACCTGTGGACTGGCAACATGACTGAGGTTTGATGGTGGAACCCTGTGCACTGGGAACTTGACTGAGGCCTGATACTGCAACCCCGTGGCCTGGGAATATGACATTGGTTTAATTAAGGAACCCTGTTTCCTGGGAACATGACTGAGGTTTGATGGTTGAACCCTGTGGCCTGGCAAGATGACAGAGGTTTGATTGTGGAACCCTCAGGCTTGAGAACATGACTGAGGCTTGATGGTGGAACCCTGTGGCCTGGCAACAGGACTGAGGTTTGATGGTGGAATCCTGTGGCCTGGCAAGATGACTTTGGTTTGATTGTGGAACACTCTGGCCTGGGAATATGACTGACATTTAATTCTGGAACCCTGTGGCCTGGGAATATGAGTGAGGCTTGATTCTGGAACCCTGTGGCCTTGGAACATGAATGGGGTTTTACTTTTGAATCCTGTGTCCAGGGAACATGACTGAGGTTTGATTCTGGAACCCTGTGTCCTGGGAACATGACTGAGGTTTGATTCTGGAACCATGTGGCCTGGGAATATGACTGAGGTTTGATTCTGGAAACCATTGGCCTGGGAACATGACTGATGTTAGATTGTGGAATCCTGTGGCCTGGGAACATGACATCGGTTTGGATTCTGAAAACCTGTGGTCTGGGAATATGACTGAGGTTTGATGGTGGTACCCTATGGCCTGGGAGCATGACTTAGCTTTGATTCTGGATCCCTGTGGCCTGGGAACATGACTGAGGCGTGATTCTGGAAACCTGAGGCCTGGGAACATGACATCTGTTTAGATTGTGGAATACTGTGCCCTGGGAACCTGACTGAGGCTTGGTACTTGAACCCTGTGGACTGGCAACATGACTGAGGTTTTATTCTGGAACCCTGTAGCATGGGAACATAACTGAGGATTGATTCTGGAAACCTGTGGCCTGGGAACATGACATCGGTGGAATCTGGAACCCTGTGGCCTGGGAACATGAGAACGGTGTGATTCTGGAACCCTGTGGCCTGAGAACATGTCTGAGGTTTGATGGTGGAAACCTGTGGCCTGGCAACATGACTGAGGTCTGGTTCTGGAACCCTGTTCCCTGGGAACATGACTGAGGTTTGATTCTGGACACCTTTGTCCTGGGAACATGACTGAGGTTTGATTGTGGAACCCTGTGTCCTGGGAACATGACTGAGTTTTGATTCTGGAACCATGTGTCCTGGGAATATGACTGAGGTTTGATTCTGGATACCTGTGGCCTGGGAAAATGACTGAGGTTTCATTGTGGAAATATGTGGCCTGGGATCTTGAGTGAGGTTTGATGGTGGAACACTCTGGCCTGGCAAAATGACTGAAGCTTGATTCTGGAACCCTGTGGCCTGGGAACTTGACTGAGGTTTGATGACAGAAACCTGTGGACTGGCAACATGACTGAGGTTTGATTGTGGAACCCTGTGCCCTGGAAACATGACTGTGGCCTGCTACTGGAAACCCATGGCCTGGGAACTTGACATTGCTTTGATTCTGGAACCCTGTGTCCTGGGAACATGACTGAGGTTTGATTCTGGAAATCATTGGCCTGGGAACATGACTGACGTTAGATTGTGGAATCTTGTGGCCTGGGAACATGACTGAGGTTTGATGGAGGAACCCTGTGGCCTGGGAACATGACTGAGGTTTGATGGGGGTACCCTGTGGCGTGGCAACATGACTGAGGCTTGATTCTGGAACCCTGTGGCCTGGGAAATTGACTCTGATTTGATCGCAGAAACCTGTGGACTGGCAACATGACTGAGGTTTGATGGTGGAACCCTGTGCACTGGGAACTTGACTGAGGCCTGATACTGCAACCCCGTGGCCTGGGAACATGACATTGTTTTAATTAAGGAACCCTGTTTCCTGGGAATATGACTGAGCTTTGATGGTTGAACCCTGTGGCCTGGCAAGATGACAGAGGTTTGATTGTGGAACCCTCAGGCTTGAGAACATGACTGAGGCTTGATGGTGGAACCCTGTGGCCTGGAAACAGGACTGAGGTTTGATGGTGGAATCCTGTGGCCTGGCAAGATGACTTTGGTTTGATTGTGGAACACTCTGGCCTGGGAATATGACTGACGTTTAATTCTGGAACCCTGTGGCCTGGGAATATGAGTGAGGCTTGATTCTGGAACCCTGTGGCCTTGGAACATGAATGGGGTTTTACTTTTGAATCCTGTGTCCAGGGAACATGACTGAGGTTTGATTCTGGAACCCTGTGTCCTGGGAACATGACTGAGGTTTGATTCTGGAACCATGTGGCCTGGGAATATGACTGAGGTTTGATTCTGGAAACCATTGGCCTGGGAACATGACTGATGTTAGATTGTGGAATCCTGTGGCCTGGGAACATGACATCGGTTTGGATTCTGAAAACCTGTGGTCTGGGAATATGACTGAGGTTTGATGGTGGTACCCTATGGCCTGGGAGCATGACTTAGCTTTGATTCTGGATCCCTGTGGCCTGGGAACATGACTGAGGCGTGATTCTGGAAACCTGAGGCCTGGGAACATGACATCTGTTTAGATTGTGGAATACTGTGCCCTGGGAACCTGACTGAGGCTTGGTACTTGAACCCTGTGGACTGGCAACATGACTGAGGTTTTATTCTGGAACCCTGTAGCATGGGAACATAACTGAGGATTGATTCTGGAAACCTGTGGCCTGGGAACATGACATCGGTGGAATCTGGAACCCTGTGGCCTGGGAACATGAGAACGGTGTGATTCTGGAACCCTGTGGCCTGAGAACATGTCTGAGGTTTGATGGTGGAAACCTGTGGCCTGGCAACATGACTGAGGTTTGGTTCTGGAACCCTGTTCCCTGGGAACATGACTGAGGTTTGATTCTGGACACCTTTGTCCTGGGAACATGACTGAGGTTTGATTGTGGAACCCTGTGTCCTGGGAACATGACTGAGTTTTGATTCTGGAACCATGTGTCCTGGGAATATGACTGAGGTTTGATTCTGGATACCTGTGGCCTGGGAAAATGACTGAGGTTTCATTGTGGAAATATGTGGCCTGGGATCTTGAGTGAGGTTTGATGGTGGAACACTCTGGCCTGGCAAAATGACTGAAGCTTGATTCTGGAACCCTGTGGCCTGGGAACTTGACTGAGGTTTGATGGCAGAAACCTGTGGACTGGCAACATGACTGAGGTTTGATTGTGGAACCCTGTGCCCTGGAAACATGACTGTGGCCTGGTCCTGGAAACCCATGGCCTGGGAACTTGACGTTGGTTTGATTCTGTAACCCTGTGTCCTGGGAACATGATTGAGGTTTGATTCTGGAAACCATTGGTCTGGGAACATGACTGATGTTAGATTGTGGAATCCTGTGGCCCGGGAACATGACTGAGGTTTGATGGAGGAACCCTGTGGCCTGGGAACATGACTGAGGTTTGATGGTGGTACCCTGTGGACTGGCAACATGACTGAGGCTTGATTCTGGGACCCTGTGGCCTGGGAAATTGACTCTGATTTGATCGCAGAAACCTGTGGACTGGCAGCATGACTGAGGATTGATGGTGGAACCCTGGGCACTGGGAACATGACGAGATGCCTGACACTGTAACCCCGTGTCCTGAGAACATGACATTGTTTTGATTCTGGAAAGCTGTTTCCTGGGAACATGACTGAGGTTTGATGGTTGAACCCTGTGGACTGGCAACATGACTGACGTTTGATTGTGGCACCCTCAGGCTTGGGAACATTACTGAGGCTTGATGGTGGAACCCTGTGTCCTGGCACCAGGACTGAGGTTTGATGGTGGAACCCTGTGGCCTGGGAACATGACATCGTTTTGGATTCTGGTACCGTGTTGCCTGGGAACATGAAATCGTTTTGATTCTGGAAACCTGTGGCCTGGGAATATGACTGAGGTTTGATGGTGGTACCCTATGGCCTGGCAACATGACTGAGGTTTGATTCTGGATCCCTGTGGCCTGGGAACATGACTGAGGCGTGATTCTGGAAACCTGTGGCCTGGGAACATGACATCTGTTTAGATTGTGGAATACTGTGCCCTGGGAACCCGACTGAGGCTTGGTTCTGGAACCCTGTGGACTGGGAATATGACTGAGGTTTTATTCTGGAACCCTGTAGACTGGGAACATAACTGAGGATTGATTCTGGAACCCTGTGGCCTGGGAACATGACATCGGTTGGATTCTGGAACCCTGTGGCATGGGAACATGACTGCGGTTTGATTGTGGAACCCACTGGCCTGGGAACATGACCGTGGTTTGATTCTGAAACCCTGTGGCCTGGGAACATGACTGAGGTTTGGTTCTGGAACCCTGTTCCCTGGGAACATGACTGAGGTTTGATTCTGGGCTCCTGTGTCCTGGGAACAAGAATGAGGTTTGAATGTGGAACCCTGTGGCCCGGGAACATGACTGAGGTTTGATTCTGGAACCATGTGTCCTGGGAATATGACTGAGGTTTGCTTCTGGATAACTGTGGCCTGGGAAAATAACTGAGGTTTCATTGTGGAAATATGAGGCCTGGGATCATGAGTGAGGTTTGATGGTGGAACACTCTGGCCTGGCAAAATGACTGAAGCTTGATTCTGGAACCCTGTAGCCTGGGAACTTGACTGAGGTTTGATGGCAGAAACCTGTGGACTGGCAACATGACTGAGGTTTGATTGTGGAACCCTGTGCCCTGGAAACATGACTGTGGCCTGCTACTGGAAACCCATGGCCTGGGAAATTGACATTGCTTTGATTCTGGAACCCTGTGTCCTGGGAACATGACTGAGGTTTGATTCTGGAAATCATTGGCCTGGGAACATGACTGACGTTAGATTGTGGAATCTTGTGGCCTGGGAACATGACTGAGGTTTGATGGAGGAACCCTGTGGCCTGGGAACATGACTGAGGTTTGATGGGGGTACCCTGTGGCGTGGCAACATGACTGAGGCTTGATTCTGGAACCCTGTGGCCTGGGAAATTGACTCTGATTTGATCGCAGAAACCTGTGGACTGGCAACATGACTGAGGTTTGATGGTGGAACCCTGTGCACTGGGAACTTGACTGAGGCCTGATACTGCAACCCCGTGGCCTGGGAATATGACATTGGTTTAATTAAGGATCCCTGTTTCCTGGGAACATGACTGAGCTTTGATGGTTGAACCCTGTGGCCTGGCAAGATGACAGAGGTTTGATTGTGGAACCCTCAGGCTTGAGAACATGACTGAGGCTTGATGGTGGAACCCTGTGGCCTGGCAACAGGACTGAGGTTTGATGGTGGAATCCTGTGGCCTGGCAAGATGACTTTGGTTTGATTGTGGAACACTCTGGCCTGGGAATATGACTGACGTTTAATTCTGGAACCCTGTGGCCTGGGAATATGAGTGAGGCTTGATTCTGGAACCCTGTGGCCTTGGAACATGAATGGGGTTTTACTTTTGAATCCTGTGTCCAGGGAACATGACTGAGGTTTGATTCTGGAACCCTGTGTCCTGGGAACATGACTGAGGTTTGATTCTGGAACCATGTGGCCTGGGAATATGACTGAGGTTTGATTCTGGAAACCATTGGCCTGGGAACATGACTGATGTTAGATTGTGGAATCCTGTGGCCTGGGAACATGACATCGGTTTGGATTCTGAAAACCTGTGGTCTGGGAATATGACTGAGGTTTGATGGTGGTACCCTATGGCCTGGGAGCATGACTTAGCTTTGATTCTGGATCCCTGTGGCCTGGGAACATGACTGAGGCGTGATTCTGGAAACCTGAGGCCTGGGAACATGACATCTGTTTAGATTGTGGAATACTGTGCCCTGGGAACCTGACTGAGGCTTGGTACTTGAACCCTGTGGACTGGCAACATGACTGAGGTTTTATTCTGGAACCCTGTAGCATGGGAACATAACTGAGGATTGATTCTGGAAACCTGTGGCCTGGGAACATGACATCGGTGGAATCTGGAACCCTGTGGCCTGGGAACATGAGAACGGTGTGATTCTGGAACCCTGTGGCCTGAGAACATGTCTGAGGTTTGATGGTGGAAACCTGTGGCCTGGCAACATGACTGAGGTCTGGTTCTGGAACCCTGTTCCCTGGGAACATGACTGAGGTTTGATTCTGGACACCTTTGTCCTGGGAACATGACTGAGGTTTGATTGTGGAACCCTGTGTCCTGGGAACATGACTGAGTTTTGATTCTGGAACCATGTGTCCTGGGAATATGACTGAGGTTTGATTCTGGATACCTGTGGCCTGGGAAAATGACTGAGGTTTCATTGTGGAAATATGTGGCCTGGGATCTTGAGTGAGGTTTGATGGTGGAACACTCTGGCCTGGCAAAATGACTGAAGCTTGATTCTGGAACCCTGTGGCCTGGGAACTTGACTGAGGTTTGATGGCAGAAACCTGTGGACTGGCAACATGACTGAGGTTTGATTGTGGAACCCTGTGCCCTGGAAATATGACTGTGGCCTGGTACTGGAAACCCATGGCCTGGGAACTTGACGTTGGTTTGATTCTGGAACCCTGTGTCCTGGGAACATGATTGAGGTTTGATTCTGGAAACCATTGGTCTGGGAACATGACTGATGTTAGATTGTGGAATCCTGTGGCCCGGGAACATGACTGAGGTTTGATGGAGGAACCCTGTGGCCTGGGAACATGACTGAGGTTTGATGGTGGTACCCTGTGGACTGGCAACATGACTGAGGCTTGATTCTGGGACCCTGTGGCCTGGGAAATTGACTCTGATTTGATCGCAGAAACCTGTGGACTGGCAGCATGACTGAGGATTGATGGTGGAACCCTGGGCACTGGGAACATGACGAGATGCCTGACACTGTAACCCCGTGTCCTGAGAACATGACATTGTTTTGATTCTGGAAAGCTGTTTCCTGGGAACATGACTGAGGTTTGATGGTTGAACCCTGTGGACTGGCAACATGACTGACGTTTGATTGTGGCACCCTCAGGCTTGGGAACATTACTGAGGCTTGATGGTGGAACCCTGTGTCCTGGCACCAGGACTGAGGTTTGATGGTGGAACCCTGTGGCCTGGGAACATGACATCGTTTTGGATTCTGGTACCGTGTTGCCTGGGAACATGAAATCGTTTTGATTCTGGAAAACTGTGGCCTGGGAATATGACTGAGGTTTGATGGTGGTACCCTATGGCCTGGCAACATGACTGAGGTTTGATTCTGGATCCCTGTGGCCTGGGAACATGACTGAGGCGTGATTCTGGAAACCTGTGGCCTGGGAACATGACATCTGTTTAGATTGTGGAATACTGTGCCCTGGGAACCCGACTGAGGCTTGGTTCTGGAACCCTGTGGACTGGGAATATGACTGAGGTTTTATTCTGGAACCCTGTAGACTGGGAACATAACTGAGGATTGATTCTGGAACCCTGTGGCCTGGGAACATGACATCGGTTGGATTCTGGAACCCTGTGGCATGGGAACATGACTGCGGTTTGATTGTGGAACCCACTGGCCTGGGAACATGACCGTGGTTTGATTCTGAAATCCTGTGGCCTGGGAACATGACTGAGGTTTGGTTCTGGAACCCTGTTCCCTGGGAACATGACTGAGGTTTGATTCTGGGCTCCTGTGTCCTGGGAACAAGAATGAGGTTTGAATGTGGAACCCTGTGGCCTGGGAACATGACTGAGGTTTGATTCTGGAACCATGTGTCCTGGGAATATGACTGAGGTTTGCTTCTGGATAACTGTGGCCTGGGAAAATAACTGAGGTTTCATTGTGGAAATATGAGGCCTGGGATCATGAGTGAGGTTTGATGGTGGAACACTCTGGCCTGGCAAAATGACTGAAGCTTGATTCTGGAACCCTGTAGCCTGGGAACTTGACTGAGGTTTGATGGCAGAAACCTGTGGACTGGCAACATGACTGAGGTTTGATTGTGGAACCCTGTGCCCTGGAAACATGACTGTGGCCTGCTACTGGAAACCCATGGCCTGGGAACTTGACATTGCTTTGATTCTGGAACCCTGTGTCCTGGGAACATGACTGAGGTTTGATTCTGGAAATCATTGGCCTGGGAACATGACTGACGTTAGATTGTGGAATCTTGTGGCCTGGGAACATGACTGAGGTTTGATGGAGGAACCCTGTGGCCTGGGAACATGACTGAGGTTTGATGGGGGTACCCTGTGGCGTGGCAACATGACTGAGGCTTGATTCTGGAACCCTGTGGCCTGGGAAATTGACTCTGATTTGATCGCAGAAACCTGTGGACTGGCAACATGACTGAGGTTTGATGGTGGAACCCTGTGCACTGGGAACTTGACTGAGGCCTGATACTGCAACCCCGTGGCCTGGGAACATGACATTGGTTTAATTAAGGAACCCTGTTTCCTGGGAACATGACTGAGCTTTGATGGTTGAACCCTGTGGCCTGGCAAGATGACAGAGGTTTGATTGTGGAACCCTCAGGCTTGAGAACATGACTGAGGCTTGATGGTGGAACCCTGTGGCCTGGCAACAGGACTGAGGTTTGATGGTGGAATCCTGTGGCCTGGCAAGATGACTTTGGTTTGATTGTGGAACACTCTGGCCTGGGAATATGACTGACGTTTAATTCTGGAACCCTGTGGCCTGGGAATATGAGTGAGGCTTGATTCTGGAACCCTGTGGCCTTGGAACATGAATGGGGTTTTACTTTTGAATCCTGTGTCCAGGGAACATGACTGAGGTTTGATTCTGGAACCCTGTGTCCTGGGAACATGACTGAGGTTTGATTCTGGAACCATGTGGCCTGGGAATATGACTGAGGTTTGATTCTGGAAACCATTGGCCTGGGAACATGACTGATGTTAGATTGTGGAATCCTGTGGCCTGGGAACATGACATCGGTTTGGATTCTGAAAACCTGTGGTCTGGGAATATGACTGAGGTTTGATGGTGGTACCCTATGGCCTGGGAGCATGACTTAGCTTTGATTCTGGATCCCTGTGGCCTGGGAACATGACTGAGGCGTGATTCTGGAAACCTGAGGCCTGGGAACATGACATCTGTTTAGATTGTGGAATACTGTGCCCTGGGAACCTGACTGAGGCTTGGTACTTGAACCCTGTGGACTGGCAACATGACTGAGGTTTTATTCTGGAACCCTGTAGCATGGGAACATAACTGAGGATTGATTCTGGAAACCTGTGGCCTGGGAACATGACATCGGTGGAATCTGGAACCCTGTGGCCTGGGAACATGAGAACGGTGTGATTCTGGAACCCTGTGGCCTGAGAACATGTCTGAGGTTTGATGGTGGAAACCTGTGGCCTGGCAACATGACTGAGGTCTGGTTCTGGAACCCTGTTCCCTGGGAACATGACTGAGGTTTGATTCTGGACACCTTTGTCCTGGGAACATGACTGAGGTTTGATTGTGGAACCCTGTGTCCTGGGAACATGACTGAGTTTTGATTCTGGAACCATGTGTCCTGGGAATATGACTGAGGTTTGATTCTGGATACCTGTGGCCTGGGAAAATGACTGAGGTTTCATTGTGGAAATATGTGGCCTGGGATCTTGAGTGAGGTTTGATGGTGGAACACTCTGGCCTGGCAAAATGACTGAAGCTTGATTCTGGAACCCTGTGGCCTGGGAACTTGACTGAGGTTTGATGGCAGAAACCTGTGGACTGGCAACATGACTGAGGTTTGATTGTGGAACCCTGTGCCCTGGAAACATGACTGTGGCCTGGTACTGGAAACCCATGGCCTGGGAACTTGATGTTGGTTTGATTCTGGAACCCTGTGTCCTGGGAACATGATTGAGGTTTGATTCTGGAAACCATTGGTCTGGGAACATGACTGATGTTAGATTGTGGAATCCTGTGGCCCGGGAACATGACTGAGGTTTGATGGAGGAACCCTGTGGCCTGGGAACATGACTGAGGTTTGATGGTGGTACCCTGTGGACTGGCAACATGACTGAGGCTTGATTCTGGGACCCTGTGGCCTGGGAAATTGACTCTGATTTGATCGCAGAAACCTGTGGACTGGCAGCATGACTGAGGATTGATGGTGGAACCCTGGGCACTGGGAACATGACGAGATGCCTGACACTGTAACCCCGTGTCCTGAGAACATGACATTGTTTTGATTCTGGAAAGCTGTTTCCTGGGAACATGACTGAGGTTTGATGGTTGAACCCTGTGGACTGGCAACATGACTGACGTTTGATTGTGGCACCCTCAGGCTTGGGAACATTACTGAGGCTTGATGGTGGAACCCTGTGTCCTGGCACCAGGACTGAGGTTTGATGGTGGAACCCTGTGGCCTGGGAACATGACATCGTTTTGGATTCTGGTACCGTGTTGCCTGGGAACATGAAATCGTTTTGATTCTGGAAAACTGTGGCCTGGGAATATGACTGAGGTTTGATGGTGGTACCCTATGGCCTGGCAACATGACTGAGGTTTGATTCTGGATCCCTGTGGCCTGGGAACATGACTGAGGCGTGATTCTGGAAACCTGTGGCCTGGGAACATGACATCTGTTTAGATTGTGGAATACTGTGCCCTGGGAACCCGACTGAGGCTTGGTTCTGGAACCCTGTGGACTGGGAATATGACTGAGGTTTTATTCTGGAACCCTGTAGACTGGGAACATAACTGAGGATTGATTCTGGAACCCTGTGGCCTGGGAACATGACATCGGTTGGATTCTGGAACCCTGTGGCATGGGAACATGACTGCGGTTTGATTGTGGAACCCACTGGCCTGGGAACATGACCGTGGTTTGATTCTGAAATCCTGTGGCCTGGGAACATGACTGAGGTTTGGTTCTGGAACCCTGTTCCCTGGGAACATGACTGAGGTTTGATTCTGGGCTCCTGTGTCCTGGGAACAAGAATGAGGTTTGAATGTGGAACCCTGTGGCCTGGGAACATGACTGAGGTTTGATTCTGGAACCATGTGTCCTGGGAATATGACGGAGGTTTGCTTCTGGATAACTGTGGCCTGGGAAAATAACTGAGGTTTCATTGTGGAAATATGAGGCCTGGGATCATGAGTGAGGTTTGATGGTGGAACACTCTGGCCTGGCAAAATGACTGAAGCTTGATTCTGGAACCCTGTAGCCTGGGAACTTGACTGAGGTTTGATGGCAGAAACCTGTGGACTGGCAACATGACTGAGGTTTGATTGTGGAACCCTGTGCCCTGGAAACATGACTGTGGCCTGCTACTGGAAACCCATGGCCTGGGAACTTGACATTGCTTTGATTCTGGAACCCTGTGTCCTGGGAACATGACTGAGGTTTGATTCTGGAAATCATTGGCCTGGGAACATGACTGACGTTAGATTGTGGAATCTTGTGGCCTGGGAACATGACTGAGGTTTGATGGAGGAAACCTGTGGCCTGGGAACATGACTGAGGTTTGATGGGGGTACCCTGTGGCGTGGCAACATGACTGAGGCTTGATTCTGGAACCCTGTGGCCTGGGAAATTGACTCTGATTTGATCGCAGAAACCTGTGGACTGGCAACATGACTGAGGTTTGATGGGGGAACCCTGTGCACTGGGAACTTGACTGAGGCCTGATACTGCAACCCCGTGGCCTGGGAACATGACATTGGTTTAATTAAGGAACCCTGTTTCCTGGGAACATGACTGAGCTTTGATGGTTGAACCCTGTGGCCTGGCAAGATGACAGAGGTTTGATTGTGGAACCCTCAGGCTTGAGAACATGACTGAGGCTTGATGGTGGAACCCTGTGGCCTGGCAACAGGACTGAGGTTTGATGGTGGAATCCTGTGGCCTGGCAAGATGACTTTGGTTTGATTGTGGAACACTCTGGCCTGGGAATATGACTGACGTTTAATTCTGGAACCCTGTGGCCTGGGAATATGAGTGAGGCTTGATTCTGGAACCCTGTGGCCTTGGAACATGAATGGGGTTTTACTTTTGAATCCTGTGTCCAGGGAACATGACTGAGGTTTGATTCTGGAACCCTGTGTCCTGGGAACATGACTGAGGTTTGATTCTGGAACCATGTGGCCTGGGAATATGACTGAGGTTTGATTCTGGAAACCATTGGCCTGGGAACATGACTGATGTTAGATTGTGGAATCCTGTGGCCTGGGAACATGACATCGGTTTGGATTCTGAAAACCTGTGGTCTGGGAATATGACTGAGGTTTGATGGTGGTACCCTATGGCCTGGGAGCATGACTTAGCTTTGATTCTGGATCCCTGTGGCCTGGGAACATGACTGAGGCGTGATTCTGGAAACCTGAGGCCTGGGAACATGACATCTGTTTAGATTGTGGAATACTGTGCCCTGGGAACCTGACTGAGGCTTGGTACTTGAACCCTGTGGACTGGCATCATGACTGAGGTTTTATTCTGGAAGCCTGTAGCATGGGAACATAACTGAGGATTGATTCTGGAAACCTGTGGCCTGGGAACATGACATCGGTGGAATCTGGAACCCTGTGGCCTGGGAACATGAGAACGGTGTGATTCTGGAACCCTGTGGCCTGAGAACATGTCTGAGGTTTGATGGTGGAAACCTGTGGCCTGGCAACATGACTGAGGTTTGGTTCTGGAACCCTGTTCCCTGGGAACATGACTGAGGTTTGATTCTGGACACCTTTGTCCTGGGAACATGACTGAGGTTTGATTGTGGAACCCTGTGTCCTGGGAACATGACTGAGTTTTGATTCTGGAACCATGTGTCCTGGGAATATGACTGAGGTTTGATTCTGGATACCTGTGGCCTGGGAAAATGACTGAGGTTTCATTGTGGAAATATGTGGCCTGGGATCTTGAGTGAGGTTTGATGGTGGAACACTCTGGCCTGGCAAAATGACTGAAGCTTGATTCTGGAACCCTGTGGCCTGGGAACTTGACTGAGGTTTGATGGCAGAAACCTGTGGACTGGCAACATGACTGAGGTTTGATTGTGGAACCCTGTGCCCTGGAAACATGACTGTGGCCTGGTACTGGAAACCCATGGCCTGGGAACTTGACGTTGGTTTGATTCTGGAACCCTGTGTCCTGGGAACATGATTGAGGTTTGATTCTGGAAACCATTGGTCTGGGAACATGACTGATGTTAGATTGTGGAATCCTGTGGCCTGGGAACATGACTGAGGTTTGATGGAGGAACCCTGTGGCCTGGGAACATGACTGAGGTTTGATGGTGGTACCCTGTGGACTGGCAACATGACTGAGGCTTGATTCTGGGACCCTGTGGCCTGGGAAATTGACTCTGATTTGATCGCAGAAACCTGTGGACTGGCAGCATGACTGAGGATTGATGGTGGAACCCTGGGCACTGGGAACATGACGAGATGCCTGACACTGTAACCCCGTGTCCTGAGAACATGACATTGTTTTGATTCTGGAAAGCTGTTTCCTGGGAACATGACTGAGGTTTGATGGTTGAACCCTGTGGACTGGCAACATGACTGAGGTTTGATTGTGGCACCCTCAGGCTTGGGAACATTACTGAGGCTTGATGGTGGAACCCTGTGTCCTGGCACCAGGACTGAGGTTTGATGGTGGAACCCTGTGGCCTGGGAACATGACATCGTTTTGGATTCTGGTACCGTGTTGCCTGGGAACATGAAATCGTTTTGATTCTGGAAACCTGTGGCCTGGGAATATGACTGAGGTTTGATGGTGGTACCCTATGGCCTGGCAACATGACTGAGGTTTGATTCTGGATCCCTGTGGCCTGGGAACACGACTGAGGCGTGATTCTGGAAACCTGTGGCCTGGGAACATGACATCTGTTTAGATTGTGGAATACTGTGCCCTGGGAACCCGACTGAGGCTTGGTTCTGGAACCCTGTGGACTGGGAATATGACTGAGGTTTTATTCTGGAACCCTGTAGACTGGGAACATAACTGAGGATTGATTCTGGAACCCTGTGGCCTGGGAACATGACATTGGTTGGATTCTGGAACCCTGTGGCATGGGAACATGACTGCGGTTTGATTGTGGAACCCACTGGCCTGGGAACATGACCGTGGTTTGATTCTGAAATCCTGTGGCCTGGGAACATGACTGAGGTTTGGTTCTGGAACCCTGTTCCCTGGGAACATAACTGAGGTTTGATTCTGGGCTCCTGTGTCCTGGGAACAAGAATGAGGTTTGAATGTGGAACCCTGTGGCCTGGGAACATGACTGAGGTTTGATTCTGGAACCATGTGTCCTGGGAATATGACGGAGGTTTGCTTCTGGATAACTGTGGCCTGGGAAAATAACTGAGGTTTCATTGTGGAAATATGAGGCCTGGGATCATGAGTGAGGTTTGATGGTGGAACACTCTGGCCTGGCAAAATGACTGAAGCTTGATTCTGGAACCCTGTAGCCTGGGAACTTGACTGAGGTTTGATGGCAGAAACCTGTGGACTGGCAACATGACTGAGGTTTGATTGTGGAACCCTGTGCCCTGGAAACATGACTGTGGCCTGCTACTGGAAACCCATGGCCTGGGAACTTGACATTGCTTTGATTCTGGAACCCTGTGTCCTGGGAACATGACTGAGGTTTGATTCTGGAAATCATTGGCCTGGGAACATGACTGACGTTAGATTGTGGAATCTTGTGGCCTGGGAACATGACTGAGGTTTGATGGAGGAACCCTGTGGCCTGGGAACATGACTGAGGTTTGATGGGGGTACCCTGTGGCGTGGCAACATGACTGAGGCTTGATTCTGGAACCCTGTGGCCTGGGAAATTGACTCTGATTTGATCGCAGAAACCTGTGGACTGGCAACATGACTGAGGTTTGATGGTGGAACCCTGTGCACTGGGAACTTGACTGAGGCCTGATACTGCAACCCCGTGGCCTGGGAACATGACATTGGTTTAATTAAGGAACCCTGTTTCCTGGGAACATGACTGAGCTTTGATGGTTGAACCCTGTGGCCTGGCAAGATGACAGAGGTTTGATTGTGGAACCCTCAGGCTTGAGAACATGACTGAGGCTTGATGGTGGAACCCTGTGGCCTGGCAACAGGACTGAGGTTTGATGGTGGAATCCTGTGGCCTGGCAAGATGACTTTGGTTTGATTGTGGAACACTCTGGCCTGGGAATATGACTGACGTTTAATTCTGGAACCCTGTGGCCTGGGAATATGAGTGAGGCTTGATTCTGGAACCCTGTGGCCTTGGAACATGAATGGGGTTTTACTTTTGAATCCTGTGTCCAGGGAACATGACTGAGGTTTGATTCTGGAACCCTGTGTCCTGGGAACATGACTGAGGTTTGATTCTGGAACCATGTGGCCTGGGAATATGACTGAGGTTTGATTCTGGAAACCATTGGCCTGGGAACATGACTGATGTTAGATTGTGGAATCCTGTGGCCTGGGAACATGACATCGGTTTGGATTCTGAAAACCTGTGGTCTGGGAATATGACTGAGGTTTGATGGTGGTACCCTATGGCCTGGGAGCATGACTTAGCTTTGATTCTGGATCCCTGTGGCCTGGGAACATGACTGAGGCGTGATTCTGGAAACCTGAGGCCTGGGAACATGACATCTGTTTAGATTGTGGAATACTGTGCCCTGGGAACCTGACTGAGGCTTGGTACTTGAACCCTGTGGACTGGCAACATGACTGAGGTTTTATTCTGGAACCCTGTAGCATGGGAACATAACTGAGGATTGATTCTGGAAACCTGTGGCCTGGGAACATGACATCGGTGGAATCTGGAACCCTGTGGCCTGGGAACATGAGAACGGTGTGATTCTGGAACCCTGTGGCCTGAGAACATGTCTGAGGTTTGATGGTGGAAACCTGTGGCCTGGCAACATGACTGAGGTCTGGTTCTGGAACCCTGTTCCCTGGGAACATGACTGAGGTTTGATTCTGGACACCTTTGTCCTGGGAACATGACTGAGGTTTGATTGTGGAACCCTGTGTCCTGGGAACATGACTGAGTTTTGATTCTGGAACCATGTGTCCTGGGAATATGACTGAGGTTTGATTCTGGATACCTGTGGCCTGGGAAAATGACTGAGGTTTCATTGTGGAAATATGTGGCCTGGGATCTTGAGTGAGGTTTGATGGTGGAACACTCTGGCCTGGCAAAATGACTGAAGCTTGATTCTGGAACCCTGTGGCCTGGGAACTTGACTGAGGTTTGATGGCAGAAACCTGTGGACTGGCAACATGACTGAGGTTTGATTGTGGAACCCTGTGCCCTGGAAACATGACTGTGGCCTGGTACTGGAAACCCATGGCCTGGGAACTTGACGTTGGTTTGATTCTGGAACCCTGTGTCCTGGGAACATGATTGAGGTTTGATTCTGGAAACCATTGGTCTGGGAACATGACTGATGTTAGATTGTGGAATCCTGTGGCCTGGGAACATGACTGAGGTTTGATGGAGGAACCCTGTGGCCTGGGAACATGACTGAGGTTTGATGGTGGTACCCTGTGGACTGGCAACATGACTGAGGCTTGATTCTGGGACCCTGTGGCCTGGGAAATTGACTCTGATTTGATCGCAGAAACCTGTGGACTGGCAGCATGACTGAGGATTGATGGTGGAACCCTGGGCACTGGGAACATGACGAGATGCCTGACACTGTAACCCCGTGTCCTGAGAACATGACATTGTTTTGATTCTGGAAAGCTGTTTCCTGGGAACATGACTGAGGTTTGATGGTTGAACCCTGTGGACTGGCAACATGACTGACGTTTGATTGTGGCACCCTCAGGCTTGGGAACATTACTGAGGCTTGATGGTGGAACCCTGTGTCCTGGCACCAGGACTGAGGTTTGATGGTGGAACCCTGTGGCCTGGGAACATGACATCGTTTTGGATTCTGGTACCGTGTTGCCTGGGAACATGAAATCGTTTTGATTCTGGAAACCTGTGGCCTGGGAATATGACTGAGGTTTGATGGTGGTACCCTATGGCCTGGCAACATGACTGAGGTTTGATTCTGGATCCCTGTGGCCTGGGAACATGACTGAGGCGTGATTCTGGAAACCTGTGGCCTGGGAACATGACATCTGTTTAGATTGTGGAATACTGTGCCCTGGGAACCCGACTGAGGCTTGGTTCTGGAACCCTGTGGACTGGGAATATGACTGAGGTTTTATTCTGGAACCCTGTAGACTGGGAACATAACTGAGGATTGATTCTGGAACCCTGTGGCCTGGGAACATGACATCGGTTGGATTCTGGAACCCTGTGGCATGGGAACATGACTGCGGTTTGATTGTGGAACCCACTGGCCTGGGAACATGACCGTGGTTTGATTCTGAAATCCTGTGGCCTGGGAACATGACTGAGGTTTGGTTCTGGAACCCTGTTCCCTGGGAACATGACTGAGGTTTGATTCTGGGCTCCTGTGTCCTGGGAACAAGAATGAGGTTTGAATGTGGAACCCTGTGGCCTGGGAACATGACTGAGGTTTGATTCTGGAACCATGTGTCCTGGGAATATGACTGAGGTTTGCTTCTGGATAACTGTGGCCTGGGAAAATAACTGAGGTTTCATTGTGGAAATATGAGGCCTGGGATCATGAGTGAGGTTTGATGGTGGAACACTCTGGCCTGGCAAAATGACTGAAGCTTGATTCTGGAACCCTGTAGCCTGGGAACTTGACTGAGGTTTGATGGCAGAAACCTGTGGACTGGCAACATGACTGAGGTTTGATTGTGGAACCCTGTGCCCTGGAAACATGACTGTGGCCTGCTACTGGAAACCCATGGCCTGGGAAATTGACATTGCTTTGATTCTGGAACCCTGTGTCCTGGGAACATGACTGAGGTTTGATTCTGGAAATCATTGGCCTGGGAACATGACTGACGTTAGATTGTGGAATCTTGTGGCCTGGGAACATGACTGAGGTTTGATGGAGGAACCCTGTGGCCTGGGAACATGACTGAGGTTTGATGGGGGTACCCTGTGGCGTGGCAACATGACTGAGGCTTGATTCTGGAACCCTGTGGCCTGGGAAATTGACTCTGATTTGATCGCAGAAACCTGTGGACTGGCAACATGACTGAGGTTTGATGGTGGAACCCTGTGCACTGGGAACTTGACTGAGGCCTGATACTGCAACCCCGTGGCCTGGGAACATGACATTGGTTTAATTAAGGAACCCTGTTTCCTGGGAACATGACTGAGGTTTGATGCTTGAACCCTGTGGCCTGGCAAGATGACAGAGGTTTGAATGTGGAACCCTCAGGCTTGAGAAAATGACTGAGGCTTGATGGTGGAACCCTGTGGCCTGGCAACAGGACTGAGGTTTGATGGTGGAATCCTGTGGCCTGGCAAGATGACTTTGGTTTGATTGTGGAACACTCTGGCCTGGGAATATGACTGACGTTTAATTCTGGAACCCTGTGGCCTGGGAATATGAGTGAGGCTTGATTCTGGAACCCTGTGGCCTTGGAACATGAATGGGGTTTTACTTTTGAATCCTGTGTCCAGGGAACATGACTGAGGTTTGATTCTGGAACCCTGTGTCCTGGGAACATGACTGAGGTTTGATTCTGGAACCATGTGGCCTGGGAATATGACTGAGGTTTGATTCTGGAAACCATTGGCCTGGGAACATGACTGATGTTAGATTGTGGAATCCTGTGGCCTGGGAACATGACATCGGTTTGGATTCTGAAAACCTGTGGTCTGGGAATATGACTGAGGTTTGATGGTGGTACCCTATGGCCTGGGAGCATGACTTAGCTTTGATTCTGGATCCCTGTGGCCTGGGAACATGACTGAGGCGTGATTCTGGAAACCTGAGGCCTGGGAACATGACATCTGTTTAGATTGTGGAATACTGTGCCCTGGGAACCTGACTGAGGCTTGGTACTTGAACCCTGTGGACTGGCAACATGACTGAGGTTTTATTCTGGAACCCTGTAGCATGGGAACATAACTGAGGATTGATTCTGGAAACCTGTGGCCTGGGAACATGACATCGGTGGAATCTGGAACCCTGTGGCCTGGGAACATGAGAACGGTGTGATTCTGGAACCCTGTGGCCTGAGAACATGTCTGAGGTTTGATGGTGGAAACCTGTGGCCTGGCAACATGACTGAGGTTTGGTTCTGGAACCCTGTTCCCTGGGAACATGACTGAGGTTTGATTCTGGACACCTTTGTCCTGGGAACATGACTGAGGTTTGATTGTGGAACCCTGTGTCCTGGGAACATGACTGAGTTTTGATTCTGGAACCATGTGTCCTGGGAATATGACTGAGGTTTGATTCTGGATACCTGTGGCCTGGGAAAATGACTGAGGTTTCATTGTGGAAATATGTGGCCTGGGATCTTGAGTGAGGTTTGATGGTGGAACACTCTGGCCTGGCAAAATGACTGAAGCTTGATTCTGGAACCCTGTGGCCTGGGAACTTGACTGAGGTTTGATGGCAGAAACCTGTGGACTGGCAACATGACTGAGGTTTGATTGTGGAACCCTGTGCCCTGGAAACATGACTGTGGCCTGGTACTGGAAACCCATGGCCTGGGAACTTGACGTTGGTTTGATTCTGGAACCCTGTGTCCTGGGAACATGATTGAGGTTTGATTCTGGAAACCATTGGTCTGGGAACATGACTGATGTTAGATTGTGGAATCCTGTGGCCTGGGAACATGACTGAGGTTTGATGGAGGAACCCTGTGGCCTGGGAACATGACTGAGGTTTGATGGTGGTACCCTGTGGACTGGCAACATGACTGAGGCTTGATTCTGGGACCCTGTGGCCTGGGAAATTGACTCTGATTTGATCGCAGAAACCTGTGGACTGGCAGCATGACTGAGGATTGATGGTGGAACCCTGGGCACTGGGAACATGACGAGATGCCTGACACTGTAACCCCGTGTCCTGAGAACATGACATTGTTTTGATTCTGGAAAGCTGTTTCCTGGGAACATGACTGAGGTTTGATGGTTGAACCCTGTGGACTGGCAACATGACTGACGTTTGATTGTGGCACCCTCAGGCTTGGGAACATTACTGAGGCTTGATGGTGGAACCCTGTGTCCTGGCACCAGGACTGAGGTTTGATGGTGGAACCCTGTGGCCTGGGAACATGACATCGTTTTGGATTCTGGTACCGTGTTGCCTGGGAACATGAAATCGTTTTGATTCTGGAAACCTGTGGCCTGGGAATATGACTGAGGTTTGATGGTGGTACCCTATGGCCTGGCAACATGACTGAGGTTTGATTCTGGATCCCTGTGGCCTGGGAACACGACTGAGGCGTGATTCTGGAAACCTGTGGCCTGGGAACATGACATCTGTTTAGATTGTGGAATACTGTGCCCTGGGAACCCGACTGAGGCTTGGTTCTGGAACCCTGTGGACTGGGAATATGACTGAGGTTTTATTCTGGAACCCTGTAGACTGGGAACATAACTGAGGATTGATTCTGGAACCCTGTGGCCTGGGAACATGACATCGGTTGGATTCTGGAACCCTGTGGCATGGGAACATGACTGCGGTTTGATTGTGGAACCCACTGGCCTGGGAACATGACCGTGGTTTGATTCTGAAATCCTGTGGCCTGGGAACATGACTGAGGTTTGGTTCTGGAACCCTGTTCCCTGGGAACATGACTGAGGTTTGATTCTGGGCTCCTGTGTCCTGGGAACAAGAATGAGGTTTGAATGTGGAACCCTGTGGCCTGGGAACATGACTGAGGTTTGATTCTGGAACCATGTGTCCTGGGAATATGACTGAGGTTTGCTTCTGGATAACTGTGGCCTGGGAAAATAACTGAGGTTTCATTGTGGAAATATGAGGCCTGGGATCATGAGTGAGGTTTGATGGTGGAACACTCTGGCCTGGCAAAATGACTGAAGCTTGATTCTGGAACCCTGTAGCCTGGGAACTTGACTGAGGTTTGATGGCAGAAACCTGTGGACTGGCAACATGACTGAGGTTTGATTGTGGAACCCTGTGCCCTGGAAACATGACTGTGGCCTGCTACTGGAAACCCATGGCCTGGGAACTTGACATTGCTTTGATTCTGGAACCCTGTGTCCTGGGAACATGACTGAGGTTTGATTCTGGAAATCATTGGCCTGGGAACATGACTGACGTTAGATTGTGGAATCTTGTGGCCTGGGAACATGACTGAGGTTTGATGGAGGAACCCTGTGGCCTGGGAACATGACTGAGGTTTGATGGGGGTACCCTGTGGCGTGGCAACATGACTGAGGCTTGATTCTGGAACCCTGTGGCCTGGGAAATTGACTCTGATTTGATCGCAGAAACCTGTGGACTGGCAACATGACTGAGGTTTGATGGTGGAACCCTGTGCACTGGGAACTTGACTGAGGCCTGATACTGCAACCCCGTGGCCTGGGAACATGACATTGGTTTAATTAAGGAACCCTGTTTCCTGAGAACATGACTGAGCTTTGATGGTTGAACCCTGTGGCCTGGCAAGATGACAGAGGTTTGATTGTGGAACCCTCAGGCTTGAGAACATGACTGAGGCTTGATGGTGGAACCCTGTGGCCTGGCAACAGGACTGAGGTTTGATGGTGGAATCCTGTGGCCTGGCAAGATGACTTTGGTTTGATTGTGGAACACTCTGGCCTGGGAATATGACTGACGTTTAATTCTGGAACCCTGTGGCCTGGGAATATGAGTGAGGCTTGATTCTGGAACCCTGTGGCCTTGGAACATGAATGGGGTTTTACTTTTGAATCCTGTGTCCAGGGAACATGACTGAGGTTTGATTCTGGAACCCTGTGTCCTGGGAACATGACTGAGGTTTGATTCTGGAACCATGTGGCCTGGGAATATGACTGAGGTTTGATTCTGGAAACCATTGGCCTGGGAACATGACTGATGTTAGATTGTGGAATCCTGTGGCCTGGGAACATGACATCGGTTTGGATTCTGAAAACCTGTGGTCTGGGAATATGACTGAGGTTTGATGGTGGTACCCTATGGCCTGGGAGCATGACTTAGCTTTGATTCTGGATCCCTGTGGCCTGGGAACATGACTGAGGCGTGATTCTGGAAACCTGAGGCCTGGGAACATGACATCTGTTTAGATTGTGGAATACTGTGCCCTGGGAACCTGACTGAGGCTTGGTACTTGAACCCTGTGGACTGGCAACATGACTGAGGTTTTATTCTGGAACCCTGTAGCATGGGAACATAACTGAGGATTGATTCTGGAAACCTGTGGCCTGGGAACATGACATCGGTGGAATCTGGAACCCTGTGGCCTGGGAACATGAGAACGGTGTGATTCTGGAACCCTGTGGCCTGAGAACATGTCTGAGGTTTGATGGTGGAAACCTGTGGCCTGGCAACATGACTGAGGTCTGGTTCTGGAACCCTGTTCCCTGGGAACATGACTGAGGTTTGATTCTGGACACCTTTGTCCTGGGAACATGACTGAGGTTTGATTGTGGAACCCTGTGTCCTGGGAACATGACTGAGTTTTGATTCTGGAACCATGTGTCCTGGGAATATGACTGAGGTTTGATTCTGGATACCTGTGGCCTGGGAAAATGACTGAGGTTTCATTGTGGAAATATGTGGCCTGGGATCTTGAGTGAGGTTTGATGGTGGAACACTCTGGCCTGGCAAAATGACTGAAGCTTGATTCTGGAACCCTGTGGCCTGGGAACTTGACTGAGGTTTGATGGCAGAAACCTGTGGACTGGCAACATGACTGAGGTTTGATTGTGGAACCCTGTGCCCTGGAAACATGACTGTGGCCTGGTACTGGAAACCCATGGCCTGGGAACTTGACGTTGGTTTGATTCTGGAACCCTGTGTCCTGGGAACATGATTGAGGTTTGATTCTGGAAACCATTGGTCTGGGAACATGACTGATGTTAGATTGTGGAATCCTGTGGCCTGGGAACATGACTGAGGTTTGATGGAGGAACCCTGTGGCCTGGGAACATGACTGAGGTTTGATGGTGGTACCCTGTGGACTGGCAACATGACTGAGGCTTGATTCTGGGACCCTGTGGCCTGGGAAATTGACTCTGATTTGATCGCAGAAACCTGTGGACTGGCAGCATGACTGAGGATTGATGGTGGAACCCTGGGCACTGGGAACATGACGAGATGCCTGACACTGTAACCCCGTGTCCTGAGAACATGACATTGTTTTGATTCTGGAAAGCTGTTTCCTGGGAACATGACTGAGGTTTGATGGTTGAACCCTGTGGACTGGCAACATGACTGACGTTTGATTGTGGCACCCTCAGGCTTGGGAACATTACTGAGGCTTGATGGTGGAACCTTGTGTCCTGGCACCAGGACTGAGGTTTGATGGTGGAACCCTGTGGCCTGGGAACATGACATCGTTTTGGATTCTGGTACCGTGTTGCCTGGGAACATGAAATCGTTTTGATTCTGGAAACCTGTGGCCTGGGAATATGACTGAGGTTTGATGGTGGTACCCTATGGCCTGGCAACATGACTGAGGTTTGATTCTGGATCCCTGTGGCCTGGGAACATGACTGAGGCGTGATTCTGGAAACCTGTGGCCTGGGAACATGACATCTGTTTAGATTGTGGAATACTGTGCCCTGGGAACCCGACTGAGGCTTGGTTCTGGAACCCTGTGGACTGGGAATATGACTGAGGTTTTATTCTGGAACCCTGTAGACTGGGAACATAACTGAGGATTGATTCTGGAACCCTGTGGCCTGGGAACATGACATCGGTTGGATTCTGGAACCCTGTGGCATGGGAACATGACTGCGGTTTGATTGTGGAACCCACTGGCCTGGGAACATGACCGTGGTTTGATTCTGAAATCCTGTGGCCTGGGAACATGACTGAGGTTTGGTTCTGGAACCCTGTTCCCTGGGAACATGACTGAGGTTTGATTCTGGGCTCCTGTGTCCTGGGAACAAGAATGAGGTTTGAATGTGGAACCCTGTGGCCTGGGAACATGACTGAGGTTTGATTCTGGAACCATGTGTCCTGGGAATATGACTGAGGTTTGCTTCTGGATAACTGTGGCCTGGGAAAATAACTGAGGTTTCATTGTGGAAATATGAGGCCTGGGATCATGAGTGAGGTTTGATGGTGGAACACTCTGGCCTGGCAAAATGACTGAAGCTTGATTCTGGAACCCTGTAGCCTGGGAACTTGACTGAGGTTTGATGGCAGAAACCTGTGGACTGGCAACATGACTGAGGTTTGATTGTGGAACCCTGTGCCCTGGAAACATGACTGTGGCCTGCTACTGGAAACCCATGGCCTGGGAACTTGACATTGCTTTGATTCTGGAACCCTGTGTCCTGGGAACATGACTGAGGTTTGATTCTGGAAATCATTGGCCTGGGAACATGACTGACGTTAGATTGTGGAATCTTGTGGCCTGGGAACATGACTGAGGTTTGATGGAGGAACCCTGTGGCCTGGGAACATGACTGAGGTTTGATGGGGGTACCCTGTGGCGTGGCAACATGACTGAGGCTTGATTCTGGAACCCTGTGGCCTGGGAAATTGACTCTGATTTGATCGCAGAAACCTGTGGACTGGCAACATGACTGAGGTTTGATGGTGGAACCCTGTGCACTGGGAACTTGACTGAGGCCTGATACTGCAACCCCGTGGGCTGGGAATATGACATTGGTTTAATTAAGGAAACCTGTTTCCTGGGAACATGACTGAGGTTTGATGGTTGAACCCTGTGGCCTGGCAAGATGACAGAGGTTTGAATGTGGAACCCTCAGGCTTGAGAACATGACTGAGGCTTGATGGTGGAACCCTGTGGCCTGGCAACAGGACTGAGGTTTGATGGTGGAATCCTGTGGCCTGGCAAGATGACTTTGGTTTGATTGTGGAACACTCTGGCCTGGGAATATGACTGACGTTTAATTCTGGAACCCTGTGGCCTGGGAATATGAGTGAGGCTTGATTCTGGAACCCTGTGGCCTTGGAACATGAATGGGGTTTTACTTTTGAATCCTGTGTCCAGGGAACATGACTGAGGTTTGATTCTGGAACCCTGTGTCCTGGGAACATGACTGAGGTTTCATTGTGGAAATATGTGGCCTGGGATCTTGAGTGAGGTTTGATGGTGGAACACTCTGGCCTGGCAAAATGACTGAAGCTTGATTCTGGAACCCTGTGGCCTGGGAACTTGACTGAGGTTTGATGGCAGAAACCTGTGGACTGGCAACATGACTGAGGTTTGATTGTGGAACCCTGTGCCCTGGAAACATGACTGTGGCCTGGTACTGGAAACCCATGGCCTGGGAACTTGACGTTGGTTTGATTCTGGAACCCTGTGTCCTGGGAACATGATTGAGGTTTCATTCTGGAAACCATTGGTCTGGGAACATGACTGATGTTAGATTGTGGAATCCTGTGGCCTGGGAACATGACTGAGGTTTGATGGAGGAACCCTGTGGCCTGGGAACATGACTGAGGTTTGATGGTGGTACCCTGTGGACTGGCAACATGACTGAGGCTTGATTCTGGGACCCTGTGGCCTGGGAAATTGACTCTGATTTGATCGCAGAAACCTGTGGACTGGCAGCATGACTGAGGATTGATGGTGGAACCCTGGGCACTGGGAACATGACGAGATGCCTGACACTGTAACCCCGTGTCCTGAGAACATGACATTGTTTTGATTCTGGAAAGCTGTTTCCTGGGAACATGACTGAGGTTTGATGGTTGAACCCTGTGGACTGGCAACATGACTGACGTTTGATTGTGGCACCCTCAGGCTTGGGAACATTACTGAGGCTTGATGGTGGAACCTTGTGTCCTGGCACCAGGACTGAGGTTTGATGGTGGAACCCTGTGGCCTGGGAACATGACATCGTTTTGGATTCTGGTACCGTGTTGCCTGGGAACATGAAATCGTTTTGATTCTGGAAACCTGTGGCCTGGGAATATGACTGAGGTTTGATGGTGGTACCCTATGGCCTGGCAACATGACTGAGGTTTGATTCTGGATCCCTGTGGCCTGGGAACATGACTGAGGCGTGATTCTGGAAACCTGTGGCCTGGGAACATGACATCTGTTTAGATTGTGGAATACTGTGCCCTGGGAACCCGACTGAGGCTTGGTTCTGGAACCCTGTGGACTGGGAATATGACTGAGGTTTTATTCTGGAACCCTGTAGACTGGGAACATAACTGAGGATTGATTCTGGAACCCTGTGGCCTGGGAACATGACATCGGTTGGATTCTGGAACCCTGTGGCATGGGAACATGACTGCGGTTTGATTGTGGAACCCACTGGCCTGGGAACATGACCGTGGTTTGATTCTGAAATCCTGTGGCCTGGGAACATGACTGAGGTTTGGTTCTGGAACCCTGTTCCCTGGGAACATGACTGAGGTTTGATTCTGGGCTCCTGTGTCCTGGGAACAAGAATGAGGTTTGAATGTGGAACCCTGTGGCCTGGGAACATGACTGAGGTTTGATTCTGGAACCATGTGTCCTGGGAATATGACTGAGGTTTGCTTCTGGATAACTGTGGCCTGGGAAAATAACTGAGGTTTCATTGTGGAAATATGAGGCCTGGGATCATGAGTGAGGTTTGATGGTGGAACACTCTGGCCTGGCAAAATGACTGAAGCTTGATTCTGGAACCCTGTAGCCTGGGAACTTGACTGAGGTTTGATGGCAGAAACCTGTGGACTGGCAACATGACTGAGGTTTGATTGTGGAACCCTGTGCCCTGGAAACATGACTGTGGCCTGCTACTGGAAACCCATGGCCTGGGAACTTGACATTGCTTTGATTCTGGAACCCTGTGTCCTGGGAACATGACTGAGGTTTGATTCTGGAAATCATTGGCCTGGGAACATGACTGACGTTAGATTGTGGAATCTTGTGGCCTGGGAACATGACTGAGGTTTGATGGAGGAACCCTGTGGCCTGGGAACATGACTGAGGTTTGATGGGGGTACCCTGTGGCGTGGCAACATGACTGAGGCTTGATTCTGGAACCCTGTGGCCTGGGAAATTGACTCTGATTTGATCGCAGAAACCTGTGGACTGGCAACATGACTGAGGTTTGATGGTGGAACCCTGTGCACTGGGAACTTGACTGAGGCCTGATACTGCAACCCCGTGGGCTGGGAATATGACATTGGTTTAATTAAGGAAACCTGTTTCCTGGGAACATGACTGAGGTTTGATGGTTGAACCCTGTGGCCTGGCAAGATGACAGAGGTTTGAATGTGGAACCCTCAGGCTTGAGAACATGACTGAGGCTTGATGGTGGAACCCTGTGGCCTGGCAACAGGACTGAGGTTTGATGGTGGAATCCTGTGGCCTGGCAAGATGACTTTGGTTTGATTGTGGAACACTCTGGCCTGGGAATATGACTGACGTTTAATTCTGGAACCCTGTGGCCTGGGAATATGAGTGAGGCTTGATTCTGGAACCCTGTGGCCTTGGAACATGAATGGGGTTTTACTTTTGAATCCTGTGTCCAGGGAACATGACTGAGGTTTGATTCTGGAACCCTGTGTCCTGGGAACATGACTGAGGTTTGATTCTGGAACCATGTGGCCTGGGAATATGACTGAGGTTTGATTCTGGAAACCATTGGCCTGGGAACATGACTGATGTTAGATTGTGGAATCCTGTGGCCTGGGAACATGAAATCGTTTTGATTTTGGAAAACTGTGGCCTGGGAATATGACTGAGGTTTCATGGTGGTACCCTATGGCCTGGCAACATGACTGAGGTGTGATTCTGGATCCCTGTGGCCTGGGAACATGACTGAGGCGTGATTCTGGAAACCTGTGGCCTGGGAACATGACATCTGTTTAGATTGTGGCATACTGTGCCCTGGGAACCCGACTGAGGCTTGCTTCTGGAACCCTGTGGACTGGGAATATGACTGAGGTTTTATTCTGGAACCCTGTAGACTGGGAACATAACTGAGGATTGATTCTGGAACCCTGTGGCATGGGAACATGACTGCGGTTTGATTGTGGAACCCACTGGCCTGGGAACATGACCGTGGTTTGATTCTGAAACCCTGTGGCCTGGGAACATGACTGAGGTTTGGTTCTGGAACCCTGTTCCCTGGGAACATGACTGAGGTTTGATTCTGGGCTCCTGTGTCCTGGGAACAAGAATGAGGTTTGAATGTGGAACCCTGTGGCCTGGGAACATGACTGAGGTTTGATTCTGGAACCATGTGTCCTGGGAATATGACTGAGGTTTGCTTCTGGATAACTGTGGCCTGGGAAAATAACTGAGGTTTCATTGTGGAAATATGAGGCCTGGGATCATGAGTGAGGTTTGATGGTGGAACCCTCTGGCCTGGCAAAATGACTGAAGCTTGATTCTGGAACCCTGTAGCCTGGGAACTTGACTGAGGTTTGATGGCAGAAACCTGTGGACTGGCAACATGACTGAGGTTTGATTGTGGAACCCTGTGCCCTGGAAACATGACTGTGGCCTGCTACTGGAAACCCATGGCCTGGGAACTTGACATTGGTTTGATTCTGGAACCCTGTGTCCTGGGAACATGACTGAGGTTTGATTCTGGAAATCATTGGCCTGGGAACATGACTGACGTTAGATTGTGGAATCTTGTGGCCTGGGAACATGACTGAGGTTTGATGGAGGAACCCTGTGGCCTGGGAACATGACTGAGGTTTGATGGGGGTACCCTGTGGCGTGGCAACATGACTGAGGCTTGATTCTGGAACCCTGTGGCCTGGGAAATTGACTCTGATTTGATCGCAGAAACCTGTGGACTGGCAACATGACTGAGGTTTGATGGTGGAACCCTGTGCACTGGGAACTTGACTGAGGCCTGATACTGCAACCCCGTGGCCTGGGAACATGACATTGGTTTAATTAAGGAACCCTGTTTCCTGGGAATATGACTGAGCTTTGATGGTTGAACCCTGTGGCCTGGCAAGATGACAGAGGTTTGATTGTGGAACCCTCAGGCTTGAGAACATGACTGAGGCTTGATGGTGGAACCCTGTGGCCTGGCAACAGGACTGAGGTTTGATGGTGGAATCCTGTGGCCTGGCAAGATGACTTTGGTTTGATTGTGGAACACTCTGGCCTGGGAATATGACTGACGTTTAATTCTGGAACCCTGTGGCCTGGGAATATGAGTGAGGCTTGATTCTGGAACCCTGTGGCCTTGGAACATGAATGGGGTTTTACTTTTGAATCCTGTGTCCAGGGAACATGACTGAGGTTTGATTCTGGAACCCTGTGTCCTGGGAACATGACTGAGGTTTGATTCTGGAACCATGTGGCCTGGGAATATGACTGAGGTTTGATTCTGGAAACCATTGGCCTGGGAACATGACTGATGTTAGATTGTGGAATCCTGTGGCCTGGGAACATGACATCGGTTTGGATTCTGAAAACCTGTGGTCTGGGAATATGACTGAGGTTTGATGGTGGTACCCTATGGCCTGGGAGCATGACTTAGCTTTGATTCTGGATCCCTGTGGCCTGGGAACATGACTGAGGCGTGATTCTGGAAACCTGAGGCCTGGGAACATGACATCTGTTTAGATTGTGGAATACTGTGCCCTGGGAACCTGACTGAGGCTTGGTACTTGAACCCTGTGGACTGGCAACATGACTGAGGTTTTATTCTGGAACCCTGTAGCATGGGAACATAACTGAGGATTGATTCTGGAAACCTGTGGCCTGGGAACATGACATCGGTGGAATCTGGAACCCTGTGGCCTGGGAACATGAGAACGGTGTGATTCTGGAACCCTGTGGCCTGAGAACATGTCTGAGGTTTGATGGTGGAAACCTGTGGCCTGGCAACATGACTGAGGTCTGGTTCTGGAACCCTGTTCCCTGGGAACATGACTGAGGTTTGATTCTGGACACCTTTGTCCTGGGAACATGACTGAGGTTTGATTGTGGAACCCTGTGTCCTGGGAACATGACTGAGTTTTGATTCTGGAACCATGTGTCCTGGGAATATGACTGAGGTTTGATTCTGGATACCTGTGGCCTGGGAAAATGACTGAGGTTTCATTGTGGAAATATGTGGCCTGGGATCTTGAGTGAGGTTTGATGGTGGAACACTCTGGCCTGGCAAAATGACTGAAGCTTGATTCTGGAACCCTGTGGCCTGGGAACTTGACTGAGGTTTGATGGCAGAAACCTGTGGACTGGCAACATGACTGAGGTTTGATTGTGGAACCCTGTGCCCTGGAAACATGACTGTGGCCTGCTACTGGAAACCCATGGCCTGGGAACTTGACGTTGGTTTGATTCTGGAACCCTGTGTCCTAGGAACATGATTGAGGTTTGATTCTGGAAACCATTGGTCTGGGAACATGACTGATGTTAGATTGTGGAATCCTGTGGCCTGGGAACATGACTGAGGTTTGATGGAGGAACCCTGTGGCCTGGGAACATGACTGAGGTTTGATGGTGGTACCCTGTGGACTGGCAACATGACTGAGGCTTGATTCTGGAACCCTGTGGCCTGGGAAATTGACTCTGATTTGATCGCAGAAACCTGTGGACTGGCAACATGACTGAGGATTGATGGTGGAACCCTGGGCACTGGGAACATGACGAGATGCCTGACACTGTAACCCCGTGTCCTGAAAACATGACATTGTTTTGATTCTGGAAAGCTGTTTCCTGGGAACATGACTGAGGTTTGATGGTTGAACCCTGTGGACTGGCAACATGACTGACGTTTGATTGTGGCACCCTCAGGCTTGGGAACATTACTGAGGCTTGATGGTGGAACCCTGTGTCCTGGCACCAGGACTGAGGTTTGATGGTGGAACCCTGTGGCCTGGGAACATGACATCGTTTTGGATTCTGGTACCGTGTTGCCTGGGAACATGAAATCGTTTTGATTCTGGAAACCTGTGGCCTGGGAATATGACTGAGGTTTGATGGTGGTACCCTATGGCCTGGCAACATGACTGAGGTTTGATTCTGGATCCCTGTGGCCTGGGAACACGACTGAGGCGTGATTCTGGAAACCTGTGGCCTGGGAACATGACATCTGTTTAGATTGTGGAATACTGTGCCCTGGGAACCCGACTGAGGCTTGGTTCTGGAACCCTGTGGACTGGGAATATGACTGAGGTTTTATTCTGGAACCCTGTAGACTGGGAACATAACTGAGGATTGATTCTGGAACCCTGTGGCCTGGGAACATGACATCGGTTGGATTCTGGAACCCTGTGGCATGGGAACATGACTGCGGTTTGATTGTGGAACCCACTGGCCTGGGAACATGACCGTGGTTTGATTCTGAAACCCTGTGGCCTGGGAACATGACTGAGGTTTGGTTCTGGAACCCTGTTCCCTGGGAACATGACTGAGGTTTGATTCTGGGCTCCTGTGTCCTGGGAACAAGAATGAGGTTTGAATGTGGAACCCTGTGGCCTGGGAACATGACTGAGGTTTGATTCTGGAACCATGTGTCCTGGGAATATGACTGAGGTTTGCTTCTGGATAACTGTGGCCTGGGAAAATAACTGAGGTTTCATTGTGGAAATATGAGGCCTGGGATCATGAGTGAGGTTTGATGGTGGAACACTCTGGCCTGGCAAAATGACTGAAGCTTGATTCTGGAACCCTGTAGCCTGGGAACTTGACTGAGGTTTGATGGCAGAAACCTGTGGACTGGCAACATGACTGAGGTTTGATTGTGGAACCCTGTGCCCTGGAAACATGACTGTGGCCTGCTACTGGAAACCCATGGCCTGGGAACTTGACATTGGTTTGATTCTGGAACCCTGTGTCCTGGGAACATGACTGAGGTTTGATTCTGGAAATCATTGGCCTGGGAACATGACTGACGTTAGATTGTGGAATCTTGTGGCCTGGGAACATGACTGAGGTTTGATGGAGGAACCCTGTGGCCTGGGAACATGACTGAGGTTTGATGGGGGTACCCTGTGGTGTGGCAACATGACTGAGGCTTTGTTCTGGAACCCTGTGGCCTGGGAAATTGACTCTGATTTGATCGCAGAAACCTGTGGACTGGCAACATGACTGAGGTTTGATGGTGGAACCCTGTGGCCTGGCAAGATGACAGAGGTTTGATTGTGGAACCCTCAGGCTTGAGAACATGACTGAGGCTTGATGGTGGAACCCTGTGCACTGGGAACTTGACTGAGGCCTGATACTGCAACCCCGTGGCCTGGGAACATGACATTGGTTTAATTAAGGAACCCTGTTTCCTGGGAATATGACTGGGCTTTGATGGTTGAACCCTGTGGCCTGGCAAGATGACAGAGGTTTGATTGTGGAACCCTCAGGCTTGAGAACATGACTGAGGCTTGATGGTGGAACCCTGTGGCCTGGCAACAGGACTGAGGTTTGATGGTGGAATCCTGTGGCCTGGCAAGATGACTTTGGTTTGATTGTGGAACACTCTGGCCTGGGAATATGACTGACGTTTAATTCTGGAACCCTGTGGCCTGGGAATATGAGTGAGGCTTGATTCTGGAACCCTGTGGCCTTGGAACATGAATGGGGTTTTACTTTTGAATCCTGTGTCCAGGGAACATGACTGAGGTTTGATTCTGGAACCCTGTGTCCTGGGAACATGACTGAGGTTTGATTCTGGAACCATGTGGCCTGGGAATATGACTGAGGTTTGATTCTGGAAACCATTGGCCTGGGAACATGACTGATGTTAGATTGTGGAATCCTGTGGCCTGGGAACATGACATCGGTTTGGATTCTGAAAACCTGTGGTCTGGGAATATGACTGAGGTTTGATGGTGGTACCCTATGGCCTGGGAGCATGACTTAGCTTTGATTCTGGATCCCTGTGGCCTGGGAACATGACTGAGGCGTGATTCTGGAAACCTGAGGCCTGGGAACATGACATCTGTTTAGATTGTGGAATACTGTGCCCTGGGAACCTGACTGAGGCTTGGTACTTGAACCCTGTGGACTGGCAACATGACTGAGGTTTTATTCTGGAACCCTGTAGCATGGGAACATAACTGAGGATTGATTCTGGAAACCTGTGGCCTGGGAACATGACATCGGTGGAATCTGGAACCCTGTGGCCTGGGAACATGAGAACGGTGTGATTCTGGAACCCTGTGGCCTGAGAACATGTCTGAGGTTTGATGGTGGAAACCTGTGGCCTGGCAACATGACTGAGGTCTGGTTCTGGAACCCTGTTCCCTGGGAACATGACTGAGGTTTGATTCTGGACACCTTTGTCCTGGGAACATGACTGAGGTTTGATTGTGGAACCCTGTGTCCTGGGAACATGACTGAGTTTTGATTCTGGAACCATGTGTCCTGGGAATATGACTGAGGTTTGATTCTGGATACCTGTGGCCTGGGAAAATGACTGAGGTTTCATTGTGGAAATATGTGGCCTGGGATCTTGAGTGAGGTTTGATGGTGGAACACTCTGGCCTGGCAAAATGACTGAAGCTTGATTCTGGAACCCTGTGGCCTGGGAACTTGACTGAGGTTTGATGGCAGAAACCTGTGGACTGGCAACATGACTGAGGTTTGATTGTGGAACCCTGTGCCCTGGAAACATGACTGTGGCCTGGTACTGGAAACCCATGGCCTGGGAACTTGACGTTGGTTTGATTCTGGAACCCTGTGTCCTGGGAACATGATTGAGGTTTGATTCTGGAAACCATTGGTCTGGGAACATGACTGATGTTAGATTGTGGAATCCTGTGGCCTGGGAACATGACTGAGGTTTGATGGAGGAACCCTGTGGCCTGGGAACATGACTGAGGTTTGATGGTGGTACCCTGTGGACTGGCAACATGACTGAGGCTTGATTCTGGGACCCTGTGGCCTGGGAAATTGACTCTGATTTGATCGCAGAAACCTGTGGACTGGCAGCATGACTGAGGATTGATGGTGGAACCCTGGGCACTGGGAACATGACGAGATGCCTGACACTGTAACCCCGTGTCCTGAGAACATGACATTGTTTTGATTCTGGAAAGCTGTTTCCTGGGAACATGACTGAGGTTTGATGGTTGAACCCTGTGGACTGGCAACATGACTGACGTTTGATTGTGGCACCCTCAGGCTTGGGAACATTACTGAGGCTTGATGGTGGAACCCTGTGTCCTGGCACCAGGACTGAGGTTTGATGGTGGAACCCTGTGGCCTGGGAACATGACATCGTTTTGGATTCTGGTACCGTGTTGCCTGGGAACATGAAATCATTTTGATTCTGGAAACCTGTGGCCTGGGAATATGACTGAGGTTTGATGGTGGTACCCTATGGCCTGGCAACATGACTGAGGTTTGATTCTGGATCCCTGTGGCCTGGGAACATGACTGAGGCGTGATTCTGGAAACCTGTGGCCTGGGAACATGACATCTGTTTAGATTGTGGAATACTGTGCCCTGGGAACCCGACTGAGGCTTGGTTCTGGAACCCTGTGGACTGGGAATATGACTGAGGTTTTATTCTGGAACCCTGTAGACTGGGAACATAACTGAGGATTGATTCTGGAACCCTGTGGCCTGGGAACATGACATCGGTTGGATTCTGGAACCCTGTGGCATGGGAACATGACTGCGGTTTGATTGTGGAACCCACTGGCCTGGGAACATGACCGTGGTTTGATTCTGAAATCCTGTGGCCTGGGAACATGACTGAGGTTTGGTTCTGGAACCCTGTTCCCTGGGAACATGACTGAGGTTTGATTCTGGGCTCCTGTGTCCTGGGAACAAGAATGAGGTTTGAATGTGGAACCCTGTGGCCTGGGAACATGACTGAGGTTTGATTCTGGAACCATGTGTCCTGGGAATATGACTGAGGTTTGCTTCTGGATAACTGTGGCCTGGGAAAATAACTGAGGTTTCATTGTGGAAATATGAGGCCTGGGATCATGAGTGAGGTTTGATGGTGGAACACTCTGGCCTGGCAAAATGACTGAAGCTTGATTCTGGAACCCTGTAGCCTGGGAACTTGACTGAGGTTTGATGGCAGAAACCTGTGGACTGGCAACATGACTGAGGTTTGATTGTGGAACCCTGTGCCCTGGAAACATGACTGTGGCCTGCTACTGGAAACCCATGGCCTGGGAACTTGACATTGCTTTGATTCTGGAACCCTGTGTCCTGGGAACATGACTGAGGTTTGATTCTGGAAATCATTGGCCTGGGAACATGACTGACGTTAGATTGTGGAATCTTGTGGCCTGGGAACATGACTGAGGTTTGATGGAGGAACCCTGTGGCCTGGGAACATGACTGAGGTTTGATGGGGGTACCCTGTGGCGTGGCAACATGACTGAGGCTTGATTCTGGAACCCTGTGGCCTGGGAAATTGACTCTGATTTGATCGCAGAAACCTGTGGACTGGCAACATGACTGAGGTTTGATGGTGGAACCCTGTGCACTGGGAACTTGACTGAGGCCTGATACTGCAACCCCGTGGCCTGGGAACATGACATTGGTTTAATTAAGGAACCCTGTTTCCTGGGAATATGACTGGGCTTTGATGGTTGAACCCTGTGGCCTGGCAAGATGACAGAGGTTTGATTGTGGAACCCTCAGGCTTGAGAACATGACTGAGGCTTGATGGTGGAACCCTGTGGCCTGGCAACAGGACTGAGGTTTGATGGTGGAATCCTGTGGCCTGGCAAGATGACTTTGGTTTGATTGTGGAACACTCTGGCCTGGGAATATGACTGACGTTTAATTCTGGAACCCTGTGGCCTGGGAATATGAGTGAGGCTTGATTCTGGAACCCTGTGGCCTTGGAACATGAATGGGGTTTTACTTTTGAATCCTGTGTCCAGGGAACATGACTGAGGTTTGATTCTGGAACCCTGTGTCCTGGGAACATGACTGAGGTTTGATTCTGGAACCATGTGGCCTGGGAATATGACTGAGGTTTGATTCTGGAAACCATTGGCCTGGGAACATGACTGATGTTAGATTGTGGAATCCTGTGGCCTGGGAACATGACATCGGTTTGGATTCTGAAAACCTGTGGTCTGGGAATATGACTGAGGTTTGATGGTGGTACCCTATGGCCTGGGAGCATGACTTAGCTTTGATTCTGGATCCCTGTGGCCTGGGAACATGACTGAGGCGTGATTCTGGAAACCTGAGGCCTGGGAACATGACATCTGTTTAGATTGTGGAATACTGTGCCCTGGGAACCTGACTGAGGCTTGGTACTTGAACCCTGTGGACTGGCAACATGACTGAGGTTTTATTCTGGAACCCTGTAGCATGGGAACATAACTGAGGATTGATTCTGGAAACCTGTGGCCTGGGAACATGACATCGGTGGAATCTGGAACCCTGTGGCCTGGGAACATGAGAACGGTGTGATTCTGCAACCCTGTGGCCTGAGAACATGTCTGAGGTTTCATGGTGGAAACCTGTGGCCTGGCAACATGACTGAGGTTTGGTTCTGGAACCCTGTTCCCTGGGAACATGACTGAGGTTTGATTCTGGACACCTTTGTCCTGGGAACATGACTGAGGTTTGATTGTGGAACCCTGTGTCCTGGGAACATGACTGAGTTTTGATTCTGGAACCATGTGTCCTGGGAATATGACTGAGGTTTGATTCTGGATACCTGTGGCCTGGGAAAATGACTGAGGTTTCATTGTGGAAATATGTGGCCTGGGATCTTGAGTGAGGTTTGATGGTGGAACACTCTGGCCTGGCAAAATGACTGAAGCTTGATTCTGGAACCCTGTGGCCTGGGAACTTGACTGAGGTTTGATGGCAGAAACCTGTGGACTGGCAACATGACTGAGGTTTGATTGTGGAACCCTGTGCCCTGGAAACATGACTGTGGCCTGGTACTGGAAACCCATGGCCTGGGAACTTGACGTTGGTTTGATTCTGGAACCCTGTGTCCTGGGAACATGATTGAGGTTTGATTCTGGAAACCATTGGTCTGGGAACATGACTGATGTTAGATTGTGGAATCCTGTGGCCTGGGAACATGACTGAGGTTTGATGGAGGAACCCTGTGGCCTGGGAACATGACTGAGGTTTGATGGTGGTACCCTGTGGACTGGCAACATGACTGAGGCTTGATTCTGGGACCCTGTGGCCTGGGAAATTGACTCTGATTTGATCGCAGAAACCTGTGGACTGGCAGCATGACTGAGGATTGATGGTGGAACCCTGGGCACTGGGAACATGACGAGATGCCTGACACTGTAACCCCGTGTCCTGAGAACATGACATTGTTTTGATTCTGGAAAGCTGTTTCCTGGGAACATGACTGAGGTTTGATGGTTGAACCCTGTGGACTGGCAACATGACTGACGTTTGATTGTGGCACCCTCAGGCTTGGGAACATTACTGAGGCTTGATGGTGGAACCCTGTGTCCTGGCACCAGGACTGAGGTTTGATGGTGGAACCCTGTGGCCTGGGAACATGACATCGTTTTGGATTCTGGTACCGTGTTGCCTGGGAACATGAAATCGTTTTGATTCTGGAAACCTGTGGCCTGGGAATATGACTGAGGTTTGATGGTGGTACCCTATGGCCTGGCAACATGACTGAGGTTTGATTCTGGATCCCTGTGGCCTGGGAACACGACTGAGGCGTGATTCTGGAAACCTGTGGCCTGGGAACATGACATCTGTTTAGATTGTGGAATACTGTGCCCTGGGAACCCGACTGAGGCTTGGTTCTGGAACCCTGTGGACTGGGAATATGACTGAGGTTTTATTCTGGAACCCTGTAGACTGGGAACATAACTGAGGATTGATTCTGGAACCCTGTGGCCTGGGAACATGACATCGGTTGGATTCTGGAACCCTGTGGCATGGGAACATGACTGCGGTTTGATTGTGGAACCCACTGGCCTGGGAACATGACCGTGGTTTGATTCTGAAACCCTGTGGCCTGGGAACATGACTGAGGTTTGGTTCTGGGCTCCTGTGTCCTAGGAACAAGAATGAGGTTTGAATGTGGAACCCTGTGGCCTGGGAACATGACTGAGGTTTGATTCTGGAACCATGTGTCCTGGGAATATGACTGAGGTTTGCTTCTGGATAACTGTGGCCTGGGAAAATAACTGAGGTTTCATTGTGGAAATATGAGGCCTGGGATCATGAGTGAGGTTTGATGGTGGAACACTCTGGCCTGGCAAAATGACTGAAGCTTGATTCTGGAACCCTGTAGCCTGGGAACTTGACTGAGGTTTGATGGCAGAAACCTGTGGACTGGCAACATGACTGAGGTTTGATTGTGGAACCCTGTGCCCTGGAAACATGACTGTGGCCTGCTACTGGAAACCCATGGCCTGGGAACTTGACATTGCTTTGATTCTGGAACCCTGTGTCCTGGGAACATGACTGAGGTTTGATTCTGGAAATCATTGGCCTGGGAACATGACTGACGTTAGATTGTGGAATCTTGTGGCCTGGGAACATGACTGAGGTTTGATGGAGGAACCCTGTGGCCTGGGAACATGACTGAGGTTTGATGGGGGTACCCTGTGGCGTGGCAACATGACTGAGGCTTGATTCTGGAACCCTGTGGCCTGGGAAATTGACTCTGATTTGATCGCAGAAACCTGTGGACTGGCAACATGACTGAGGTTTGATGGTGGAACCCTGTGCACTGGGAACTTGACTGAGGCCTGATACTGCAACCCCGTGGCCTGGGAACATGACATTGGTTTAATTAAGGAACCCTGTTTCCTGGGAATATGACTGAGCTTTGATGGTTGAACCCTGTGGCCTGGCAAGATGACAGAGGTTTGATTGTGGAACCCTCAGGCTTGAGAACATGACTGAGGCTTGATGGTGGAACCCTGTGGCCTGGCAACAGGACTGAGGTTTGATGGTGGAATCCTGTGGCCTGGCAAGATGACTTTGGTTTGATTGTGGAACACTCTGGCCTGGGAATATGACTGACGTTTAATTCTGGAACCCTGTGGCCTGGGAATATGAGTGAGGCTTGATTCTGGAACCCTGTGGCCTTGGAACATGAATGGGGTTTTACTTTTGAATCCTGTGTCCAGGGAACATGACTGAGGTTTGATTCTGGAACCCTGTGTCCTGGGAACATGACTGAGGTTTGATTCTGGAACCATGTGGCCTGGGAATATGACTGAGGTTTGATTCTGGAAACCATTGGCCTGGGAACATGACTGATGTTAGATTGTGGAATCCTGTGGCCTGGGAACATGACATCGGTTTGGATTCTGAAAACCTGTGGTCTGGGAATATGACTGAGGTTTGATGGTGGTACCCTATGGCCTGGGAGCATGACTTAGCTTTGATTCTGGATCCCTGTGGCCTGGGAAAATGACTGAGGCGTTATTCTGGAAACCTGAGGCCTGGGAACATGACATCTGTTTAGATTGTGGAATACTGTGCCCTGGGAACCTGACTGAGGCTTGGTACTTGAACCCTGTGGACTGGCAACATGACTGAGGTTTTATTCTGGAACCCTGTAGCATGGGAACATAACTGAGGATTGATTCTGGAAACCTGTGGCCTGGGAACATGACATCGGTGGAATCTGGAACCCTGTGGCCTGGGAACATGAGAACGGTGTGATTCTGGAACCCTGTGGCCTGAGAACATGTCTGAGGTTTGATGGTGGAAACCTGTGGCCTGGCAACATGACTGAGGTTTGGTTCTGGAACCCTGTTCCCTGGGAACATGACTGAGGTTTGATTCTGGACACCTTTGTCCTGGGAACATGACTGAGGTTTGATTGTGGAACCCTGTGTCCTGGGAACATGACTGAGTTTTGATTCTGGAACCATGTGTCCTGGGAATATGACTGAGGTTTGATTCTGGATACCTGTGGCCTGGGAAAATGACTGAGGTTTCATTGTGGAAATATGTGGCCTGGGATCTTGAGTGAGGTTTGATGGTGGAACACTCTGGCCTGGCAAAATGACTGAAGCTTGATTCTGGAACCCTGTGGCCTGGGAACTTGACTGAGGTTTGATGGCAGAAACCTGTGGACTGGCAACATGACTGAGGTTTGATTGTGGAACCCTGTGCCCTGGAAACATGACTGTGGCCTGGTACTGGAAACCCATGGCCTGGGAACTTGACGTTGGTTTGATTCTGGAACCCTGTGTCCTGGGAACATGATTGAGGTTTGATTCTGGAAACCATTGGTCTGGGAACATGACTGATGTTAGATTGTGGAATCCTGTGGCCTGGGAACATGACTGAGGTTTGATGGAGGAACCCTGTGGCCTGGGAACATGACTGAGGTTTGATGGTGGTACCCTGTGGACTGGCAACATGACTGAGGCTTGATTCTGGGACCCTGTGGCCTGGGAAATTGACTCTGATTTGATCGCAGAAACCTGTGGACTGGCAGCATGACTGAGGATTGATGGTGGAACCCTGGGCACTGGGAACATGACGAGATGCCTGACACTGTAACCCCGTGTCCTGAGAACATGACATTGTTTTGATTCTGGAAAGCTGTTTCCTGGGAACATGACTGAGGTTTGATGGTTGAACCCTGTGGACTGGCAACATGACTGACGTTTGATTGTGGCACCCTCAGGCTTGGGAACATTACTGAGGCTTGATGGTGGAACCCTGTGTCCTGGCACCAGGACTGAGGTTTGATGGTGGAACCCTGTGGCCTGGGAACATGACATCGTTTTGGATTCTGGTACCGTGTTGCCTGGGAACATGAAATCGTTTTGATTCTGGAAACCTGTGGCCTGGGAATATGACTGAGGTTTGATGGTGGTACCCTATGGCCTGGCAACATGACTGAGGTTTGATTCTGGATCCCTGTGGCCTGGGAACATGACTGATGCGTGATTCTGGAAACCTGTGGCCTGGGAACATGACATCTGTTTAGATTGTGGAATACTGTGCCCTGGGAACCCGACTGAGGCTTGGTTCTGGAACCCTGTGGACTGGGAATATGACTGAGGTTTTATTCTGGAACCCTGTAGAGTGGGAACATAACTGAGGATTGATTCTGGAACCCTGTGGCCTGGGAACATGACATCGGTTGGATTCTGGAACCCTGTGGCATGGGAACATGACTGCGGTTTGATTGTGGAACCCACTGGCCTGGGAACATGACCGTGGTTTGATTCTGAAACCCTGTGGCCTGGGAACATGACTGAGGTTTGGTTCTGGAACCCTGTTCCCTGGGAACATGACTGAGGTTTGATTCTGGGCTCCTGTGTCCTGGGAACAAGAATGAGGTTTGAATGTGGAACCCTGTGGCCTGGGAACATGACTGAGGTTTGATTCTGGAACCATGTGTCCTGGGAATATGACTGAGGTTTGCTTCTGGATAACTGTGGCCTGGGAAAATAACTGAGGTTTCATTGTGGAAATATGAGGCCTGGGATCATGAGTGAGGTTTGATGGTGGAACACTCTGGCCTGGCAAAATGACTGAAGCTTGATTCTGGAACCCTGTGGCCTGGGAACTTGACTGAGGTTTGATGGCAGAAACCTGTGGACTGGCAACATGACTGAGGTTTGATTGTGGAACCCTGTGCCCTGGAAACATGACTGTGGCCTGGTACTGGAAACCCATGGCCTGGGAACTTGACGTTGGTTTGATTCTGGAACCCTGTGTCCTGGGAACATGATTGAGGTTTGATTCTGGAAACCATTGGTCTGGGAACATGACTGATGTTAGATTGTGGAATCCTGTGGCCTGGGAACATGACTGAGGTTTGATGGAGGAACCCTGTGGCCTGGGAACATGACTGAGGTTTGATGGTGGTACCCTGTGGACTGGCAACATGACTGAGGCTTGATTCTGGGACCCTGTGGCCTGGGAAATTGACTCTGATTTGATCGCAGAAACCTGTGGACTGGCAGCATGACTGAGGATTGATGGTGGAACCCTGGGCACTGGGAACATGACGAGATGCCTGACACTGTAACCCCGTGTCCTGAGAACATGACATTGTTTTGATTCTGGAAAGCTGTTTCCTGGGAACATGACTGAGGTTTGATGGTTGAACCCTGTGGACTGGCAACATGACTGACGTTTGATTGTGGCACCCTCAGGCTTGGGAACATTACTGAGGCTTGATGGTGGAACCCTGTGTCCTGGCACCAGGACTGAGGTTTGATGGTGGAACCCTGTGGCCTGGGAACATGACATCGTTTTGGATTCTGGTACCGTGTTGCCTGGGAACATGAAATCGTTTTGATTCTGGAAACCTGTGGCCTGGGAATATGACTGAGGTTTGATGGTGGTACCCTATGGCCTGGCAACATGACTGAGGTTTGATTCTGGATCCCTGTGGCCTGGGAACATGACTGAGGCGTGATTCTGGAAACCTGTGGCCTGGGAACATGACATCTGTTTAGATTGTGGAATACTGTGCCCTGGGAACCCGACTGAGGCTTGGTTCTGGAACCCTGTGGACTGGGAATATGACTGAGGTTTTATTCTGGAACCCTGTAGACTGGGAACATAACTGAGGATTGATTCTGGAACCCTGTGGCCTGGGAACATGACATCGGTTGGATTCTGGAACCCTGTGGCATGGGAACATGACTGCGGTTTGATTGTGGAACCCACTGGCCTGGGAACATGACCGTGGTTTGATTCTGAAACCCTGTGGCCTGGGAACATGACTGAGGTTTGGTTCTGGAACCCTGTTCCCTGGGAACATGACTGAGGTTTGATTCTGGGCTCCTGTGTCCTGGGAACAAGAATGAGGTTTGAATGTGGAACCCTGTGGCCTGGGAACATGACTGAGGTTTGATTCTGGAACCATGTGTCCTGGGAATATGACTGAGGTTTGCTTCTGGATAACTGTGGCCTGGGAAAATAACTGAGGTTTCATTGTGGAAATATGAGGCCTGGGATCATGAGTGAGGTTTGATGGTGGAACACTCTGGCCTGGCAAAATGACTGAAGCTTGATTCTGGAACCCTGTAGCCTGGGAACTTGACTGAGGTTTGATGGCAGAAACCTGTGGACTGGCAACATGACTGAGGTTTGATTGTGGAACCCTGTGCCCTGGAAACATGACTGTGGCCTGGTACTGGAAACCCATGGCCTGGGAACTTGACGTTGGTTTGATTCTGGAACCCTGTGTCCTGGGAACATGACTGAGGTTTGATTCTGGAAATCATTGGCCTGGGAACATGACTGACGTTAGATTGTGGAATCTTGTGGCCTGGGAACATGACTGAGGTTTGATGGAGGAACCCTGTGGCCTGGGAACATGACTGAGGTTTGATGGGGGTACCCTGTGGCGTGGCAACATGACTGAGGCTTGATTCTGGAACCCTGTGGCCTGGGAAATTGACTCTGATTTGATCGCAGAAACCTGTGGACTGGCAACATGACTGAGGTTTGATGGTGGAACCCTGTGCACTGGGAACTTGACTGAGGCCTGATACTGCAACCCCGTGGCCTGGGAACATGACATTGGTTTAATTAAGGAACCCTGTTTCCTGGGAATATGACTGAGCTTTGATGGTTGAACCCTGTGGCCTGGCAAGATGACAGAGGTTTGATTGTGGAACCCTCAGGCTTGAGAACATGACTGAGGCTTGATGGTGGAACCCTGTGGCCTGGCAACAGGACTGAGGTTTGATGGTGGAATCCTGTGGCCTGGCAAGATGACTTTGGTTTGATTGTGGAACACTCTGGCCTGGGAATATGACTGACGTTTAATTCTGGAACCCTGTGGCCTGGGAATATGAGTGAGGCTTGATTCTGGAACCCTGTGGCCTTGGAACATGAATGGGGTTTTACTTTTGAATCCTGTGTCCAGGGAACATGACTGAGGTTTGATTCTGGAACCCTGTGTCCTGGGAACATGACTGAGGTTTGATTCTGGAACCATGTGGCCTGGGAATATGACTGAGGTTTGATTCTGGAAACCATTGGCCTGGGAACATGACTGATGTTAGATTGTGGAATCCTGTGGCCTGGGAACATGACATCGGTTTGGATTCTGAAAACCTGTGGTCTGGGAATATGACTGAGGTTTGATGGTGGTACCCTATGGCCTGGGAGCATGACTTAGCTTTGATTCTGGATCCCTGTGGCCTGGGAACATGACTGAGGCGTTATTCTGGAAACCTGAGGCCTGGGAACATGACATCTGTTTAGATTGTGGAATACTGTGCCCTGGGAACCTGACTGAGGCTTGGTACTTGAACCCTGTGGACTGGCAACATGACTGAGGTTTTATTCTGGAACCCTGTAGCATGGGAACATAACTGAGGATTGATTCTGGAACCCTGTGGCCTGGGAACATGAGAACGGTGTGATTCTGGAACCCTGTGGCCTGAGAACATGTCTGAGGTTTGATGGTGGAAACCTGTGGCCTGGCAACATGACTGAGGTCTGGTTCTGGAACCCTGTTCCCTGGGAACATGACTGAGGTTTGATTCTGGACACCTTTGTCCTGGGAACATGACTGAGGTTTGATTGTGGAACCCTGTGTCCTGGGAACATGACTGAGTTTTGATTCTGGAACCATGTGTCCTGGGAATATGACTGAGGTTTGATTCTGGATACCTGTGGCCTGGGAAAATGACTGAGGTTTCATTGTGGAAATATGTGGCCTGGGATCTTGAGTGAGGTTTGATGGTGGAACACTCTGGCCTGGCAAAATGACTGAAGCTTGATTCTGGAACCCTGTGGCCTGGGAACTTGACTGAGGTTTGATGGCAGAAACCTGTGGACTGGCAACATGACTGAGGTTTGATTGTGGAACCCTGTGCCCTGGAAACATGACTGTGGCCTGGTACTGGAAACCCATGGCCTGGGAACTTGACGTTGGTTTGATTCTGGAACCCTGTGTCCTGGGAACATGATTGAGGTTTGATTCTGGAAACCATTGGTCTGGGAACATGACTGATGTTAGATTGTGGAATCCTGTGGCCTGGGAACATGACTGAGGTTTGATGGAGGAACCCTGTGGCCTGGGAACATGACTGAGGTTTGATGGTGGTACCCTGTGGACTGGCAACATGACTGAGGCTTGATTCTGGGACCCTGTGGCCTGGGAAATTGACTCTGATTTGATCGCAGAAACCTGTGGACTGGCAGCATGACTGAGGATTGATGGTGGAACCCTGGGCACTGGGAACATGACGAGATGCCTGACACTGTAACCCCGTGTCCTGAGAACATGACATTGTTTTGATTCTGGAAAGCTGTTTCCTGGGAACATGACTGAGGTTTGATGGTTGAACCCTGTGGACTGGCAACATGACTGAGGTTTGATTGTGGCACCCTCAGGCTTGGGAACATTACTGAGGCTTGATGGTGGAACCCTGTGTCCTGGCACCAGGACTGAGGTTTGATGGTGGAACCCTGTGGCCTGGGAACATGACATCGTTTTGGATTCTGGTACCGTGTTGCCTGGGAACATGAAATCGTTTTGATTCTGGAAACCTGTGGCCTGGGAATATGACTGAGGTTTGATGGTGGTACCCTATGGCCTGGCAACATGACTGAGGTTTGATTCTGGATCCCTGTGGCCTGGGAACATGACTGAGGCGTGATTCTGGAAACCTGTGGCCTGGGAACATGACATCTGTTTAGATTGTGGAATACTGTGCCCTGGGAACCCGACTGAGGCTTGGTTCTGGAACCCTGTGGACTGGGAATATGACTGAGGTTTTATTCTGGAACCCTGTAGACTGGGAACATAACTGAGGATTGATTCTGGAACCCTGTGGCCTGGGAACATGACATCGGTTGGATTCTGGAACCCTGTGGCATGGGAACATGACTGCGGTTTGATTGTGGAACCCACTGGCCTGGGAACATGACCGTGGTTTGATTCTGAAATCCTGTGGCCTGGGAACATGACTGAGGTTTGGTTCTGGAACCCTGTTCCCTGGGAACATGACTGAGGTTTGATTCTGGGCTCCTGTGTCCTGGGAACAAGAATGAGGTTTGAATGTGGAACCCTGTGGCCTGGGAACATGACTGAGGTTTGATTCTGGAACCATGTGTCCTGGGAATATGACTGAGGTTTGCTTCTGGATAACTGTGGCCTGGGAAAATAACTGAGGTTTCATTGTGGAAATATGAGGCCTGGGATCATGAGTGAGGTTTGATGGTGGAACACTCTGGCCTGGCAAAATGACTGAAGCTTGATTCTGGAACCCTGTAGCCTGGGAACTTGACTGAGGTTTGATGGCAGAAACCTGTGGACTGGCAACATGACTGAGGTTTGATTGTGGAACCCTGTGCCCTGGAAACATGACTGTGGCCTGCTACTGGAAACCCATGGCCTGGGAACTTGACATTGCTTTGATTCTGGAACCCTGTGTCCTGGGAACATGACTGAGGTTTGATTCTGGAAATCATTGGCCTGGGAACATGACTGACGTTAGATTGTGGAATCTTGTGGCCTGGGAACATGACTGAGGTTTGATGGAGGAACCCTGTGGCCTGGGAACATGACTGAGGTTTGATGGGGGTACCCTGTGGCGTGGCAACATGACTGAGGCTTGATTCTGGAACCCTGTGGCCTGGGAAATTGACTCTGATTTGATCGCAGAAACCTGTGGACTGGCAACATGACTGAGGTTTGATGGTGGAACCCTGTGCACTGGGAACTTGACTGAGGCCTGATACTGCAACCCCGTGGCCTGGGAACATGACATTGGTTTAATTAAGGAACCCTGTTTCCTGGGAATATGACTGGGCTTTGATGGTTGAACCCTGTGGCCTGGCAAGATGACAGAGGTTTGATTGTGGAACCCTCAGGCTTGAGAACATGACTGAGGCTTGATGGTGGAACCCTGTGGCCTGGCAACAGGACTGAGGTTTGATGGTGGAATCCTGTGGCCTGGCAAGATGACTTTGGTTTGATTGTGGAACACTCTGGCCTGGGAATATGACTGACGTTTAATTCTGGAACCCTGTGGCCTGGGAATATGAGTGAGGCTTGATTCTGGAACCCTGTGGCCTTGGAACATGAATGGGGTTTTACTTTTGAATCCTGTGTCCAGGGAACATGACTGAGGTTTGATTCTGGAACCCTGTGTCCTGGGAACATGACTGAGGTTTGATTCTGGAACCATGTGGCCTGGGAATATGACTGAGGTTTGATTCTGGAAACCATTGGCCTGGGAACATGACTGATGTTAGATTGTGGAATCCTGTGGCCTGGGAACATGACATCGGTTTGGATTCTGAAAACCTGTGGTCTGGGAATATGACTGAGGTTTGATGGTGGTACCCTATGGCCTGGGAGCATGACTTAGCTTTGATTCTGGATCCCTGTGGCCTGGGAACATGACTGAGGCGTGATTCTGGAAACCTGAGGCCTGGGAACATGACATCTGTTTAGATTGTGGAATACTGTGCCCTGGGAACCTGACTGAGGCTTGGTACTTGAACCCTGTGGACTGGCAACATGACTGAGGTTTTATTCTGGAACCCTGTAGCATGGGAACATAACTGAGGATTGATTCTGGAAACCTGTGGCCTGGGAACATGACATCGGTGGAATCTGGAACCCTGTGGCCTGGGAACATGAGAACGGTGTGATTCTGGAACCCTGTGGCCTGAGAACATGTCTGAGGTTTGATGGTGGAAACCTGTGGCCTGGCAACATGACTGAGGTCTGGTTCTGGAACCCTGTTCCCTGGGAACATGACTGAGGTTTGATTCTGGACACCTTTGTCCTGGGAACATGACTGAGGTTTGATTGTGGAACCCTGTGTCCTGGGAACATGACTGAGTTTTGATTCTGGAACCATGTGTCCTGGGAATATGACTGAGGTTTGATTCTGGATACCTGTGGCCTGGGAAAATGACTGAGGTTTCATTGTGGAAATATGTGGCCTGGGATCTTGAGTGAGGTTTGATGGTGGAACACTCTGGCCTGGCAAAATGACTGAAGCTTGATTCTGGAACCCTGTGGCCTGGGAACTTGACTGAGGTTTGATGGCAGAAACCTGTGGACTGGCAACATGACTGAGGTTTGATTGTGGAACCCTGTGCCCTGGAAACATGACTGTGGCCTGGTACTGGAAACCCATGGCCTGGGAACTTGACGTTGGTTTGATTCTGGAACCCTGTGTCCTGGGAACATGATTGAGGTTTGATTCTGGAAACCATTGGTCTGGGAACATGACTGATGTTAGATTGTGGAATCCTGTGGCCTGGGAACATGACTGAGGTTTGATGGAGGAACCCTGTGGCCTGGGAACATGACTGAGGTTTGATGGTGGTACCCTGTGGACTGGCAACATGACTGAGGCTTGATTCTGGGACCCTGTGGCCTGGGAAATTGACTCTGATTTGATCGCAGAAACCTGTGGACTGGCAGCATGACTGAGGATTGATGGTGGAACCCTGGGCACTGGGAACATGACGAGATGCCTGACACTGTAACCCCGTGTCCTGAGAACATGACATTGTTTTGATTCTGGAAAGCTGTTTCCTGGGAACATGACTGAGGTTTGATGGTTGAACCCTGTGGACTGGCAACATGACTGAGGTTTGATTGTGGCACCCTCAGGCTTGGGAACATTACTGAGGCTTGATGGTGGAACCCTGTGTCCTGGCACCAGGACTGAGGTTTGATGGTGGAACCCTGTGGCCTGGGAACATGACATCGTTTTGGATTCTGGTACCGTGTTGCCTGGGAACATGAAATCATTTTGATTCTGGAAACCTGTGGCCTGGGAATATGACTGAGGTTTGATGGTGGTACCCTATGGCCTGGCAACATGACTGAGGTTTGATTCTGGATCCCTGTGGCCTGGGAACATGACTGAGGCGTGATTCTGGAAACCTGTGGCCTGGGAACATGACATCTGTTTAGATTGTGGAATACTGTGCCCTGGGAACCCGACTGAGGCTTGGTTCTGGAACCCTGTGGACTGGGAATATGACTGAGGTTTTATTCTGGAACCCTGTAGACTGGGAACATAACTGAGGATTGATTCTGGAACCCTGTGGCCTGGGAACATGACATCGGTTGGATTCTGGAACCCTGTGGCATGGGAACATGACTGCGGTTTGATTGTGGAACCCACTGGCCTGGGAACATGACCGTGGTTTGATTCTGAAATCCTGTGGCCTGGGAACATGACTGAGGTTTGGTTCTGGAACCCTGTTCCCTGGGAACATGACTGAGGTTTGATTCTGGGCTCCTGTGTCCTGGGAACAAGAATGAGGTTTGAATGTGGAACCCTGTGGCCTGGGAACATGACTGAGGTTTGATTCTGGAACCATGTGTCCTGGGAATATGACTGAGGTTTGCTTCTGGATAACTGTGGCCTGGGAAAATAACTGAGGTTTCATTGTGGAAATATGAGGCCTGGGATCATGAGTGAGGTTTGATGGTGGAACACTCTGGCCTGGCAAAATGACTGAAGCTTGATTCTGGAACCCTGTAGCCTGGGAACTTGACTGAGGTTTGATGGCAGAAACCTGTGGACTGGCAACATGACTGAGGTTTGATTGTGGAACCCTGTGCCCTGGAAACATGACTGTGGCCTGCTACTGGAAACCCATGGCCTGGGAACTTGACATTGCTTTGATTCTGGAACCCTGTGTCCTGGGAACATGACTGAGGTTTGATTCTGGAAATCATTGGCCTGGGAACATGACTGACGTTAGATTGTGGAATCTTGTGGCCTGGGAACATGACTGAGGTTTGATGGAGGAACCCTGTGGCCTGGGAACATGACTGAGGTTTGATGGGGGTACCCTGTGGCGTGGCAACATGACTGAGGCTTGATTCTGGAACCCTGTGGCCTGGGAAATTGACTCTGATTTGATCGCAGAAACCTGTGGACTGGCAACATGACTGAGGTTTGATGGTGGAACCCTGTGCACTGGGAACTTGACTGAGGCCTGATACTGCAACCCCGTGGCCTGGGAACATGACATTGGTTTAATTAAGGAACCCTGTTTCCTGGGAATATGACTGGGCTTTGATGGTTGAACCCTGTGGCCTGGCAAGATGACAGAGGTTTGATTGTGGAACCCTCAGGCTTGAGAACATGACTGAGGCTTGATGGTGGAACCCTGTGGCCTGGCAACAGGACTGAGGTTTGATGGTGGAATCCTGTGGCCTGGCAAGATGACTTTGGTTTGATTGTGGAACACTCTGGCCTGGGAATATGACTGACGTTTAATTCTGGAACCCTGTGGCCTGGGAATATGAGTGAGGCTTGATTCTGGAACCCTGTGGCCTTGGAACATGAATGGGGTTTTACTTTTGAATCCTGTGTCCAGGGAACATGACTGAGGTTTGATTCTGGAACCCTGTGTCCTGGGAACATGACTGAGGTTTGATTCTGGAACCATGTGGCCTGGGAATATGACTGAGGTTTGATTCTGGAAACCATTGGCCTGGGAACATGACTGATGTTAGATTGTGGAATCCTGTGGCCTGGGAACATGACATCGGTTTGGATTCTGAAAACCTGTGGTCTGGGAATATGACTGAGGTTTGATGGTGGTACCCTATGGCCTGGGAGCATGACTTAGCTTTGATTCTGGATCCCTGTGGCCTGGGAACATGACTGAGGCGTGATTCTGGAAACCTGAGGCCTGGGAACATGACATCTGTTTAGATTGTGGAATACTGTGCCCTGGGAACCTGACTGAGGCTTGGTACTTGAACCCTGTGGACTGGCAACATGACTGAGGTTTTATTCTGGAACCCTGTAGCATGGGAACATAACTGAGGATTGATTCTGGAAACCTGTGGCCTGGGAACATGACATCGGTGGAATCTGGAACCCTGTGGCCTGGGAACATGAGAACGGTGTGATTCTGCAACCCTGTGGCCTGAGAACATGTCTGAGGTTTCATGGTGGAAACCTGTGGCCTGGCAACATGACTGAGGTTTGGTTCTGGAACCCTGTTCCCTGGGAACATGACTGAGGTTTGATTCTGGACACCTTTGTCCTGGGAACATGACTGAGGTTTGATTGTGGAACCCTGTGTCCTGGGAACATGACTGAGTTTTGATTCTGGAACCATGTGTCCTGGGAATATGACTGAGGTTTGATTCTGGATACCTGTGGCCTGGGAAAATGACTGAGGTTTCATTGTGGAAATATGTGGCCTGGGATCTTGAGTGAGGTTTGATGGTGGAACACTCTGGCCTGGCAAAATGACTGAAGCTTGATTCTGGAACCCTGTGGCCTGGGAACTTGACTGAGGTTTGATGGCAGAAACCTGTGGACTGGCAACATGACTGAGGTTTGATTGTGGAACCCTGTGCCCTGGAAACATGACTGTGGCCTGGTACTGGAAACCCATGGCCTGGGAACTTGACGTTGGTTTGATTCTGGAACCCTGTGTCCTGGGAACATGATTGAGGTTTGATTCTGGAAACCATTGGTCTGGGAACATGAATGATGTTAGATTGTGGAATCCTGTGGCCTGGGAACATGACTGAGGTTTGATGGAGGAACCCTGTGGCCTGGGAACATGACTGAGGTTTGATGGGGGTACCCTGTGGCGTGGCAACATGACTGAGGCTTGATTCTGGAACCCTGTGGCCTGGGAACATGACTGAGGCGTGATTCTGGAAACCTGAGGCCTGGGAACATGACATCTGTTTAGATTGTGGAATACTGTGCCCTGGGAACCTGACTGAGGCTTGGTACTTGAACCCTGTGGACTGGCAACATGACTGAGGTTTTATTCTGGAACCCTGTAGCATGGGAACATAACTGAGGATTGATTCTGGAAACCTGTGGCCTGGGAACATGACATCGGTGGAATCTGGAACCCTGTGGCCTGGGAACATGAGAACGGTGTGATTCGGGAACCCTGTGGCCTGAGAACATGTCTGAGGTTTGATGGTGGAAACCTGTGGCCTGGCAACATGACTGAGGTTTGGTTCTGGAACCCTGTTCCCTGGGAACATGACTGAGGTTTGATTCTGGAACCATGTGGCCTGGGAATATGACTGAGGTTTGATTCTGGAAACCATTGGCCTGGGAACATGACTGATGTTAGATTGTGGAATCCTGTGGCCTGGGAACATGACATCGGTTTGGATTCTGAAAACCTGTGGTCTGGGAATATGACTGAGGTTTGATGGTGGTACCCTATGGCCTGGGAGCATGACTTAGCTTTGATTCTGGATCCCTGTGGCCTGGGAACATGACTGAGGCGTGATTCTGGAAACCTGAGGCCTGGGAACATGACATCTGTTTAGATTGTGGAATACTGTGCCCTGGGAACCTGACTGAGGCTTGGTACTTGAACCCTGTGGACTGGCAACATGACTGAGGTTTTATTCTGGAACCCTGTAGCATGGGAACATAACTGAGGATTGATTCTGGAAACCTGTGGCCTGGGAACATGACATCGGTGGAATCTGGAACCCTGTGGCCTGGGAACATGAGAACGGTGTGATTCTGGAACCCTGTGGCCTGAGAACATGTCTGAGGTTTGATGGTGGAAACCTGTGGCCTGGCAACATGACTGAGGTCTGGTTCTGGAACCCTGTTCCCTGGGAACATGACTGAGGTGTGATTCTGGACACCTTTGTCCTGGGAACATGACTGACCTTTGATTGTGGCACCCTCAGGCTTGGGAACATTACTGAGGCTTGATGGTGGAACCCTGTGTCCTGGCACCAGGACTGAGGTTTGATGGTGGAACCCTGTGGCCTGGGAACATGACATCGTTTTGGATTCTGGTACCGTGTTGCCTGGGAACATGAAATCGTTTTGATTCTGGAAACCTGTGGCCTGGGAATATGACTGAGGTTTGATGGTGGTACCCTATGGCCTGGCAACATGACTGAGGTTTGATTCTGGATCCCTGTGGCCTGGGAACACGACTGAGGCGTGATTCTGGAAACCTGTGGCCTGGGAACATGACATCTGTTTAGATTGTGGAATACTGTGCCCTGGGAACCCGACTGAGGCTTGGTTCTGGAACCCTGTGGACTGGGAATATGACTGAGGTTTTATTCTGGAACCCTGTAGACTGGGAACATAACTGAGGATTGATTCTGGAACCCTGTGGCCTGGGAACATGACATCGGTTGGATTCTGGAACCCTGTGGCATGGGAACATGACTGCGGTTTGATTGTGGAACCCACTGGCCTGGGAACATGACCGTGGTTTGATTCTGAAACCCTGTGGCCTGGGAACATGACTGAGGTTTGGTTCTGGAACCCTGTTCCCTGGGAACATGACTGAGGTTTGATTCTGGGCTCCTGTGTCCTGGGAACAAGAATGAGGTTTGAATGTGGAACCCTGTGGCCTGGGAACATGACTGAGGTTTGATTCTGGAACCATGTGTCCTGGGAATATGACTGAGGTTTGCTTCTGGATAACTGTGGCCTGGGAAAATAACTGAGGTTTCATTGTGGAAATATGAGGCCTGGGATCATGAGTGAGGTTTGATGGTGGAACACTCTGGCCTGGCAAAATGACTGAAGCTTGATTCTGGAACCCTGTAGCCTGGGAACTTGACGGAGGTTTGATGGCAGAAACCTGTGGACTGGCAACATGACTGAGGTTTGATTGTGGAACCCTGTGCCCTGGAAACATGACTGTGGCCTGCTACTGGAAACCCATGGCCTGGGAACTTGACATTGGTTTGATTCTGGAACCCTGTGTCCTGGGAACATGACTGAGGTTTGATTCTGGAAATCATTGGCCTGGGAACATGACTGACGTTAGATTGTGGAATCTTGTGGCCTGGGAACATGACTGAGGTTTGATGGAGGAACCCTGTGGCCTGGGAACATGACTGAGGTTTGATGGGGGTACCCTGTGGTGTGGCAACATGACTGAGGCTTTGTTCTGGAACCCTGTGGCCTGGGAAATTGACTCTGATTTGATCGCAGAAACCTGTGGACTGGCAACATGACTGAGGTTTGATGGTGGAACCCTGTGGCCTGGCAAGATGACAGAGGTTTGATTGTGGAACCCTCAGGCTTGAGAACATGACTGAGGCTTGATGGTGGAACCCTGTGGCCTGGCAACAGGACTGAGGTTTGATGGTGGAATCCTGTGGCCTGGCAAGATGACTTTGGTTTGATTGTGGAACACTCTGGCCTGGGAATATGACTGACGTTTAATTCTGGAACCCTGTGGCCTGGGAAAATGAGTGAGGCTTGATTCTGGAACCCTGTGGCCTTGGAACATGAATGGGGTTTTACTTTTGAATCCTGTGTCCAGGGAACATGACTGAGGCTTGATTCTGGAACCCTGTGTCCTGGGAACATGACTGAGGTTTGATTCTGGAACCATGTGGCCTGGGAATATGACTGAGGTTTGATTCTGGAAACCATTGGCCTGGGAACATGACTGATGTTAGATTGTGGAATCCTGTGGCCTGGGAACATGACATCGGTTTGGATTCTGAAAACCTGTGGTCTGGGAATATGACTGAGGTTTGATGGTGGTACCCTATGGCCTGGGAGCATGACTTAGCTTTGATTCTGGATCCCTGTGGCCTGGGAACATGACTGAGGCGTGATTCTGGAAACCTGAGGCCTGGGAACATGACATCTGTTTAGATTGTGGAATACTGTGCCCTGGGAACCTGACTGAGGCTTGGTACTTGAACCCTGTGGACTGGCAACATGACTGAGGTTTTATTCTGGAACCCTGTAGCATGGGAACATAACTGAGGATTGATTCTGGAAACCTGTGGCCTGGGAACATGACATCGGTGGAATCTGGAACCCTGTGGCCTGGGAACATGAGAACGGTGTGATTCTGGAACCCTGTGGCCTGAGAACATGTCTGAGGTTTGATGGTGGAAACCTGTGGCCTGGCAACATGACTGAGGTTTGGTTCTGGAACCCTGTTCCCTGGGAACATGACTGAGGTTTGATTCTGGACACCTTTGTCCTGGGAACATGACTGAGGTTTGATTCTGGACACCTTTGTCCTGGGAACATGACTGAGGTTTGATTGTGGAACCCTGTGTCCTGGGAACATGATGAGTTTTGATTCTGGAACCATGTGTCCTGGGAATATGACTGAGGTTTGATTCTGAATACCTGTGGCCTGGGAAAATGACTGAGGTTTCATTGTGGAAATATGTGGCCTGGGATCTTGAGTGAGGTTTGATGGTGGAACACTCTGGCCTGGCAAAATGACTGAAGCTTGATTCTGGAACCCTGTGGCCTGGGAACTTGACTGAGGTTTGATGGCAGAAACCTGTGGACTGGCAACATGACTGAGGTTTGATTGTGGAACCCTGTGCCCTGGAAACATGACTGTGGCCTGCTACTGGAAACCCATGGCCTGGGAACTTGACGTTGGTTTGATTCTGGAACCCTGTGTCCTGGGAACATGATTGAGGTTTGATTCTGGAAACCATTGGTCTGGGAACATGACTGATGTTAGATTGTGGAATCCTGTGGCCTGGGAACATGACTGAGGTTTGATGGAGGAACCCTGTGGCCTGGGAACATGACTGAGGTTTGATGGTGGTACCCTGTGGACTGGCAACATGACTGAGGCTTGATTCTGGGACCCTGTGGCCTGGGAAATTGACTCTGATTTGATCGCAGAAACCTGTGGACTGGCAACATGACTGAGGATTGATGGTGGAACCCTGGGCACTGGGAACATGCCGAGATGCCTGACACTGTAACCCCGTGTCCTGAGAACATGACATTGTTTTGATTCTGGAAAGCTGTTTCCTGGGAACATGACTGAGGTTTGATGGTTGAACCCTGTGGACTGGCAACATGACTGAGGTTTGATTGTGGCACCCTCAGGCTTGGGAACATTACTGAGGCTTGATGGTGGAACCCTGTGTCCTGGCACCAGGACTGAGGTTTGATGGTGGAACCCTGTGGCCTGGGAACATGACATCGTTTTGGATTCTGGTACCGTGTTGCCTGGGAACATGAAATCGTTTTGATTCTGGATACCTGTGGCCTGGGAATATGACTGAGGTTTGATGGTGGTAACCTATGGCCTGGCAACATGACTGAGGTTTGATTCTGGAACCCTGTGTCCTGGGAACATGACTGAGGTTTGATTCTGGAACCATGTGGCCTGGGAATATGACTGAGGTTTGATTCTGGAAACCATTGGCCTGGGAACATGACTGATGTTAGATTGTGGAACCCTGTGGCCTGGGAACATGACATCGGTTTGATTCTGGAAACCATTGGCCTGGGAACATGACTGATGTTAGATTGTGGAATCCTGTGGCCTGGGAACATGACATCGGTTTGGATTCTGAAAACCTGTGGTCTGGGAATATGACTGAGGTTTGATTGTCGTACCCTATGGCCTGGGAGCATGACTTAGCTTTGATTCTGGATCCCTGTGGCCTGGGAACATGACTGAGGTTTGATTCTGGAAATCATTGGCCTGGGAACATGACTGAGGTTTGATTCTGGAAATCATTGGCCTGGCAACATGACTGAGGTTTGATTCTGGATCCCTGTGGCCTGGGAACATGACTGAGGCGTGATTCTGGAAACCTGTGGCCTGGGAACATGACATCTGTTTAGATTGTGGAATACTGTGCCCTGGGAACCCGACTGAGGCTTGGTTCTGGAACCCTGTGGACTGGGAATATGACTGAGGTTTTATTCTGGAACCCTGTAGACTGGGAACATAACTGAGGATTGATTCTGGAACCCTGTGGCCTGGGAACATGACATCGGTTGGATTCTGGAACCCTGTGGCATGGGAACATGACTGCGGTTTGATTGTGGAACCCACTGGCCTGGGAACATGACCGTGGTTTGATTCTGAAACCCTGTGGCCTGGGAACATGACTGAGGTTTGGTTCTGGAACCCTGTTCCCTGGGAACATGACTGAGGTTTGATTCTGGGCTCCTGTGTCCTGGGAACAAGAATGAGGTTTGAATGTGGAACCCTGTGGCCTGGGAACATGACTGAGGTTTGATTCTGGAACCATGTGTCCTGGGAATATGACTGAGGTTTGCTTCTGGATAACTGTGGCCTGGGAAAATAACTGAGGTTTCATTGTGGAAATATGAGGCCTGGGATCATGAGTGAGGTTTGATGGTGGAACACTCTGGCCTGGCAAAATGACTGAAGCTTGATTCTGGAACCCTGTAGCCTGGGAACTTGACTGAGGTTTGATGGCAGAAACCTGTGGACTGGCAACATGACTGAGGTTTGATTGTGGAACCCTGTGCCCTGGAAACATGACTGTGGCCTGCTACTGGAAACCCATGGCCTGGGAACTTGACATTGCTTTGATTCTGGAACCCTGTGTCCTGGGAACATGACTGAGGTTTGATTCTGGAAATCATTGGCCTGGGAACATGACTGACGTTAGATTGTGGAATCTTGTGGCCTGGGAACATGACTGAGGTTTGATGGAGGAACCCTGTGGCCTGGGAACATGACTGAGGTTTGATGGGGGTACCCTGTGGCGTGGCAACATGACTGAGGCTTGATTCTGGAACCCTGTGGCCTGGGAAATTGACTCTGATTTGATCGCAGAAACCTGTGGACTGGCAACATGACTGAGGTTTGATGGTGGAACCCTGTGGCCTGGCAAGATGACAGAGGTTTGATTGTGGAACACTCTGGCCTGGGAATATGACTGACGTTTAATTCTGGAACCCTGTGGCCTGGGAATATGAGTGAGGCTTGATTCTGGAACCCTGTGGCCTTGGAACATGAATGGGGTTTTACTTTTGAATCCTGTGTCCAGGGAACATGACTGAGGTTTGATTCTGGAACCCTGTGTCCTGGGAACATGACTGAGGTTTGATTCTGGAACCATGTGGCCTGGGAATATGACTGAGGTTTGATTCTGGAAACCATTGGCCTGGGAACATGACTGATGTTAGATTGTGGAATCCTGTGGCCTGGGAACATGACATCGGTTTGGATTCTGAAAACCTGTGGTCTGGGAATATGACTGAGGTTTGATGGTGGTACCCTATGGCCTGGGAGCATGACTTAGCTTTGATTCTGGATCCCTGTGGCCTGGGAACATGACTGAGGCGTGATTCTGGAAACCTGAGGCCTGGGAACATGACATCTGTTTAGATTGTGGAATACTGTGCCCTGGGAACCTGACTGAGGCTTGGTACTTGAACCCTGTGGACTGGCAACATGACTGAGGTTTTATTCTGGAAGCCTGTAGCATGGGAACATAACTGAGGATTGATTCTGGAAACCTGTGGCCTGGGAACATGACATCGGTGGAATCTGGAACCCTGTGGCCTGGGAACATGAGAACGGTGTGATTCTGGAACCCTGTGGCCTGAGAACATGTCTGAGGTTTGATGGTGGAAACCTGTGGCCTGGCAACATGACTGAGGTTTGGTTCTGGAACCCTGTTCCCTGGGAACATGACTGAGGTTTGATTCTGGACACCTTTGTCCTGGGAACATGACTGAGGTTTGATTGTGGAACCCTGTGTCCTGGGAACATGACTGAGTTTTGATTCTGGAACCATGTGTCCTGGGAATATGACTGAGGTTTGATTCTGGATACCTGTGGCCTGGGAAAATGACTGAGGTTTCATTGTGGAAATATGTGGCCTGGGATCTTGAGTGAGGTTTGATGGTGGAACACTCTGGCCTGGCAAAATGACTGAAGCTTGATTCTGGAACCCTGTGGCCTGGGAACTTGACTGAGGTTTGAAGGCAGAAACCTGTGGACTGGCAACATAACTGAGTTTTGATTGTGGAACCCTGTGCCCTGGAAACATGACTGTGGCCTGCTACTGGAAACCCATGGCCTGGGAACTTGACGTTGGTTTGATTCTGGAACCCTGTGTCCTGGGAACATGATTGAGGTTTGATTCTGGAAACCATTGGTCTGGGAACATGACTGATGTTAGATTGTGGAATCCTGTGGCCTGGGAACATGACTGAGGTTTGATGGAGGAACCCTGTGGCCTGGGAACATGACTGAGGTTTGATGGTGGTACCCTGTGGACTGGCAACATGACTGAGGCTTGATTCTGGGACCCTGTGGCCTGGGAAATTGACTCTGATTTGATCGCAGAAACCTGTGGACTGGCAGCATGACTGAGGATTGATGGTGGAACCCTGGGCACTGGGAACATGACGAGATGCCTGACACTGTAACCCCGTGTCCTGAGAACATGACATTGTTTTGATTCTGGAAAGCTGTTTCCTGGGAACATGACTGAGGTTTGATGGTTGAACCCTGTGGACTGGCAACATGACTGAGGTTTGATTGTGGCACCCTCAGGCTTGGGAACATTACTGAGGCTTGATGGTGGAACCCTGTGTCCTGGCACCAGGACTGAGGTTTGATGGTGGAACCCTGTGGCCTGGGAGCATGACATCGTTTTGGATTCTGGTACCGTGTTGCCTGGGGACATGAAATCGTTTTGATTCTGGAAACCTGTGGCCTGGGAATATGACTGAGGTTTGATGGTGGTACCCTATGGCCTGGCAACATGACTGAGGTTTGATTCTGGATCCCTGTGGCCTGGGAACATGACTGAGGCGTGATTCTGGAAACCTGTGGCCTGGGAACATGACATCTGTTTAGATTGTGGAATACTGTGCCCTGGGAACCCGACTGAGGCTTGGTTCTGGAACCCTGTGGACTGGGAATATGACTGAGGTTTTATTCTGGAACCCTGTAGACTGGGAACATAACTGAGGATTGATTCTGGAACCCTGTGGCCTGGGAACATGACATCGGTTGGATTCTGGAACCCTGTGGCATGGGAACATGACTGCGGTTTGATTGTGGAACCCACTGGCCTGGGAACATGACCGTGGTTTGATTCTGAAACCCTGTGGCCTGGGAACATGACTGAGGTTTGGTTCTGGAACCCTGTTCCCTGGGAACATGACTGAGGTTTGATTCTGGGCTCCTGTGTCCTGGGAACAAGAATGAGGTTTGAATGTGGAACCCTGTGGCCTGGGAACATGACTGAGGTTTGATTCTGGAACCATGTGTCCTGGGAATATGACTGAGGTTTGCTTCTGGATAACTGTGGCCTGGGAAAATAACTGAGGTTTCATTGTGGAAATATGAGGCCTGGGATCATGAGTGAGGTTTGATGGTGGAACACTCTGGCCTGGCAAAATGACTGAAGCTTGATTCTGGAACCCTGTAGCCTGGGAACTTGACTGAGGTTTGATGGCAGAAACCTGTGGACTGGCAACATGACTGAGGTTTGATTGTGGAACCCTGTGCCCTGGAAACATGACTGTGGCCTGCTACTGGAAACCCATGGCCTGGGAACTTGACATTGCTTTGATTCTGGAACCCTGTGTCCTGGGAACATGACTGAGGTTTGATTCTGGAAATCATTGGCCTGGGAACATGACTGACGTTAGATTGTGGAATCTTGTGGCCTGGGAACATGACTGAGGTTTGATGGAGGAACCCTGTGGCCTGGGAACATGACTGAGGTTTGATGGGGGTACCCTGTGGCGTGGCAACATGACTGAGGCTTGATTCTGGAACCCTGTGGCCTGGGAAATTGACTCTGATTTGATCGCAGAAACCTGTGGACTGGCAACATGACTGAGGTTTGATGGTGGAACCCTGTGGCCTGGCAAGATGACAGAGGTTTGATTGTGGAACCCTCAGGCTTGAGAACATGACTGAGGCTTGATGGTGGAACCCTGTGGCCTGGCAACAGGACTGAGGTTTGATGGTGGAATCCTGTGGCCTGGCAAGATGACTTTGGTTTGATTGTGGAACACTCTGGCCTGGGAACATGACTGACGTTTAATTCTGGAAACCTGTGGCCTGGGAATATGAGTGAGGCTTGATTCTGGAACCCTGTGGCCTTGGAACATGAATGGGGTTTTACTTTTGAATCCTGTGTCCAGGGAACATGACTGAGGTTTGATTCTGGAACCCTGTGTCCTGGGAACATGACTGAGGTTTGATTCTGGAACCATGTGGCCTGGGAATATGACTGAGGTTTGATTCTGGAAACCATTGGCCTGGGAACATGACTGATGTTAGATTGTGGAATCCTGTGGCCTGGGAACATGACATCGGTTTGGATTCTGAAAACCTGTGGTCTGGGAATATGACTGAGGTTTGATGGTGGTACCCTATGGCCTGGGAGCATGACTTAGCTTTGATTCTGGATCCCTGTGGCCTGGGAACATGACTGAGGCGTGATTCTGGAAACCTGAGGCCTGGGAACATGACATCTGTTTAGATTGTGGAATACTGTGCCCTGGGAACCTGACTGAGGCTTGGTACTTGAACCCTGTGGACTGGCAACATGACTGAGGTTTTATTCTGGAACCCTGTAGCATGGGAACATAACTGAGGATTGATTCTGGAAACCTGTGGCCTGGGAACATGACATCGGTGGAATCTGGAACCCTGTGGCCTGGGAACATGAGAACGGTGTGATTCTGGAACCCTGTGGCCTGAGAACATGTCTGAGGTTTGATGGTGGAAACCTGTGGCCTGGCAACATGACTGAGGTTTGGTTCTGGAACCCTGTTCCCTGGGAACATGACTGAGGTTTGATTCTGGACACCTTTGTCCTGGGAACATGACTGAGGTTTGATTGTGGAACCCTGTGTCCTGGGAACATGACTGAGTTTTGATTCTGGAACCATGTGTCCTGGGAATATGACTGAGGTTTGATTCTGGATACCTGTGGCCTGGGAAAATGACTGAGGTTTCATTGTGGAAATATGTGGCCTGGGATCTTGAGTGAGGTTTGATGGTGGAACACTCTGGCCTGGCAAAATGACTGAAGCTTGATTCTGGAACCCTGTGGCCTGGGAACTTGACTGAGGTTTGATGGCAGAAACCTGTGGACTGGCAACATGACTGAGGTTTGATTGTGGAACCCTGTGCCCTGGAAACATGACTGTGGCCTGGTACTGGAAACCCATGGCCTGGGAACTTGACGTTGGTTTGATTCTGGAACCCTGTGTCCTGGGAACATGATTGAGGTTTGATTCTGGAAACCATTGGTCTGGGAACATGACTGATGTTAGATTGTGGAATCCTGTGGCCTGGGAACATGACTGAGGTTTGATGGAGGAACCCTGTGGCCTGGGAACATGACTGAGGTTTGATGGTGGTACCCTGTGGACTGGCAACATGACTGAGGCTTGATTCTGGGACCCTGTGGCCTGGGAAATTGACTCTGATTTGATCGCAGAAACCTGTGGACTGGCAGCATGACTGAGGATTGATGGTGGAACCCTGGGCACTGGGAACATGACGAGATGCCTGACACTGTAACCCCGTGTCCTGAGAACATGACATTGTTTTGATTCTGGAAAGCTGTTTCCTGGGAACATGACTGAGGTTTGATGGTTGAACCCTGTGGACTGGCAACATGACTGACGTTTGATTGTGGCACCCTCAGGCTTGGGAACATTACTGAGGCTTGATGGTGGAACCCTGTGTCCTGGCACCAGGACTGAGGTTTGATGGTGGAACCCTGTGGCCTGGGAACATGACATCGTTTTGGATTCTGGTACCGTGTTGCCTGGGAACATGAAATCGTTTTGATTCTGGAAACCTGTGGCCTGGGAATATGACTGAGGTTTGATGGTGGTACCCTATGGCCTGGCAACATGACTGAGGTTTGATTCTGGATCCCTGTGGCCTGGGAACATGACTGAGGCGTGATTCTGGAAACCTGTGGCCTGGGAACATGACATCTGTTTAGATTGTGGAATACTGTGCCCTGGGAACCCGACTGAGGCTTGGTTCTGGAACCCTGTGGACTGGGAATATGACTGAGGTTTTATTCTGGAACCCTGTAGACTGGGAACATAACTGAGGATTGATTCTGGAACCCTGTGGCCTGGGAACATGACATCGGTTGGATTCTGGAACCCTGTGGCATGGGAACATGACTGCGGTTTGATTGTGGAACCCACTGGCCTGGGAACATGACCGTGGTTTGATTCTGAAATCCTGTGGCCTGGGAACATGACTGAGGTTTGGTTCTGGAACCCTGTTCCCTGGGAACATGACTGAGGTTTGATTCTGGGCTCCTGTGTCCTGGGAACAAGAATGAGGTTTGAATGTGGAACCCTGTGGCCTGGGAACATGACTGAGGTTTGATTCTGGAACCATGTGTCCTGGGAATATGACTGAGGTTTGCTTCTGGATAACTGTGGCCTGGGAAAATAACTGAGGTTTCATTGTGGAAATATGAGGCCTGGGATCATGAGTGAGGTTTGATGGTGGAACACTCTGGCCTGGCAAAATGACTGAAGCTTGATTCTGGAACCCTGTAGCCTGGGAACTTGACTGAGGTTTGATGGCAGAAACCTGTGGACTGGCAACATGACTGAGGTTTGATTGTGGAACCCTGTGCCCTGGAAACATGACTGTGGCCTGCTACTGGAAACCCATGGCCTGGGAACTTGACATTGCTTTGATTCTGGAACCCTGTGTCCTGGGAACATGACTGAGGTTTGATTCTGGAAATCATTGGCCTGGGAACATGACTGACGTTAGATTGTGGAATCTTGTGGCCTGGGAACATGACTGAGGTTTGATGGAGGAACCCTGTGGCCTGGGAACATGACTGAGGTTTGATGGGGGTACCCTGTGGCGTGGCAACATGACTGAGGCTTGATTCTGGAACCCTGTGGCCTGGGAAATTGACTCTGATTTGATCGCAGAAACCTGTGGACTGGCAACATGACTGAGGTTTGATGGTGGAACCCTGTGGCCTGGCAAGATGACAGAGGTTTGATTGTGGAACCCTCAGGCTTGAGAACATGACTGAGGCTTGATGGTGGAACCCTGTGGCCTGGCAACAGGACTGAGGTTTGATGGTGGAATCCTGTGGCCTGGCAAGATGACTTTGGTTTGATTGTGGAACACTCTGGCCTGGGAACATGACTGACGTTTAATTCTGGAAACCTGTGGCCTGGGAATATGAGTGAGGCTTGATTCTGGAACCCTGTGGCCTTGGAACATGAATGGGGTTTTACTTTTGAATCCTGTGTCCAGGGAACATGACTGAGGTTTGATTCTGGAACCCTGTGTCCTGGGAACATGACTGAGGTTTGATTCTGGAACCATGTGGCCTGGGAATATGACTGAGGTTTGATTCTGGAAACCATTGGCCTGGGAACATGACTGATGTTAGATTGTGGAATCCTGTGGCCTGGGAACATGACATCGGTTTGGATTCTGAAAACCTGTGGTCTGGGAATATGACTGAGGTTTGATGGTGGTACCCTATGGCCTGGGAGCATGACTTAGCTTTGATTCTGGATCCCTGTGGCCTGGGAACATGACTGAGGCGTGATTCTGGAAACCTGAGGCCTGGGAACATGACATCTGTTTAGATTGTGGAATACTGTGCCCTGGGAACCTGACTGAGGCTTGGTACTTGAACCCTGTGGACTGGCAACATGACTGAGGTTTTATTCTGGAACCCTGTAGCATGGGAACATAACTGAGGATTGATTCTGGAAACCTGTGGCCTGGGAACATGACATCGGTGGAATCTGGAACCCTGTGGCCTGGGAACATGAGAACGGTGTGATTCTGGAACCCTGTGGCCTGAGAACATGTCTGAGGTTTGATGGTGGAAACCTGTGGCCTGGCAACATGACTGAGGTTTGGTTCTGGAACCCTGTTCCCTGGGAACATGACTGAGGTTTGATTCTGGACACCTTTGTCCTGGGAACATGACTGAGGTTTGATTGTGGAACCCTGTGTCCTGGGAACATGACTGAGTTTTGATTCTGGAACCATGTGTCCTGGGAATATGACTGAGGTTTGATTCTGGATACCTGTGGCCTGGGAAAATGACTGAGGTTTCATTGTGGAAATATGTGGCCTGGGATCTTGAGTGAGGTTTGATGGTGGAACACTCTGGCCTGGCAAAATGACTGAAGCTTGATTCTGGAACCCTGTGGCCTGGGAACTTGACTGAGGTTTGATGGCAGAAACCTGTGGACTGGCAACATGACTGAGGTTTGATTGTGGAACCCTGTGCCCTGGAAACATGACTGTGGCCTGGTACTGGAAACCCATGGCCTGGGAACTTGACGTTGGTTTGATTCTGGAACCCTGTGTCCTGGGAACATGATTGAGGTTTGATTCTGGAAACCATTGGTCTGGGAACATGACTGATGTTAGATTGTGGAATCCTGTGGCCTGGGAACATGACTGAGGTTTGATGGAGGAACCCTGTGGCCTGGGAACATGACTGAGGTTTGATGGTGGTACCCTGTGGACTGGCAACATGACTGAGGCTTGATTCTGGGACCCTGTGGCCTGGGAAATTGACTCTGATTTGATCGCAGAAACCTGTGGACTGGCAGCATGACTGAGGATTGATGGTGGAACCCTGGGCACTGGGAACATGACGAGATGCCTGACACTGTAACCCCGTGTCCTGAGAACATGACATTGTTTTGATTCTGGAAAGCTGTTTCCTGGGAACATGACTGAGGTTTGATGGTTGAACCCTGTGGACTGGCAACATGACTGACGTTTGATTGTGGCACCCTCAGGCTTGGGAACATTACTGAGGCTTGATGGTGGAACCCTGTGTCCTGGCACCAGGACTGAGGTTTGATGGTGGAACCCTGTGGCCTGGGAACATGACATCGTTTTGGATTCTGGTACCGTGTTGCCTGGGAACATGAAATCGTTTTGATTCTGGAAACCTGTGGCCTGGGAATATGACTGAGGTTTGATGGTGGTACCCTATGGCCTGGCAACATGACTGAGGTTTGATTCTGGATCCCTGTGGCCTGGGAACATGACTGAGGCGTGATTCTGGAAACCTGTGGCCTGGGAACATGACATCTGTTTAGATTGTGGAATACTGTGCCCTGGGAACCCGACTGAGGCTTGGTTCTGGAACCCTGTGGACTGGGAATATGACTGAGGTTTTATTCTGGAACCCTGTAGACTGGGAACATAACTGAGGATTGATTCTGGAACCCTGTGGCCTGGGAACATGACATCGGTTGGATTCTGGAACCCTGTGGCATGGGAACATGACTGCGGTTTGATTGTGGAACCCACTGGCCTGGGAACATGACCGTGGTTTGATTCTGAAATCCTGTGGCCTGGGAACATGACTGAGGTTTGGTTCTGGAACCCTGTTCCCTGGGAACATGACTGAGGTTTGATTCTGGGCTCCTGTGTCCTGGGAACAAGAATGAGGTTTGAATGTGGAACCCTGTGGCCTGGGAACATGACTGAGGTTTGATTCTGGAACCATGTGTCCTGGGAATATGACTGAGGTTTGCTTCTGGATAACTGTGGCCTGGGAAAATAACTGAGGTTTCATTGTGGAAATATGAGGCCTGGGATCATGAGTGAGGTTTGATGGTGGAACACTCTGGCCTGGCAAAATGACTGAAGCTTGATTCTGGAACCCTGTAGCCTGGGAACTTGACTGAGGTTTGATGGCAGAAACCTGTGGACTGGCAACATGACTGAGGTTTGATTGTGGAACCCTGTGCCCTGGAAACATGACTGTGGCCTGCTACTGGAAACCCATGGCCTGGGAACTTGACATTGCTTTGATTCTGGAACCCTGTGTCCTGGGAACATGACTGAGGTTTGATTCTGGAAATCATTGGCCTGGGAACATGACTGACGTTAGATTGTGGAATCTTGTGGCCTGGGAACATGACTGAGGTTTGATGGAGGAACCCTGTGGCCTGGGAACATGACTGAGGTTTGATGGGGGTACCCTGTGGCGTGGCAACATGACTGAGGCTTGATTCTGGAACCCTGTGGCCTGGGAAATTGACTCTGATTTGATCGCAGAAACCTGTGGACTGGCAACATGACTGAGGTTTGATGGTGGAACCCTGTGGCCTGGCAAGATGACAGAGGTTTGATTGTGGAACCCTCAGGCTTGAGAACATGACTGAGGCTTGATGGTGGAACCCTGTGGCCTGGCAACAGGACTGAGGTTTGATGGTGGAATCCTGTGGCCTGGCAAGATGACTTTGGTTTGATTGTGGAACACTCTGGCCTGGGAACATGACTGACGTTTAATTCTGGAAACCTGTGGCCTGGGAATATGAGTGAGGCTTGATTCTGGAACCCTGTGGCCTTGGAACATGAATGGGGTTTTACTTTTGAATCCTGTGTCCAGGGAACATGACTGAGGTTTGATTCTGGAACCCTGTGTCCTGGGAACATGACTGAGGTTTGATTCTGGAACCATGTGGCCTGGGAATATGACTGAGGTTTGATTCTGGAAACCATTGGCCTGGGAACATGACTGATGTTAGATTGTGGAATCCTGTGGCCTGGGAACATGACATCGGTTTGGATTCTGAAAACCTGTGGTCTGGGAATATGACTGAGGTTTGATGGTGGTACCCTATGGCCTGGGAGCATGACTTAGCTTTGATTCTGGATCCCTGTGGCCTGGGAACATGACTGAGGCGTGATTCTGGAAACCTGAGGCCTGGGAACATGACATCTGTTTAGATTGTGGAATACTGTGCCCTGGGAACCTGACTGAGGCTTGGTACTTGAACCCTGTGGACTGGCAACATGACTGAGGTTTTATTCTGGAACCCTGTAGCATGGGAACATAACTGAGGATTGATTCTGGAAACCTGTGGCCTGGGAACATGACATCGGTGGAATCTGGAACCCTGTGGCCTGGGAACATGAGAACGGTGTGATTCTGGAACCCTGTGGCCTGAGAACATGTCTGAGGTTTGATGGTGGAAACCTGTGGCCTGGCAACATGACTGAGGTTTGGTTCTGGAACCCTGTTCCCTGGGAACATGACTGAGGTTTGATTCTGGACACCTTTGTCCTGGGAACATGACTGAGGTTTGATTGTGGAACCCTGTGTCCTGGGAACATGACTGAGTTTTGATTCTGGAACCATGTGTCCTGGGAATATGACTGAGGTTTGATTCTGGATACCTGTGGCCTGGGAAAATGACTGAGGTTTCATTGTGGAAATATGTGGCCTGGGATCTTGAGTGAGGTTTGATGGTGGAACACTCTGGCCTGGCAAAATGACTGAAGCTTGATTCTGGAACCCTGTGGCCTGGGAACTTGACTGAGGTTTGATGGCAGAAACCTGTGGACTGGCAACATGACTGAGGTTTGATTGTGGAACCCTGTGCCCTGGAAACATGACTGTGGCCTGGTACTGGAAACCCATGGCCTGGGAACTTGACGTTGGTTTGATTCTGGAACCCTGTGTCCTGGGAACATGATTGAGGTTTGATTCTGGAAACCATTGGTCTGGGAACATGACTGATGTTAGATTGTGGAATCCTGTGGCCTGGGAACATGACTGAGGTTTGATGGAGGAACCCTGTGGCCTGGGAACATGACTGAGGTTTGATGGTGGTACCCTGTGGACTGGCAACATGACTGAGGCTTGATTCTGGGACCCTGTGGCCTGGGAAATTGACTCTGATTTGATCGCAGAAACCTGTGGACTGGCAGCATGACTGAGGATTGATGGTGGAACCCTGGGCACTGGGAACATGACGAGATGCCTGACACTGTAACCCCGTGTCCTGAGAACATGACATTGTTTTGATTCTGGAAAGCTGTTTCCTGGGAACATGACTGAGGTTTGATGGTTGAACCCTGTGGACTGGCAACATGACTGAGGTTTGATTGTGGCACCCTCAGGCTTGGGAACATTACTGAGGCTTGATGGTGGAACCCTGTGTCCTGGCACCAGGACTGAGGTTTGATGGTGGAACCCTGTGGCCTGGGAACATGACATCGTTTTGGATTCTGGTACCGTGTTGCCTGGGAACATGAAATCGTTTTGATTCTGGAAACCTGTGGCCTGGGAATATGACTGAGGTTTGATGGTGGTACCCTATGGCCTGGCAACATGACTGAGGTTTGATTCTGGATCCCTGTGGCCTGGGAACATGACTGAGGCGTGATTCTGGAAACCTGTGGCCTGGGAACATGACATCTGTTTAGATTGTGGAATACTGTGCCCTGGGAACCCGACTGAGGCTTGGTTCTGGAACCCTGTGGACTGGGAATATGACTGAGGTTTTATTCTGGAACCCTGTAGACTGGGAACATAACTGAGGATTGATTCTGGAACCCTGTGGCCTGGGAACATGACATCGGTTGGATTCTGGAACCCTGTGGCATGGGAACATGACTGCGGTTTGATTGTGGAACCCACTGGCCTGGGAACATGACCGTGGTTTGATTCTGAAACCCTGTGGCCTGGGAACATGACTGAGGTTTGGTTCTGGAACCCTGTTCCCTGGGAACATGACTGAGGTTTGATTCTGGGCTCCTGTGTCCTGGGAACAAGAATGAGGTTTGAATGTGGAACCCTGTGGCCTGGGAACATGACTGAGGTTTGATTCTGGAACCATGTGTCCTGGGAATATGACTGAGGTTTGCTTCTGGATAACTGTGGCCTGGGAAAATAACTGAGGTTTCATTGTGGAAATATGAGGCCTGGGATCATGAGTGAGGTTTGATGGTGGAACACTCTGGCCTGGCAAAATGACTGAAGCTTGATTCTGGAACCCTGTAGCCTGGGAACTTGACTGAGGTTTGATGGCAGAAACCTGTGGACTGGCAACATGACTGAGGTTTGATTGTGGAACCCTGTGCCCTGGAAACATGACTGTGGCCTGCTACTGGAAACCCATGGCCTGGGAACTTGACATTGCTTTGATTCTGGAACCCTGTGTCCTGGGAACATGACTGAGGTTTGATTCTGGAAATCATTGGCCTGGGAACATGACTGACGTTAGATTGTGGAATCTTGTGGCCTGGGAACATGACTGAGGTTTGATGGAGGAACCCTGTGGCCTGGGAACATGACTGAGGTTTGATGGGGGTACCCTGTGGCGTGGCAACATGACTGAGGCTTGATTCTGGAACCCTGTGGCCTGGGAAATTGACTCTGATTTGATCGCAGAAACCTGTGGACTGGCAACATGACTGAGGTTTGATGGTGGAACCCTGTGCACTGGGAACTTGACTGAGGCCTGATACTGCAACCCCGTGGCCTGGGAACATGACATTGGTTTAATTAAGGAACCCTGTTTCCTGGGAATATGACTGAGCTTTGATGGTTGAACCCTGTGGCCTGGCAAGATGACAGAGGTTTGATTGTGGAACCCTCAGGCTTGAGAACATGACTGAGGCTTGATGGTGGAACCCTGTGGCCTGGCAACAGGACTGAGGTTTGATGGTGGAATCCTGTGGCCTGGCAAGATGACTTTGGTTTGATTGTGGAACACTCTGGCCTGGGAATATGACTGACGTTTAATTCTGGAACCCTGTGGCCTGGGAATATGAGTGAGGCTTGATTCTGGAACCCTGTGGCCTTGGAACATGAATGGGGTTTTACTTTTGAATCCTGTGTCCAGGGAACATGACTGAGGTTTGATTCTGGAACCCTGTGTCCTGGGAACATGACTGAGGTTTGATTCTGGAACCATGTGGCCTGGGAATATGACTGAGGTTTGATTCTGGAAACCATTGGCCTGGGAACATGACTGATGTTAGATTGTGGAATCCTGTGGCCTGGGAACATGACATCGGTTTGGATTCTGAAAACCTGTGGTCTGGGAATATGACTGAGGTTTGATGGTGGTACCCTATGGCCTGGGAGCATGACTTAGCTTTGATTCTGGATCCCTGTGGCCTGGGAACATGACTGAGGCGTTATTCTGGAAACCTGAGGCCTGGGAACATGACATCTGTTTAGATTGTGGAATACTGTGCCCTGGGAACCTGACTGAGGCTTGGTACTTGAACCCTGTGGACTGGCAACATGACTGAGGTTTTATTCTGGAACCCTGTAGCATGGGAACATAACTGAGGATTGATTCTGGAAACCTGTGGCCTGGGAACATGACATCGGTGGAATCTGGAACCCTGTGGCCTGGGAACATGAGAACGGTGTGATTCTGGAACCCTGTGGCCTGAGAACATGTCTGAGGTTTGATGGTGGAAACCTGTGGCCTGGCAACATGACTGAGGTCTGGTTCTGGAACCCTGTTCCCTGGGAACATGACTGAGGTTTGATTCTGGACACCTTTGTCCTGGGAACATGACTGAGGTTTGATTGTGGAACCCTGTGTCCTGGGAACATGACTGAGTTTTGATTCTGGAACCATGTGTCCTGGGAATATGACTGAGGTTTGATTCTGGATACCTGTGGCCTGGGAAAATGACTGAGGTTTCATTGTGGAAATATGTGGCCTGGGATCTTGAGTGAGGTTTGATGGTGGAACACTCTGGCCTGGCAAAATGACTGAAGCTTGATTCTGGAACCCTGTGGCCTGGGAACTTGACTGAGGTTTGATGGCAGAAACCTGTGGACTGGCAACATGACTGAGGTTTGATTGTGGAACCCTGTGCCCTGGAAACATGACTGTGGCCTGGTACTGGAAACCCATGGCCTGGGAACTTGACGTTGGTTTGATTCTGGAACCCTGTGTCCTGGGAACATGATTGAGGTTTGATTCTGGAAACCATTGGTCTGGGAACATGACTGATGTTAGATTGTGGAATCCTGTGGCCTGGGAACATGACTGAGGTTTGATGGAGGAACCCTGTGGCCTGGGAACATGACTGAGGTTTGATGGTGGTACCCTGTGGACTGGCAACATGACTGAGGCTTGATTCTGGGACCCTGTGGCCTGGGAAATTGACTCTGATTTGATCGCAGAAACCTGTGGACTGGCAACATGACTGAGGATTGATGGTGGAACCCTGGGCACTGGGAACATGACGAGATGCCTGACACTGTAACCCCGTGTCCTGAAAACATGACATTGTTTTGATTCTGGAAAGCTGTTTCCTGGGAACATGACTGAGGTTTGATGGTTGAACCCTGTGGACTGGCAACATGACTGACGTTTGATTGTGGCACCCTCAGGCTTGGGAACATTACTGAGGCTTGATGGTGGAACCCTGTGTCCTGGCACCAGGACTGAGGTTTGATGGTGGAACCCTGTGGCCTGGGAACATGACATCGTTTTGGATTCTGGTACCGTGTTGCCTGGGAACATGAAATCGTTTTGATTCTGGAAACCTGTGGCCTGGGAATATGACTGAGGTTTGATGGTGGTACCCTATGGCCTGGCAACATGACTGAGGTTTGATTCTGGATCCCTGTGGCCTGGGAACACGACTGAGGCGTGATTCTGGAAACCTGTGGCCTGGGAACATGACATCTGTTTAGATTGTGGAATACTGTGCCCTGGGAACCCGACTGAGGCTTGGTTCTGGAACCCTGTGGACTGGGAATATGACTGAGGTTTTATTCTGGAACCCTGTAGACTGGGAACATAACTGAGGATTGATTCTGGAACCCTGTGGCCTGGGAACATGACATCGGTTGGATTCTGGAACCCTGTGGCATGGGAACATGACTGCGGTTTGATTGTGGAACCCACTGGCCTGGGAACATGACCGTGGTTTGATTCTGAAACCCTGTGGCCTGGGAACATGACTGAGGTTTGGTTCTGGAACCCTGTTCCCTGGGAACATGACTGAGGTTTGATTCTGGGCTCCTGTGTCCTGGGAACAAGAATGAGGTTTGAATGTGGAACCCTGTGGCCTGGGAACATGACTGAGGTTTGATTCTGGAACCATGTGTCCTGGGAATATGACTGAGGTTTGCTTCTGGATAACTGTGGCCTGGGAAAATAACTGAGGTTTCATTGTGGAAATATGAGGCCTGGGATCATGAGTGAGGTTTGATGGTGGAACACTCTGGCCTGGCAAAATGACTGAAGCTTGATTCTGGAACCCTGTAGCCTGGGAACTTGACGGAGGTTTGATGGCAGAAACCTGTGGACTGGCAACATGACTGAGGTTTGATTGTGGAACCCTGTGCCCTGGAAACATGACTGTGGCCTGCTACTGGAAACCCATGGCCTGGGAACTTGACATTGGTTTGATTCTGGAACCCTGTGTCCTGGGAACATGACTGAGGTTTGATTCTGGAAATCATTGGCCTGGGAACATGACTGACGTTAGATTGTGGAATCTTGTGGCCTGGGAACATGACTGAGGTTTGATGGAGGAACCCTGTGGCCTGGGAACATGACTGAGGTTTGATGGGGGTACCCTGTGGTGTGGCAACATGACTGAGGCTTTGTTCTGGAACCCTGTGGCATGGGAAATTGACTCTGATTTGATCGCAGAAACCTGTGGACTGGCAACATGACTGAGGTTTGATGGTGGAACCCTGTGGCCTGGCAAGATGACAGAGGTTTGATTGTGGAACCCTCAGGCTTGAGAACATGACTGAGGCTTGATGGTGGAACCCTGTGGCCTGGCAACAGGACTGAGGTTTGATGGTGGAATCCTGTGGCCTGGCAAGATGACTTTGGTTTGATTGTGGAACACTCTGGCCTGGGAATATGACTGACGTTTAATTCTGGAACCCTGTGGCCTGGGAATATGAGTGAGGCTTGATTCTGGAACCCTGTGGCCTTGGAACATGAATGGGGTTTTACTTTTGAATCCTGTGTCCAGGGAACATGACTGAGGTTTGATTCTGGAACCCTGTGTCCTGGGAACATGACTGAGGTTTGATTCTGGAACCATGTGGCCTGGGAATATGACTGAGGTTTGATTCTGGAAACCATTGGCCTGGGAACATGACTGATGTTAGATTGTGGAATCCTGTGGCCTGGGAACATGACATCGGTTTGGATTCTGAAAACCTGTGGTCTGGGAATATGACTGAGGTTTGATGGTGGTACCCTATGGCCTGGGAGCATGACTTAGCTTTGATTCTGGATCCCTGTGGCCTGGGAACATGACTGAGGCGTGATTCTGGAAACCTGAGGCCTGGGAACATGACATCTGTTTAGATTGTGGAATACTGTGCCCTGGGAACCTGACTGAGGCTTGGTACTTGAACCCTGTGGACTGGCAACATGACTGAGGTTTTATTCTGGAACCCTGTAGCATGGGAACATAACTGAGGATTGATTCTGGAAACCTGTGGCCTGGGAACATGACATCGGTGGAATCTGGAACCCTGTGGCCTGGGAACATGAGAACGGTGTGATTCGGGAACCCTGTGGCCTGAGAACATGTCTGAGGTTTGATGGTGGAAACCTGTGGCCTGGCAACATGACTGAGGTTTGGTTCTGGAACCCTGTTCCCTGGGAACATGACTGAGGTTTGATTCTGGACACCTTTGTCCTGGGAACATGACTGAGGTTTGATTGTGGAACCCTGTGTCCTGGGAACATGACTGAGTTTTGATTCTGGAACCATGTGTCCTGGGAATATGACTGAGGTTTGATTCTGGATACCTGTGGCCTGGGAAAATGACTGAGGTTTCATTGTGGAAATATGTGGCCTGGGATCTTGAGTGAGGTTTGATGGTGGAACACTCTGGCCTGGCAAAATGACTGAAGCTTGATTCTGGAACCCTGTGGCCTGGGAACTTGACTGAGGTTTGATGGCAGAAACCTGTGGACTGGCAACATGACTGAGGTTTGATTGTGGAACCCTGTGCCCTGGAAACATGACTGTGGCCTGCTACTGGAAACCCATGGCCTGGGAACTTGACGTTGGTTTGATTCTGGAACCCTGTGTCCTGGGAACATGATTGAGGTTTGATTCTGGAAACCATTGGTCTGGGAACATGACTGATGTTAGATTGTGGAATCCTGTGGCCTGGGAACATGACTGAGGTTTGATGGAGGAACCCTGTGGCCTGGGAACATGACTGAGGTTTGATGGTGGTACCCTGTGGACTGGCAACATGACTGAGGCTTGATTCTGGGACCCTGTGGCCTGGGAAATTGACTCTGATTTGATCGCAGAAACCTGTGGACTGGCAACATGACTGAGGATTGATGGTGGAACCCTGGGCACTGGGAACATGACGAGATGCCTGACACTGTAACCCCGTGTCCTGAGAACATGACATTGTTTTGATTCTGGAAAGCTGTTTCCTGGGAACATGACTGAGGTTTGATGGTTGAACCCTGTGGACTGGCAACATGACTGACGTTTGATTGTGGCACCCTCAGGCTTGGGAACATTACTGAGGCTTGATGGTGGAACCCTGTGTCCTGGCACCAGGACTGAGGTTTGATGGTGGAACCCTGTGGCCTGGGAACATGACATCGTTTTGGATTCTGGTACCGTGTTGCCTGGGAACATGAAATCGTTTTGATTCTGGAAACCTGTGGCCTGGGAATATGACTGAGGTTTGATGGTGGTAACCTATGGCCTGGCAACATGACTGAGGTTTGATTCTGGAACCCTGTGTCCTGGGAACATGACTGAGGTTTGATTCTGGAACCATGTGGCCTGGGAATATGACTGAGGTTTGATTCTGGAAACCATTGGCCTGGGAACATGACTGATGTTAGATTGTGGAACCCTGTGGCCTGGGAACATGACATCGGTTTGATTCTGGAAACCATTGGCCTGGGAACATGACTGATGTTAGATTGTGGAATCCTGTGGCCTGGGAACATGACATCGGTTTGGATTCTGAAAACCTGTGGTCTGGGAATATGACTGAGGTTTGATGGTCGTACCCTATGGCCTGGGAGCATGACTTAGCTTTGATTCTGGATCCCTGTGGCCTGGGAACATGACTGAGGCGTGATTCTGGAAACCTGAGGCCTGGGAACATGACATCTGTTTAGATTGTGGAATACTGTGCCCTGGGAACCCGACTGAGGCTTGGTTCTGGAACCCTGTGGACTGGGAATATGACTGAGGTTTTATTCTGGAACCCTGTAGACTGGGAACATAACTGAGGATTGATTCTGGAACCCTGTGGCCTGGGAACATGACATCGGTTGGATTTTGGAACCCTGTGGCATGGGAACATGACTGCGGTTTGATTGTGGAACCCACTGGCCTGGGAACATGACCGTGGTTTGATTCTGAAACCCTGTGGCCTGGGAACATGACTGAGGTTTGGTTCTGGAACCCTGTTCCCTGGGAACATGACTGAGGTTTGATTCTGGGCTCCTGTGTCCTGGGAACAAGAATGAGGTTTGAATGTGGAACCCTGTGGCCTGGGAACATGACTGAGGTTTGATTCTGGAACCATGTGTCCTGGGAATATGGCTGAGGTTTGCTTCTGGATAACTGTGGCCTGGAAAAATAACTGAGGTTTCATTGTGGAAATATGAGGCCTGGGATCATGAGTGAGGTTTGATGGGGGTACCCTGTGGCGTGGCAGCATGAGTGAGGCTTGATTCTAGAACCCTGTGGCCTGGGAAATTGACTCTGATTTAATCGCAGAAACCTGTGGACTGGCAACATGACTGAGGTTTGATGGTGGAACCCTGTGGCCTGGCAAGATGACAGAGGTTTGATGGTGGAATCCTGTGGCCTGGCAAGATGACTTTGGTTTGATTGTGGAACACTCTGGCCTGGGAATATGACTGACGTTTAATTCTCGAAACCTGTGGCCTGGGAATATGAGTGAGGCTTGATTCTGGAACCCTGTGGCCTTGGAACATGAATGGGGTTTTACTTTTGAATCCTGTGTCCAGGGAACATGACTGAGGTTTGATTCTGGAACCCTGTGTCCTGGGAACATGACTGAGGTTTGATTCTGTAACCATGTGGCCTGGGAATATGACTGAGGTTTGATTCTGCAAACCATTGGCCTGGGAACATGACTGATGTTAGATTGTGGAATCCTGTGGCCTGGGAACATGAAATCGTTTTGATTCTGGAAAACTGTGGCCTGGGAATATGACTGAGGTTTGATGGTGGTACCCTATGGCCTGGCAACATGACTGAGGTTTGATTCTGGATCCCTGTGGCCTGGGAACATGACTGAGGCGTGATTCTGGAAACCTGTGGCCTGGGAACATGACATCTGTTTAGATTGTGGAATACTGTGCCCTGGGAACCCGACTGAGGCTTGGTTCTGGAACCCTGTGGACTGGGAATATGACTGAGGTTTTATTCTGGAACCCTGTAGACTGGGAACATAACTGAGGATTGATTCTGGAACCCTGTGGCCTGGGAACATGACATCGGTTGGATTCTGGAACCCTGTGGCATGGGAACATGACTGCGGTTTGATTGTGGAACCCATTGGCCTGGGAACATGACCGTGGTTTGATTCTGAAACCCTGTGGCCTGGGAACATGACTGAGGTTTGGTTCTGGAACCCTGTTCCCTGGGAACATGACTGAGGTTTGATTCTGGGCTCCTGTGTCCTGGGAACAAGAATGAGGTTTGAATGTGGAACCCTGTGGCCTGGGAACATGACTGAGGTTTGATTCTGGAACCATGTGTCCTGGGAATATGACTGAGGTTTGCTTCTGGATAACTGTGGCCTGGGAAAATAACTGAGGTTTCATTGTGGAAATATGAGGCCTGGGATCATGAGTGAGGTTTGATGGTGGAACACTCTGGCCTGGCAAAATGACTGAAGCTTGATTCTGGAACCCTGTAGCCTGGGAACTTGACTGAGGTTTGATGGCAGAAACCTGTGGACTGGCAACATGACTGAGGTTTGATTGTGGAAACCTGTGCCCTGGAAACATGACTGTGGCCTGCTACTGGAAACCCATGGCCTGGGAACTTGACATTGCTTTGATTCTGGAACCCTGTGTCCTGGGAACATGACTGAGGTTTGATTCTGGAAATCATTGGCCTGGGAACATGACTGACGTTAGATTGTGGAATCTTGTGGCCTGGGAACATGACTGAGGTTTGATGGAGGAACCCTGTGGCCTGGGAACATGACTGAGGTTTGATGGGGGTACCCTGTGGCGTGGCAACATGACTGAGGCTTGATTCTGGAACCCTGTGGCCTGGGAAATTGACTCTGATTTGATCGCAGAAACCTGTGGACTGGCAACATGATTGAGGTTTGATGGTGGAACCCTGTGGCCTGGCAAGATGACAGAGGTTTGATTGTGGAACACTCTGGCCTGGGAATATGACTGACGTTTAATTCTGGAACCCTGTGGCCTGGGAATATGAGTGAGGCTTGATTCTGGAACCCTGTGGCCTTGGAACATGAATGGGGTTTTACTTTTGAATCCTGTGTCCAGGGAACATGACTGAGGTTTGATTCTGGAACCCTGTGTCCTGGGAACATGACTGAGGTTTGATTCTGGAACCATGTGGCCTGGGAATATGACTGAGGTTTGATTCTGGAAACCATTGGCCTGGGAACATGACTGATGTTAGATTGTGGAATCCTGTGGCCTGGGAACATGACATCGGTTTGGATTCTGAAAACCTGTGGTCTGGGAATATGACTGAGGTTTGATGGTGGTACCCTATGGCCTGGGAGCATGACTTAGCTTTGATTCTGGATCCCTGTGGCCTGGGAACATGACTGAGGCGTGATTCTGGAAACCTGAGGCCTGGGAACATGACATCTGTTTAGATTGTGGAATACTGTGCCCTGGGAACCTGACTGAGGCTTGGTACTTGAACCCTGTGGACTGGCAACATGACTGAGGTTTTATTCTGGAACCCTGTAGCATGGGAACATAACTGAGGATTGATTCTGGAAACCTGTGGCCTGGGAACATGACATCGGTGGAATCTGGAACCCTGTGGCCTGGGAACATGAGAACGGTGTGATTCTGCAACCCTGTGGCCTGAGAACATGTCTGAGGTTTCATGGTGGAAACCTGTGGCCTGGCAACATGACTGAGGTTTGGTTCTGGAACCCTGTTCCCTGGGAACATGACTGAGGTTTGATTCTGGACACCTTTGTCCTGGGAACATGACTGAGGTTTGATTGTGGAACCCTGTGTCCTGGGAACATGACTGAGTTTTGATTCTGGAACCATGTGTCCTGGGAATATGACTGAGGTTTGATTCTGGATACCTGTGGCCTGGGAAAATGACTGAGGTTTCATTGTGGAAATATGTGGCCTGGGATCTTGAGTGAGGTTTGATGGTGGAACACTCTGGCCTGGCAAAATGACTGAAGCTTGATTCTGGAACCCTGTGGCCTGGGAACTTGACTGAGGTTTGAAGGCAGAAACCTGTGGACTGGCAACATAACTGAGTTTTGATTGTGGAACCCTGTGCCCTGGAAACATGACTGTGGCCTGGTACTGGAAACCCATGGCCTGGGAACTTGACGTTGGTTTGATTCTGGAACCCTGTGTCCTGGGAACATGATTGAGGTTTGATTCTGGAAACCATTGGTCTGGGAACATGACTGATGTTAGATTGTGGAATCCTGTGGCCTGGGAACATGACTGAGGTTTGATGGAGGAACCCTGTGGCCTGGGAACATGACTGAGGTTTGATGGTGGTACCCTGTGGACTGGCAACATGACTGAGGCTTGATTCTGGGACCCTGTGGCCTGGGAAATTGACTCTGATTTGATCGCAGAAACCTGTGGACTGGCAGCATGACTGAGGATTGATGGTGGAACCCTGGGCACTGGGAACATGACGAGATGCCTGACACTGTAACCCCGTGTCCTGAGAACATGACATTGTTTTGATTCTGGAAAGCTGTTTCCTGGGAACATGACTGAGGTTTGATGGTTGAACCCTGTGGACTGGCAACATGACTGAGGTTTGATTGTGGCACCCTCAGGCTTGGGAACATTACTGAGGCTTGATGGTGGAACCCTGTGTCCTGGCACCAGGACTGAGGTTTGATGGTGGAACCCTGTGGCCTGGGAACATGACATCGTTTTGGATTCTGGTACCGTGTTGCCTGGGAACATGAAATCGTTTTGATTCTGGAAACCTGTGGCCTGGGAATATGACTGAGGTTTGATGGTGGTACCCTATGGCCTGGCAACATGACTGAGGTTTGATTCTGGATCCCTGTGGCCTGGGAACATGACTGAGGCGTGATTCTGGAAACCTGTGGCCTGGGAACATGACATCTGTTTAGATTGTGGAATACTGTGCCCTGGGAACCCGACTGAGGCTTGGTTCTGGAACCCTGTGGACTGGGAATATGACTGAGGTTTTATTCTGGAACCCTGTAGACTGGGAACATAACTGAGGATTGATTCTGGAACCCTGTGGCCTGGGAACATGACATCGGTTGGATTCTGGAACCCTGTGGCATGGGAACATGACTGCGGTTTGATTGTGGAACCCACTGGCCTGGGAACATGACCGTGGTTTGATTCTGAAACCCTGTGGCCTGGGAACATGACTGAGGTTTGGTTCTGGAACCCTGTTCCCTGGGAACATGACTGAGGTTTGATTCTGGGCTCCTGTGTCCTGGGAACAAGAATGAGGTTTGAATGTGGAACCCTGTGGCCTGGGAACATGACTGAGGTTTGATTCTGGAACCATGTGTCCTGGGAATATGACTGAGGTTTGCTTCTGGATAACTGTGGCCTGGGAAAATAACTGAGGTTTCATTGTGGAAATATGAGGCCTGGGATCATGAGTGAGGTTTGATGGTGGAACACTCTGGCCTGGCAAAATGACTGAAGCTTGATTCTGGAACCCTGTAGCCTGGGAACTTGACTGAGGTTTGATGGCAGAAACCTGTGGACTGGCAACATGACTGAGGTTTGATTGTGGAACCCTGTGCCCTGGAAACATGACTGTGGCCTGCTACTGGAAACCCATGGCCTGGGAACTTGACATTGCTTTGATTCTGGAACCCTGTGTCCTGGGAACATGACTGAGGTTTGATTCTGGAAATCATTGGCCTGGGAACATGACTGACGTTAGATTGTGGAATCTTGTGGCCTGGGAACATGACTGAGGTTTGATGGAGGAACCCTGTGGCCTGGGAACATGACTGAGGTTTGATGGGGGTACCCTGTGGCGTGGCAACATGACTGAGGCTTGATTCTGGAACCCTGTGGCCTGGGAAATTGACTCTGATTTGATCGCAGAAACCTGTGGACTGGCAACATGACTGAGGTTTGATGTTGGAACCCTGTGGCCTGGCAAGATGACAGAGGTTTGATTGTGGAACCCTCAGGCTTGAGAACATGACTGAGGCTTGATGGTGGAACCCTGTGGCCTGGCAACAGGACTGAGGTTTGATGGTGGAATCCTGTGGCCTGGCAAGATGACTTTGGTTTGATTGTGGAACACTCTGGCCTGGGAACATGACTGACGTTTAATTCTGGAAACCTGTGGCCTGGGAATATGAGTGAGGCTTGATTCTGGAACCCTGTGGCCTTGGAACATGAATGGGGTTTTACTTTTGAATCCTGTGTCCAGGGAACATGACTGAGGTTTGATTCTGGAACCCTGTGTCCTGGGAACATGACTGAGGTTTGATTCTGGAACCATGTGGCCTGGGAATATGACTGAGGTTTGATTCTGGAAACCATTGGCCTGGGAACATGACTGATGTTAGATTGTGGAATCCTGTGGCCTGGGAACATGACATCGGTTTGGATTCTGAAAACCTGTGGTCTGGGAATATGACTGAGGTTTGATGGTGGTACCCTATGGCCTGGGAGCATGACTTAGCTTTGATTCTGGATCCCTGTGGCCTGGGAACATGACTGAGGCGTGATTCTGGAAACCTGAGGCCTGGGAACATGACATCTGTTTAGATTGTGGAATACTGTGCCCTGGGAACCTGACTGAGGCTTGGTACTTGAACCCTGTGGACTGGCAACATGACTGAGGTTTTATTCTGGAACCCTGTAGCATGGGAACATAACTGAGGATTGATTCTGGAAACCTGTGGCCTGGGAACATGACATCGGTGGAATCTGGAACCCTGTGGCCTGGGAACATGAGAACGGTGTGATTCTGGAACCCTGTGGCCTGAGAACATGTCTGAGGTTTGATGGTGGAAACCTGTGGCCTGGCAACATGACTGAGGTTTGGTTCTGGAACCCTGTTCCCTGGGAACATGACTGAGGTTTGATTCTGGACACCTTTGTCCTGGGAACATGACTGAGGTTTGATTGTGGAACCCTGTGTCCTGGGAACATGACTGAGTTTTGATTCTGGAACCATGTGTCCTGGGAATATGACTGAGGTTTGATTCTGGATACCTGTGGCCTGGGAAAATGACTGAGGTTTCATTGTGGAAATATGTGGCCTGGGATCTTGAGTGAGGTTTGATGGTGGAACACTCTGGCCTGGCAAAATGACTGAAGCTTGATTCTGGAACCCTGTGGCCTGGGAACTTGACTGAGGTTTGATGGCAGAAACCTGTGGACTGGCAACATGACTGAGGTTTGATTGTGGAACCCTGTGCCCTGGAAACATGACTGTGGCCTGGTACTGGAAACCCATGGCCTGGGAACTTGACGTTGGTTTGATTCTGGAACCCTGTGTCCTGGGAACATGATTGAGGTTTGATTCTGGAAACCATTGGTCTGGGAACATGACTGATGTTAGATTGTGGAATCCTGTGGCCTGGGAACATGACTGAGGTTTGATGGAGGAACCCTGTGGCCTGGGAACATGACTGAGGTTTGATGGTGGTACCCTGTGGACTGGCAACATGACTGAGGCTTGATTCTGGGACCCTGTGGCCTGGGAAATTGACTCTGATTTGATCGCAGAAACCTGTGGACTGGCAGCATGACTGAGGATTGATGGTGGAACCCTGGGCACTGGGAACATGACGAGATGCCTGACACTGTAACCCCGTGTCCTGAGAACATGACATTGTTTTGATTCTGGAAAGCTGTTTCCTGGGAACATGACTGAGGTTTGATGGTTGAACCCTGTGGACTGGCAACATGACTGACGTTTGATTGTGGCACCCTCAGGCTTGGGAACATTACTGAGGCTTGATGGTGGAACCCTGTGTCCTGGCACCAGGACTGAGGTTTGATGGTGGAACCCTGTGGCCTGGGAACATGACATCGTTTTGGATTCTGGTACCGTGTTGCCTGGGAACATGAAATCGTTTTGATTCTGGAAACCTGTGGCCTGGGAATATGACTGAGGTTTGATGGTGGTACCCTATGGCCTGGCAACATGACTGAGGTTTGATTCTGGATCCCTGTGGCCTGGGAACATGACTGAGGCGTGATTCTGGAAACCTGTGGCCTGGGAACATGACATCTGTTTAGATTGTGGAATACTGTGCCCTGGGAACCCGACTGAGGCTTGGTTCTGGAACCCTGTGGACTGGGAATATGACTGAGGTTTTATTCTGGAACCCTGTAGACTGGGAACATAACTGAGGATTGATTCTGGAACCCTGTGGCCTGGGAACATGACATCGGTTGGATTCTGGAACCCTGTGGCATGGGAACATGACTGCGGTTTGATTGTGGAACCCACTGGCCTGGGAACATGACCGTGGTTTGATTCTGAAACCCTGTGGCCTGGGAACATGACTGAGGTTTGGTTCTGGAACCCTGTTCCCTGGGAACATGACTGAGGTTTGATTCTGGGCTCCTGTGTCCTGGGAACAAGAATGAGGTTTGAATGTGGAACCCTGTGGCCTGGGAACATGACTGAGGTTTGATTCTGGAACCATGTGTCCTGGGAATATGACTGAGGTTTGCTTCTGGATAACTGTGGCCTGGGAAAATAACTGAGGTTTCATTGTGGAAATATGAGGCCTGGGATCATGAGTGAGGTTTGATGGTGGAACACTCTGGCCTGGCAAAATGACTGAAGCTTGATTCTGGAACCCTGTAGCCTGGGAACTTGACTGAGGTTTGATGGCAGAAACCTGTGGACTGGCAACATGACTGAGGTTTGATTGTGGAACCCTGTGCCCTGGAAACATGACTGTGGCCTGCTACTGGAAACCCATGGCCTGGGAACTTGACATTGCTTTGATTCTGGAACCCTGTGTCCTGGGAACATGACTGAGGTTTGATTCTGGAAATCATTGGCCTGGGAACATGACTGACGTTAGATTGTGGAATCTTGTGGCCTGGGAACATGACTGAGGTTTGATGGAGGAACCCTGTGGCCTGGGAACATGACTGAGGTTTGATGGGGGTACCCTGTGGCGTGGCAACATGACTGAGGCTTGATTCTGGAACCCTGTGGCCTGGGAAATTGACTCTGATTTGATCGCAGAAACCTGTGGACTGGCAACATGACTGAGGTTTGATGTTGGAACCCTGTGGCCTGGCAAGATGACAGAGGTTTGATTGTGGAACCCTCAGGCTTGAGAACATGACTGAGGCTTGATGGTGGAACCCTGTGGCCTGGCAACAGGACTGAGGTTTGATGGTGGAATCCTGTGGCCTGGCAAGATGACTTTGGTTTGATTGTGGAACACTCTGGCCTGGGAACATGACTGACGTTTAATTCTGGAAACCTGTGGCCTGGGAATATGAGTGAGGCTTGATTCTGGAACCCTGTGGCCTTGGAACATGAATGGGGTTTTACTTTTGAATCCTGTGTCCAGGGAACATGACTGAGGTTTGATTCTGGAACCCTGTGTCCTGGGAACATGACTGAGGTTTGATTCTGGAACCATGTGGCCTGGGAATATGACTGAGGTTTGATTCTGGAAACCATTGGCCTGGGAACATGACTGATGTTAGATTGTGGAATCCTGTGGCCTGGGAACATGACATCGGTTTGGATTCTGAAAACCTGTGGTCTGGGAATATGACTGAGGTTTGATGGTGGTACCCTATGGCCTGGGAGCATGACTTAGCTTTGATTCTGGATCCCTGTGGCCTGGGAACATGACTGAGGCGTGATTCTGGAAACCTGAGGCCTGGGAACATGACATCTGTTTAGATTGTGGAATACTGTGCCCTGGGAACCTGACTGAGGCTTGGTACTTGAACCCTGTGGACTGGCAACATGACTGAGGTTTTATTCTGGAACCCTGTAGCATGGGAACATAACTGAGGATTGATTCTGGAAACCTGTGGCCTGGGAACATGACATCGGTGGAATCTGGAACCCTGTGGCCTGGGAACATGAGAACGGTGTGATTCTGGAACCCTGTGGCCTGAGAACATGTCTGAGGTTTGATGGTGGAAACCTGTGGCCTGGCAACATGACTGAGGTTTGGTTCTGGAACCCTGTTCCCTGGGAACATGACTGAGGTTTGATTCTGGACACCTTTGTCCTGGGAACATGACTGAGGTTTGATTGTGGAACCCTGTGTCCTGGGAACATGACTGAGTTTTGATTCTGGAACCATGTGTCCTGGGAATATGACTGAGGTTTGATTCTGGATACCTGTGGCCTGGGAAAATGACTGAGGTTTCATTGTGGAAATATGTGGCCTGGGATCTTGAGTGAGGTTTGATGGTGGAACACTCTGGCCTGGCAAAATGACTGAAGCTTGATTCTGGAACCCTGTGGCCTGGGAACTTGACTGAGGTTTGATGGCAGAAACCTGTGGACTGGCAACATGACTGAGGTTTGATTGTGGAACCCTGTGCCCTGGAAACATGACTGTGGCCTGGTACTGGAAACCCATGGCCTGGGAACTTGACGTTGGTTTGATTCTGGAACCCTGTGTCCTGGGAACATGATTGAGGTTTGATTCTGGAAACCATTGGTCTGGGAACATGACTGATGTTAGATTGTGGAATCCTGTGGCCTGGGAACATGACTGAGGTTTGATGGAGGAACCCTGTGGCCTGGGAACATGACTGAGGTTTGATGGTGGTACCCTGTGGACTGGCAACATGACTGAGGCTTGATTCTGGGACCCTGTGGCCTGGGAAATTGACTCTGATTTGATCGCAGAAACCTGTGGACTGGCAGCATGACTGAGGATTGATGGTGGAACCCTGGGCACTGGGAACATGACGAGATGCCTGACACTGTAACCCCGTGTCCTGAGAACATGACATTGTTTTGATTCTGGAAAGCTGTTTCCTGGGAACATGACTGAGGTTTGATGGTTGAACCCTGTGGACTGGCAACATGACTGACGTTTGATTGTGGCACCCTCAGGCTTGGGAACATTACTGAGGCTTGATGGTGGAACCCTGTGTCCTGGCACCAGGACTGAGGTTTGATGGTGGAACCCTGTGGCCTGGGAACATGACATCGTTTTGGATTCTGGTACCGTGTTGCCTGGGAACATGAAATCGTTTTGATTCTGGAAACCTGTGGCCTGGGAATATGACTGAGGTTTGATGGTGGTACCCTATGGCCTGGCAACATGACTGAGGTTTGATTCTGGATCCCTGTGGCCTGGGAACATGACTGAGGCGTGATTCTGGAAACCTGTGGCCTGGGAACATGACATCTGTTTAGATTGTGGAATACTGTGCCCTGGGAACCCGACTGAGGCTTGGTTCTGGAACCCTGTGGACTGGGAATATGACTGAGGTTTTATTCTGGAACCCTGTAGACTGGGAACATAACTGAGGATTGATTCTGGAACCCTGTGGCCTGGGAACATGACATCGGTTGGATTCTGGAACCCTGTGGCATGGGAACATGACTGCGGTTTGATTGTGGAACCCACTGGCCTGGGAACATGACCGTGGTTTGATTCTGAAACCCTGTGGCCTGGGAACATGACTGAGGTTTGGTTCTGGAACCCTGTTCCCTGGGAACATGACTGAGGTTTGATTCTGGGCTCCTGTGTCCTGGGAACAAGAATGAGGTTTGAATGTGGAACCCTGTGGCCTGGGAACATGACTGAGGTTTGATTCTGGAACCATGTGTCCTGGGAATATGACTGAGGTTTGCTTCTGGATAACTGTGGCCTGGGAAAATAACTGAGGTTTCATTGTGGAAATATGAGGCCTGGGATCATGAGTGAGGTTTGATGGTGGAACACTCTGGCCTGGCAAAATGACTGAAGCTTGATTCTGGAACCCTGTAGCCTGGGAACTTGACTGAGGTTTGATGGCAGAAACCTGTGGACTGGCAACATGACTGAGGTTTGATTGTGGAACCCTGTGCCCTGGAAACATGACTGTGGCCTGCTACTGGAAACCCATGGCCTGGGAACTTGACATTGCTTTGATTCTGGAACCCTGTGTCCTGGGAACATGACTGAGGTTTGATTCTGGAAATCATTGGCCTGGGAACATGACTGACGTTAGATTGTGGAATCTTGTGGCCTGGGAACATGACTGAGGTTTGATGGAGGAACCCTGTGGCCTGGGAACATGACTGAGGTTTGATGGGGGTACCCTGTGGCGTGGCAACATGACTGAGGCTTGATTCTGGAACCCTGTGGCCTGGGAAATTGACTCTGATTTGATCGCAGAAACCTGTGGACTGGCAACATGACTGAGGTTTGATGGTGGAACCCTGTGCACTGGGAACTTGACTGAGGCCTGATACTGCAACCCCGTGGCCTGGGAACATGACATTGGTTTAATTAAGGAACCCTGTTTCCTGGGAATATGACTGAGCTTTGATGGTTGAACCCTGTGGCCTGGCAAGATGACAGAGGTTTGATTGTGGAACCCTCAGGCTTGAGAACATGACTGAGGCTTGATGGTGGAACCCTGTGGCCTGGCAACAGGACTGAGGTTTGATGGTGGAATCCTGTGGCCTGGCAAGATGACTTTGGTTTGATTGTGGAACACTCTGGCCTGGGAATATGACTGACGTTTAATTCTGGAACCCTGTGGCCTGGGAATATGAGTGAGGCTTGATTCTGGAACCCTGTGGCCTTGGAACATGAATGGGGTTTTACTTTTGAATCCTGTGTCCAGGGAACATGACTGAGGTTTGATTCTGGAACCCTGTGTCCTGGGAACATGACTGAGGTTTGATTCTGGAACCATGTGGCCTGGGAATATGACTGAGGTTAGATTGTGGAATCCTGTGGCCTGGGAACATGACATCGGTTTGGATTCTGAAAACCTGTGGTCTGGGAATATGACTGAGGTTTGATGGTGGTACCCTATGGCCTGGGAGCATGACTTAGCTTTGATTCTGGATCCCTGTGGCCTGGGAAAATGACTGAGGCGTTATTCTGGAAACCTGAGGCCTGGGAACATGACATCTGTTTAGATTGTGGAATACTGTGCCCTGGGAACCTGACTGAGGCTTGGTACTTGAACCCTGTGGACTGGCAACATGACTGAGGTTTTATTCTGGAACCCTGTAGCATGGGAACATAACTGAGGATTGATTCTGGAAACCTGTGGCCTGGGAACATGACATCGGTGGAATCTGGAACCCTGTGGCCTGGGAACATGAGAACGGTGTGATTCGGGAACCCTGTGGCCTGAGAACATGTCTGAGGTTTGATGGTGGAAACCTGTGGCCTGGCAACATGACTGAGGTTTGGTTCTGGAACCCTGTTCCCTGGGAACATGACTGAGGTTTGATTCTGGACACCTTTGTCCTGGGAACATGACTGAGGTTTGATTGTGGAATCCTGTGTCCTGGGAACATGACTGAGGTTTGATTCTGGAACCATGTGTCCTGGGAATATGACTGAGGTTTGATTCTGGATACCTGTGGCCTGGGAAAATGACTGAGGTTTCATTGTGGAAATATGTGGCCTGGGATCTTGAGTGAGGTTTGATGGTGGAACACTCTGGCCTGGCAAAATGACTGAAGCTTGATTCTGGAACCCTGTGGCCTGGGAACTTGACTGAGGTTTGATGGCAGAAACCTGTGGACTGGCAACATGACTGAGGTTTGATTGTGGAACCCTGTGCCCTGGAAACATGACTGTGGCCTGCTACTGGAAACCCATGGCCTGGGAACTTGACGTTGGTTTGATTCTGGAACCCTGTGTCCTGGGAACATGATTGAGGTTTGATTCTGGAAACCATTGGTCTGGGAACATGACTGATGTTAGATTGTGGAATCCTGTGGCCTGGGAACATGACTGAGGTTTGATGGAGGAACCCTGTGGCCTGGGAACATGACTGAGGTTTGATGGTGGTACCCTGTGGACTGGCAACATGACTGAGGCTTGATTCTGGGACCCTGTGGCCTGGGAAATTGACTCTGATTTGATCGCAGAAACCTGTGGACTGGCAGCATGACTGAGGATTGATGGTGGAACCCTGGGCACTGGGAACATGACGAGATGCCTGACACTGTAACCCCGTGTCCTGAGAACATGACATTGTTTTGATTCTGGAAAGCTGTTTCCTGGGAACATGACTGAGGTTTGATGGTTGAACCCTGTGGACTGGCAACATGACTGACGTTTGATTGTGGCACCCTCAGGCTTGGGAACATTACTGAGGCTTGATGGTGGAACCCTGTGTCCTGGCACCAGGACTGAGGTTTGATGGTGGAACCCTGTGGCCTGGGAACATGACATCGTTTTGGATTCTGGTACCGTGTTGCCTGGGAACATGAAATCGTTTTGATTCTGGAAACCTGTGGCCTGGGAATATGACTGAGGTTTGATGGTGGTACCCTATGGCCTGGCAACATGACTGAGGTTTGATTCTGGATCCCTGTGGCCTGGGAACATGACTGAGGCGTGATTCTGGAAACCTGTGGCCTGGGAACATGACATCTGTTTAGATTGTGGAATACTGTGCCCTGGGAACCCGACTGAGGCTTGGTTCTGGAACCCTGTGGACTGGGAATATGACTGAGGTTTTATTCTGGAACCCTGTAGACTGGGAACATAACTGAGGATTGATTCTGGAACCCTGTGGCCTGGGAACATGACATCGGTTGGATTCTGGAACCCTGTGGCATGGGAACATGACTGCGGTTTGATTGTGGAACCCACTGGCCTGGGAACATGACCGTGGTTTGATTCTGAAACCCTGTGGCCTGGGAACATGACTGAGGTTTGGTTCTGGAACCCTGTTCCCTGGGAACATGACTGAGGTTTGATTCTGGGCTCCTGTGTCCTGGGAACAAGAATGAGGCTTGAATGTGGAACCCTGTGGCCTGGGAACATGACTGAGGTTTGATTCTGGAACCATGTGTCCTGGGAATATGACTGAGGTTTGCTTCTGGATAACTGTGGCCTGGGAAAATAACTGAGGTTTCATTGTGGAAATATGAGGCCTGGGATCATGAGTGAGGTTTGATGGTGGAACACTCTGGCCTGGCAAAATGACTGAAGCTTGATTCTGGAACCCTGTAGCCTGGGAACTTGACTGAGGTTTGATGGCAGAAACCTGTGGACTGGCAACATGACTGAGGTTTGATTGTGGAACCCTGTGCCCTGGAAACATGACTGTGGCCTGCTACTGGAAACCCATGGCCTGGGAACTTGACATTGGTTTGATTCTGGAACCCTGTGTCCTGGGAACATGACTGAGGTTTGATTCTGGAAATCATTGGCCTGGGAACATGACTGACGTTAGATTGTGGAATCTTGTGGCCTGGGAACATGACTGAGGTTTGATGGAGGAACCCTGTGGCCTGGGAACATGACTGAGGTTTGATGGGGGTACCCTGTGGCGTGGCAACATGACTGAGGCTTGATTCTGGAACCCTGTGGCCTGGGAAATTGACTCTGATTTGATCGCAGAAACCTGTGGACTGGCAACATGACTGAGGTTTGATGGTGGAACCCTGTGGCCTGGCAAGATGACAGAGGTTTGATTGTGGAACCCTCAGGCTTGAGAACATGACTGAGGCTTGATGGTGGAACCCTGTGGCCTGGCAACAGGACTGAGGTTTGATGGTGGAATCCTGTGGCCTGGCAAGATGACTTTGGTTTGATTGTGGAACACTCTGGCCTGGGAACATGACTGACGTTTAATTCTGGAAACCTGTGGCCTGGGAATATGAGTGAGGCTTGATTCTGGAACCCTGTGGCCTTGGAACATGAATGGGGTTTTACTTTTGAATCCTGTGTCCAGGGAACATGACTGAGGTTTGATTCTGGAACCCTGTGTCCTGGGAACATGACTGAGGTTTGATTCTGGAACCATGTGGCCTGGGAATATGACTGAGGTTTGATTCTGGAAACCATTGGCCTGGGAACATGACTGATGTTAGATTGTGGAATCCTGTGGCCTGGGAACATGACATCGGTTTGGATTCTGAAAACCTGTGGTCTGGGAATATGACTGAGGTTTGATGGTGGTACCCTATGGCCTGGGAGCATGACTTAGCTTTGATTCTGGATCCCTGTGGCCTGGGAACATGACTGAGGCGTGATTCTGGAAACCTGAGGCCTGGGAACATGACATCTGTTTAGATTGTGGAATACTGTGCCCTGGGAACCTGACTGAGGCTTGGTACTTGAACCCTGTGGACTGGCAACATGACTGAGGTTTTATTCTGGAACCCTGTAGCATGGGAACATAACTGAGGATTGATTCTGGAAACCTGTGGCCTGGGAACATGACATCGGTGGAATCTGGAACCCTGTGGCCTGGGAACATGAGAACGGTGTGATTCGGGAACCCTGTGGCCTGAGAACATGTCTGAGGTTTGATGGTGGAAACCTGTGGCCTGGCAACATGACTGAGGTTTGGTTCTGGAACCCTGTTCCCTGGGAACATGACTGAGGTTTGATTCTGGACACCTTTGTCCTGGGAACATGACTGAGGTTTGATTGTGGAACCCTGTGTCCTGGGAACATGACTGAGTTTTGATTCTGGAACCATGTGTCCTGGGAATATGACTGAGGTTTGATTCTGGATACCTGTGGCCTGGGAAAATGACTGAGGTTTCATTGTGGAAATATGTGGCCTGGGATCTTGAGTGAGGTTTGATGGTGGAACACTCTGGCCTGGCAAAATGACTGAAGCTTGATTCTGGAACCCTGTGGCCTGGGAACTTGACTGAGGTTTGATGGCAGAAACCTGTGGACTGGCAACATGACTGAGGTTTGATTGTGGAACCCTGTGCCCTGGAAACATGACTGTGGCCTGGTACTGGAAACCCATGGCCTGGGAACTTGACGTTGGTTTGATTCTGGAACCCTGTGTCCTGGGAACATGATTGAGGTTTGATTCTGGAAACCATTGGTCTGGGAACATGACTGATGTTAGATTGTGGAATCCTGTGGCCTGGGAACATGACTGAGGTTTGATGGAGGAACCCTGTGGCCTGGGAACATGACTGAGGTTTGATGGTGGTACCCTGTGGACTGGCAACATGACTGAGGCTTGATTCTGGGACCCTGTGGCCTGGGAAATTGACTCTGATTTGATCGCAGAAACCTGTGGACTGGCAGCATGACTGAGGATTGATGGTGGAACCCTGGGCACTGGGAACATGACGAGATGCCTGACACTGTAACCCCGTGTCCTGAGAACATGACATTGTTTTGATTCTGGAAAGCTGTTTCCTGGGAACATGACTGAGGTTTGATGGTTGAACCCTGTGGACTGGCAACATGACTGACGTTTGATTGTGGCACCCTCAGGCTTGGGAACATTACTGAGGCTTGATGGTGGAACCCTGTGTCCTGGCACCAGGACTGAGGTTTGATGGTGGAACCCTGTGGCCTGGGAACATGACATCGTTTTGGATTCTGGTACCGTGTTGCCTGGGAACATGAAATCGTTTTGATTCTGGAAACCTGTGGCCTGGGAATATGACTGAGGTTTGATGGTGGTACCCTATGGCCTGGCAACATGACTGAGGTTTGATTCTGGATCCCTGTGGCCTGGGAACATGACTGAGGCGTGATTCTGGAAACCTGTGGCCTGGGAACATGACATCTGTTTAGATTGTGGAATACTGTGCCCTGGGAACCCGACTGAGGCTTGGTTCTGGAACCCTGTGGACTGGGAATATGACTGAGGTTTTATTCTGGAACCCTGTAGACTGGGAACATAACTGAGGATTGATTCTGGAACCCTGTGGCCTGGGAACATGACATCGGTTGGATTCTGGAACCCTGTGGCATGGGAACATGACTGCGGTTTGATTGTGGAACCCACTGGCCTGGGAACATGACCGTGGTTTGATTCTGAAACCCTGTGGCCTGGGAACATGACTGAGGTTTGGTTCTGGAACCCTGTTCCCTGGGAACATGACTGAGGTTTGATTCTGGGCTCCTGTGTCCTGGGAACAAGAATGAGGTTTGAATGTGGAACCCTGTGGCCTGGGAACATGACTGAGGTTTGATTCTGGAACCATGTGTCCTGGGAATATGACTGAGGTTTGCTTCTGGATAACTGTGGCCTGGGAAAATAACTGAGGTTTCATTGTGGAAATATGAGGCCTGGGATCATGAGTGAGGTTTGATGGTGGAACACTCTGGCCTGGCAAAATGACTGAAGCTTGATTCTGGAACCCTGTAGCCTGGGAACTTGACTGAGGTTTGATGGCAGAAACCTGTGGACTGGCAACATGACTGAGGTTTGATTGTGGAACCCTGTGCCCTGGAAACATGACTGTGGCCTGCTACTGGAAACCCATGGCCTGGGAACTTGACATTGCTTTGATTCTGGAACCCTGTGTCCTGGGAACATGACTGAGGTTTGATTCTGGAAATCATTGGCCTGGGAACATGACTGACGTTAGATTGTGGAATCTTGTGGCCTGGGAACATGACTGAGGTTTGATGGAGGAACCCTGTGGCCTGGGAACATGACTGAGGTTTGATGGGGGTACCCTGTGGCGTGGCAACATGACTGAGGCTTGATTCTGGAACCCTGTGGCCTGGGAAATTGACTCTGATTTGATCGCAGAAACCTGTGGACTGGCAACATGACTGAGGTTTGATGGTGGAACCCTGTGGCCTGGCAAGATGACAGAGGTTTGATTGTGGAACACTCTGGCCTGGGAATATGACTGACGTTTAATTCTGGAACCCTGTGGCCTGGGAATATGAGTGAGGCTTGATTCTGGAACCCTGTGGCCTTGGAACATGAATGGGGTTTTACTTTTGAATCCTGTGTCCAGGGAACATGACTGAGGTTTGATTCTGGAACCCTGTGTCCTGGGAACATGACTGAGGTTTGATTCTGGAACCATGTGGCCTGGGAATATGACTGAGGTTTGATTCTGGAAACCATTGGCCTGGGAACATGACTGATGTTAGATTGTGGAATCCTGTGGCCTGGGAACATGACATCGGTTTGGATTCTGAAAACCTGTGGTCTGGGAATATGACTGAGGTTTGATGGTGGTACCCTATGGCCTGGGAGCATGACTTAGCTTTGATTCTGGATCCCTGTGGCCTGGGAACATGACTGAGGCGTGATTCTGGAAACCTGAGGCCTGGGAACATGACATCTGTTTAGATTGTGGAATACTGTGCCCTGGGAACCTGACTGAGGCTTGGTACTTGAACCCTGTGGACTGGCAACATGACTGAGGTTTTATTCTGGAACCCTGTAGCATGGGAACATAACTGAGGATTGATTCTGGAAACCTGTGGCCTGGGAACATGACATCGGTGGAATCTGGAACCCTGTGGCCTGGGAACATGAGAACGGTGTGATTCTGCAACCCTGTGGCCTGAGAACATGTCTGAGGTTTCATGGTGGAAACCTGTGGCCTGGCAACATGACTGAGGTTTGGTTCTGGAACCCTGTTCCCTGGGAACATGACTGAGGTTTGATTCTGGACACCTTTGTCCTGGGAACATGACTGAGGTTTGATTGTGGAACCCTGTGTCCTGGGAACATGACTGAGTTTTGATTCTGGAACCATGTGTCCTGGGAATATGACTGAGGTTTGATTCTGGATACCTGTGGCCTGGGAAAATGACTGAGGTTTCATTGTGGAAATATGTGGCCTGGGATCTTGAGTGAGGTTTGATGGTGGAACACTCTGGCCTGGCAAAATGACTGAAGCTTGATTCTGGAACCCTGTGGCCTGGGAACTTGACTGAGGTTTGAAGGCAGAAACCTGTGGACTGGCAACATAACTGAGTTTTGATTGTGGAACCCTGTGCCCTGGAAACATGACTGTGGCCTGCTACTGGAAACCCATGGCCTGGGAACTTGACGTTGGTTTGATTCTGGAACGCTGTGTCCTGGGAACATGATTGAGGTTTGATTCTGGAAACCATTGGTCTGGGAACATGACTGATGTTAGATTGTGGAATCCTGTGGCCTGGGAACATGACTGAGGTTTGATGGAGGAACCCTGTGGCCTGGGAACATGACTGAGGTTTGATGGTGGTACCCTGTGGACTGGCAACATGACTGAGGCTTGATTCTGGGACCCTGTGGCCTGGGAAATTGACTCTGATTTGATCGCAGAAACCTGTGGACTGGCAGCATGACTGAGGATTGATGGTGGAACCCTGGGCACTGGGAACATGACGAGATGCCTGACACTGTAACCCCGTGTCCTGAGAACATGACATTGTTTTGATTCTGGAAAGCTGTTTCCTGGGAACATGACTGAGGTTTGATGGTTGAACCCTGTGGACTGGCAACATGACTGAGGTTTGATTGTGGCACCCTCAGGCTTGGGAACATTACTGAGGCTTGATGGTGGAACCCTGTGTCCTGGCACCAGGACTGAGGTTTGATGGTGGAACCCTGTGGCCTGGGAGCATGACATCGTTTTGGATTCTGGTACCGTGTTGCCTGGGGACATGAAATCGTTTTGATTCTGGAAACCTGTGGCCTGGGAATATGACTGAGGTTTGATGGTGGTACCCTATGGCCTGGCAACATGACTGAGGTTTGATTCTGGATCCCTGTGGCCTGGGAACATGACTGAGGCGTGATTCTGGAAACCTGTGGCCTGGGAACATGACATCTGTTTAGATTGTGGAATACTGTGCCCTGGGAACCCGACTGAGGCTTGGTTCTGGAACCCTGTGGACTGGGAATATGACTGAGGTTTTATTCTGGAACCCTGTAGACTGGGAACATAACTGAGGATTGATTCTGGAACCTTGTGGCCTGGGAACATGACATCGGTTGGATTCTGGAACCCTGTGGCATGGGAACATGACTGCGGTTTGATTGTGGAACCCACTGGCCTGGGAACATGACCGTGGTTTGATTCTGAAACCCTGTGGCCTGGGAACATGACTGAGGTTTGGTTCTGGAACCCTGTTCCCTGGGAACATGACTGAGGTTTGATTCTGGGCTCCTGTGTCCTGGGAACAAGAATGAGGTTTGAATGTGGAACCCTGTGGCCTGGGAACATGACTGAGGTTTGATTCTGGAACCATGTGTCCTGGGAATATGACTGAGGTTTGCTTCTGGATAACTGTGGCCTGGGAAAATAACTGAGGTTTCATTGTGGAAATATGAGGCCTGGGATCATGAGTGAGGTTTGATGGTGGAACACTCTGGCCTGGCAAAATGACTGAAGCTTGATTCTGGAACCCTGTAGCCTGGGAACTTGACTGAGGTTTGATGGCAGAAACCTGTGGACTGGCAACATGACTGAGGTTTGATTGTGGAACCCTGTGCCCTGGAAACATGACTGTGGCCTGCTACTGGAAACCCATGGCCTGGGAACTTGACATTGCTTTGATTCTGGAACCCTGTGTCCTGGGAACATGACTGAGGTTTGATTCTGGAAATCATTGGCCTGGGAACATGACTGACGTTAGATTGTGGAATCTTGTGGCCTGGGAACATGACTGAGGTTTGATGGAGGAACCCTGTGGCCTGGGAACATGACTGAGGTTTGATGGGGGTACCCTGTGGCGTGGCAACATGACTGAGGCTTGATTCTGGAACCCTGTGGCCTGGGAAATTGACTCTGATTTGATCGCAGAAACCTGTGGACTGGCAACATGACTGAGGTTTGATGGTGGAACCCTGTGGCCTGGCAAGATGACAGAGGTTTGATTGTGGAACCCTCAGGCTTGAGAACATGACTGAGGCTTGATGGTGGAACCCTGTGGCCTGGCAACAGGACTGAGGTTTGATGGTGGAATCCTGTGGCCTGGCAAGATGACTTTGGTTTGATTGTGGAACACTCTGGCCTGGGAACATGACTGACGTTTAATTCTGGAAACCTGTGGCCTGGGAATATGAGTGAGGCTTGATTCTGGAACCCTGTGGCCTTGGAACATGAATGGGGTTTTACTTTTGAATCCTGTGTCCAGGGAACATGACTGAGGTTTGATTCTGGAACCCTGTGTCCTGGGAACATGACTGAGGTTTGATTCTGGAACCATGTGGCCTGGGAATATGACTGAGGTTTGATTCTGGAAACCATTGGCCTGGGAACATGACTGATGTTAGATTGTGGAATCCTGTGGCCTGGGAACATGACATCGGTTTGGATTCTGAAAACCTGTGGTCTGGGAATATGACTGAGGTTTGATGGTGGTACCCTATGGCCTGGGAGCATGACTTAGCTTTGATTCTGGATCCCTGTGGCCTGGGAACATGACTGAGGCGTGATTCTGGAAACCTGAGGCCTGGGAACATGACATCTGTTTAGATTGTGGAATACTGTGCCCTGGGAACCTGACTGAGGCTTGGTACTTGAACCCTGTGGACTGGCAACATGACTGAGGTTTTATTCTGGAACCCTGTAGCATGGGAACATAACTGAGGATTGATTCTGGAAACCTGTGGCCTGGGAACATGACATCGGTGGAATCTGGAACCCTGTGGCCTGGGAACATGAGAACGGTGTGATTCGGGAACCCTGTGGCCTGAGAACATGTCTGAGGTTTGATGGTGGAAACCTGTGGCCTGGCAACATGACTGAGGTTTGGTTCTGGAACCCTGTTCCCTGGGAACATGACTGAGGTTTGATTCTGGACACCTTTGTCCTGGGAACATGACTGAGGTTTGATTGTGGAACCCTGTGTCCTGGGAACATGACTGAGTTTTGATTCTGGAACCATGTGTCCTGGGAATATGACTGAGGTTTGATTCTGGATACCTGTGGCCTGGGAAAATGACTGAGGTTTCATTGTGGAAATATGTGGCCTGGGATCTTGAGTGAGGTTTGATGGTGGAACACTCTGGCCTGGCAAAATGACTGAAGCTTGATTCTGGAACCCTGTGGCCTGGGAACTTGACTGAGGTTTGATGGCAGAAACCTGTGGACTGGCAACATGACTGAGGTTTGATTGTGGAACCCTGTGCCCTGGAAACATGACTGTGGCCTGGTACTGGAAACCCATGGCCTGGGAACTTGACGTTGGTTTGATTCTGGAACCCTGTGTCCTGGGAACATGATTGAGGTTTGATTCTGGAAACCATTGGTCTGGGAACATGACTGATGTTAGATTGTGGAATCCTGTGGCCTGGGAACATGACTGAGGTTTGATGGAGGAACCCTGTGGCCTGGGAACATGACTGAGGTTTGATGGTGGTACCCTGTGGACTGGCAACATGACTGAGGCTTGATTCTGGGACCCTGTGGCCTGGGAAATTGACTCTGATTTGATCGCAGAAACCTGTGGACTGGCAGCATGACTGAGGATTGATGGTGGAACCCTGGGCACTGGGAACATGACGAGATGCCTGACACTGTAACCCCGTGTCCTGAGAACATGACATTGTTTTGATTCTGGAAAGCTGTTTCCTGGGAACATGACTGAGGTTTGATGGTTGAACCCTGTGGACTGGCAACATGACTGAGGTTTGATTGTGGCACCCTCAGGCTTGGGAACATTACTGAGGCTTGATGGTGGAACCCTGTGTCCTGGCACCAGGACTGAGGTTTGATGGTGGAACCCTGTGGCCTGGGAACATGACATCGTTTTGGATTCTGGTACCGTGTTGCCTGGGAACATGAAATCGTTTTGATTCTGGAAACCTGTGGCCTGGGAATATGACTGAGGTTTGATGGTGGTACCCTATGGCCTGGCAACATGACTGAGGTTTGATTCTGGATCCCTGTGGCCTGGGAACATGACTGAGGCGTGATTCTGGAAACCTGTGGCCTGGGAACATGACATCTGTTTAGATTGTGGAATACTGTGCCCTGGGAACCCGACTGAGGCTTGGTTCTGGAACCCTGTGGACTGGGAATATGACTGAGGTTTTATTCTGGAACCCTGTAGACTGGGAACATAACTGAGGATTGATTCTGGAACCCTGTGGCCTGGGAACATGACATCGGTTGGATTCTGGAACCCTGTGGCATGGGAACATGACTGCGGTTTGGTTGTGGAACCCACTGGCCTGGGAACATGACCGTGGTTTGATTCTGAAATCCTGTGGCCTGGGAACATGACTGAGGTTTGGTTCTGGAACCCTGTTCCCTGGGAACATGACTGAGGTTTGATTCTGGGCTCCTGTGTCCTGGGAACAAGAATGAGGTTTGAATGTGGAACCCTGTGGCCTGGGAACATGACTGAGGTTTGATTCTGGAACCATGTGTCCTGGGAATATGACTGAGGTTTGCTTCTGGATAACTGTGGCCTGGGAAAATAACTGAGGTTTCATTGTGGAAATATGAGGCCTGGGATCATGAGTGAGGTTTGATGGTGGAACACTCTGGCCTGGCAAAATGACTGAAGCTTGATTCTGGAACCCTGTAGCCTGGGAACTTGACTGAGGTTTGATGGCAGAAACCTGTGGACTGGCAACATGACTGAGGTTTGATTGTGGAACCCTGTGCCCTGGAAACATGACTGTGGCCTGCTACTGGAAACCCATGGCCTGGGAACTTGACATTGCTTTGATTCTGGAACCCTGTGTCCTGGGAACATGACTGAGGTTTGATTCTGGAAATCATTGGCCTGGGAACATGACTGACGTTAGATTGTGGAATCTTGTGGCCTGGGAACATGACTGAGGTTTGATGGAGGAACCCTGTGGCCTGGGAACATGACTGAGGTTTGATGGGGGTACCCTGTGGCGTGGCAACATGACTGAGGCTTGATTCTGGAACCCTGTGGCCTGGGAAATTGACTCTGATTTGATCGCAGAAACCTGTGGACTGGCAACATGACTGAGGTTTGATGGTGGAACCCTGTGGCCTGGCAAGATGACAGAGGTTTGATTGTGGAACCCTCAGGCTTGAGAACATGACTGAGGCTTGATGGTGGAACCCTGTGGCCTGGCAACAGGACTGAGGTTTGATGGTGGAATCCTGTGGCCTGGCAAGATGACTTTGGTTTGATTGTGGAACACTCTGGCCTGGGAACATGACTGACGTTTAATTCTGGAAACCTGTGGCCTGGGAATATGAGTGAGGCTTGATTCTGGAACCCTGTGGCCTTGGAACATGAATGGGGTTTTACTTTTGAATCCTGTGTCCAGGGAACATGACTGAGGTTTGATTCTGGAACCCTGTGTCCTGGGAACATGACTGAGGTTTGATTCTGGAACCATGTGGCCTGGGAATATGACTGAGGTTTGATTCTGGAAACCATTGGCCTGGGAACATGACTGATGTTAGATTGTGGAATCCTGTGGCCTGGGAACATGACATCGGTTTGGATTCTGAAAACCTGTGGTCTGGGAATATGACTGAGGTTTGATGGTGGTACCCTATGGCCTGGGAGCATGACTTAGCTTTGATTCTGGATCCCTGTGGCCTGGGAACATGACTGAGGCGTGATTCTGGAAACCTGAGGCCTGGGAACATGACATCTGTTTAGATTGTGGAATACTGTGCCCTGGGAACCTGACTGAGGCTTGGTACTTGAACCCTGTGGACTGGCAACATGACTGAGGTTTTATTCTGGAACCCTGTAGCATGGGAACATAACTGAGGATTGATTCTGGAAACCTGTGGCCTGGGAACATGACATCGGTGGAATCTGGAACCCTGTGGCCTGGGAACATGAGAACGGTGTGATTCTGGAACCCTGTGGCCTGAGAACATGTCTGAGGTTTGATGGTGGAAACCTGTGGCCTGGCAACATGACTGAGGTTTGGTTCTGGAACCCTGTTCCCTGGGAACATGACTGAGGTTTGATTCTGGACACCTTTGTCCTGGGAACATGACTGAGGTTTGATTGTGGAACCCTGTGTCCTGGGAACATGACTGAGTTTTGATTCTGGAACCATGTGTCCTGGGAATATGACTGAGGTTTGATTCTGGATACCTGTGGCCTGGGAAAATGACTGAGGTTTCATTGTGGAAATATGTGGCCTGGGATCTTGAGTGAGGTTTGATGGTGGAACACTCTGGCCTGGCAAAATGACTGAAGCTTGATTCTGGAACCCTGTGGCCTGGGAACTTGACTGAGGTTTGATGGCAGAAACCTGTGGACTGGCAACATGACTGAGGTTTGATTGTGGAACCCTGTGCCCTGGAAACATGACTGTGGCCTGGTACTGGAAACCCATGGCCTGGGAACTTGACGTTGGTTTGATTCTGGAACCCTGTGTCCTGGGAACATGATTGAGGTTTGATTCTGGAAACCATTGGTCTGGGAACATGACTGATGTTAGATTGTGGAATCCTGTGGCCTGGGAACATGACTGAGGTTTGATGGAGGAACCCTGTGGCCTGGGAACATGACTGAGGTTTGATGGTGGTACCCTGTGGACTGGCAACATGACTGAGGCTTGATTCTGGGACCCTGTGGCCTGGGAAATTGACTCTGATTTGATCGCAGAAACCTGTGGACTGGCAGCATGACTGAGGATTGATGGTGGAACCCTGGGCACTGGGAACATGACGAGATGCCTGACACTGTAACCCCGTGTCCTGAGAACATGACATTGTTTTGATTCTGGAAAGCTGTTTCCTGGGAACATGACTGAGGTTTGATGGTTGAACCCTGTGGACTGGCAACATGACTGACGTTTGATTGTGGCACCCTCAGGCTTGGGAACATTACTGAGGCTTGATGGTGGAACCCTGTGTCCTGGCACCAGGACTGAGGTTTGATGGTGGAACCCTGTGGCCTGGGAACATGACATCGTTTTGGATTCTGGTACCGTGTTGCCTGGGAACATGAAATCGTTTTGATTCTGGAAACCTGTGGCCTGGGAATATGACTGAGGTTTGATGGTGGTACCCTATGGCCTGGCAACATGACTGAGGTTTGATTCTGGATCCCTGTGGCCTGGGAACATGACTGAGGCGTGATTCTGGAAACCTGTGGCCTGGGAACATGACATCTGTTTAGATTGTGGAATACTGTGCCCTGGGAACCCGACTGAGGCTTGGTTCTGGAACCCTGTGGACTGGGAATATGACTGAGGTTTTATTCTGGAACCCTGTAGACTGGGAACATAACTGAGGATTGATTCTGGAACCCTGTGGCCTGGGAACATGACATCGGTTGGATTCTGGAACCCTGTGGCATGGGAACATGACTGCGGTTTGATTGTGGAACCCACTGGCCTGGGAACATGACCGTGGTTTGATTCTGAAATCCTGTGGCCTGGGAACATGACTGAGGTTTGGTTCTGGAACCCTGTTCCCTGGGAACATGACTGAGGTTTGATTCTGGGCTCCTGTGTCCTGGGAACAAGAATGAGGTTTGAATGTGGAACCCTGTGGCCTGGGAACATGACTGAGGTTTGATTCTGGAACCATGTGTCCTGGGAATATGACTGAGGTTTGCTTCTGGATAACTGTGGCCTGGGAAAATAACTGAGGTTTCATTGTGGAAATATGAGGCCTGGGATCATGAGTGAGGTTTGATGGTGGAACACTCTGGCCTGGCAAAATGACTGAAGCTTGATTCTGGAACCCTGTAGCCTGGGAACTTGACTGAGGTTTGATGGCAGAAACCTGTGGACTGGCAACATGACTGAGGTTTGATTGTGGAACCCTGTGCCCTGGAAACATGACTGTGGCCTGCTACTGGAAACCCATGGCCTGGGAACTTGACATTGCTTTGATTCTGGAACCCTGTGTCCTGGGAACATGACTGAGGTTTGATTCTGGAAATCATTGGCCTGGGAACATGACTGACGTTAGATTGTGGAATCTTGTGGCCTGGGAACATGACTGAGGTTTGATGGAGGAACCCTGTGGCCTGGGAACATGACTGAGGTTTGATGGGGGTACCCTGTGGCGTGGCAACATGACTGAGGCTTGATTCTGGAACCCTGTGGCCTGGGAAATTGACTCTGATTTGATCGCAGAAACCTGTGGACTGGCAACATGACTGAGGTTTGATGGTGGAACCCTGTGCACTGGGAACTTGACTGAGGCCTGATACTGCAACCCCGTGGCCTGGGAACATGACATTGGTTTAATTAAGGAACCCTGTTTCCTGGGAATATGACTGAGCTTTGATGGTTGAACCCTGTGGCCTGGCAAGATGACAGAGGTTTGATTGTGGAACCCTCAGGCTTGAGAACATGACTGAGGCTTGATGGTGGAACCCTGTGGCCTGGCAACAGGACTGAGGTTTGATGGTGGAATCCTGTGGCCTGGCAAGATGACTTTGGTTTGATTGTGGAACACTCTGGCCTGGGAATATGACTGACGTTTAATTCTGGAACCCTGTGGCCTGGGAATATGAGTGAGGCTTGATTCTGGAACCCTGTGGCCTTGGAACATGAATGGGGTTTTACTTTTGAATCCTGTGTCCAGGGAACATGACTGAGGTTTGATTCTGGAACCCTGTGTCCTGGGAACATGACTGAGGTTTGATTCTGGAACCATGTGGCCTGGGAATATGACTGAGGTTTGATTCTGGAAACCATTGGCCTGGGAACATGACTGATGTTAGATTGTGGAATCCTGTGGCCTGGGAACATGACATCGGTTTGGATTCTGAAAACCTGTGGTCTGGGAATATGACTGAGGTTTGATGGTGGTACCCTATGGCCTGGGAGCATGACTTAGCTTTGATTCTGGATCCCTGTGGCCTGGGAACATGACTGAGGCGTTATTCTGGAAACCTGAGGCCTGGGAACATGACATCTGTTTAGATTGTGGAATACTGTGCCCTGGGAACCTGACTGAGGCTTGGTACTTGAACCCTGTGGACTGGCAACATGACTGAGGTTTTATTCTGGAACCCTGTAGCATGGGAACATAACTGAGGATTGATTCTGGAAACCTGTGGCCTGGGAACATGACATCGGTGGAATCTGGAACCCTGTGGCCTGGGAACATGAGAACGGTGTGATTCTGGAACCCTGTGGCCTGAGAACATGTCTGAGGTTTGATGGTGGAAACCTGTGGCCTGGCAACATGACTGAGGTCTGGTTCTGGAACCCTGTTCCCTGGGAACATGACTGAGGTTTGATTCTGGACACCTTTGTCCTGGGAACATGACTGAGGTTTGATTGTGGAACCCTGTGTCCTGGGAACATGACTGAGTTTTGATTCTGGAACCATGTGTCCTGGGAATATGACTGAGGTTTGATTCTGGATACCTGTGGCCTGGGAAAATGACTGAGGTTTCATTGTGGAAATATGTGGCCTGGGATCTTGAGTGAGGTTTGATGGTGGAACACTCTGGCCTGGCAAAATGACTGAAGCTTGATTCTGGAACCCTGTGGCCTGGGAACTTGACTGAGGTTTGATGGCAGAAACCTGTGGACTGGCAACATGACTGAGGTTTGATTGTGGAACCCTGTGCCCTGGAAACATGACTGTGGCCTGGTACTGGAAACCCATGGCCTGGGAACTTGACGTTGGTTTGATTCTGGAACCCTGTGTCCTGGGAACATGATTGAGGTTTGATTCTGGAAACCATTGGTCTGGGAACATGACTGATGTTAGATTGTGGAATCCTGTGGCCTGGGAACATGACTGAGGTTTGATGGAGGAACCCTGTGGCCTGGGAACATGACTGAGGTTTGATGGTGGTACCCTGTGGACTGGCAACATGACTGAGGCTTGATTCTGGGACCCTGTGGCCTGGGAAATTGACTCTGATTTGATCGCAGAAACCTGTGGACTGGCAACATGACTGAGGATTGATGGTGGAACCCTGGGCACTGGGAACATGACGAGATGCCTGACACTGTAACCCCGTGTCCTGAAAACATGACATTGTTTTGATTCTGGAAAGCTGTTTCCTGGGAACATGACTGAGGTTTGATGGTTGAACCCTGTGGACTGGCAACATGACTGACGTTTGATTGTGGCACCCTCAGGCTTGGGAACATTACTGAGGCTTGATGGTGGAACCCTGTGTCCTGGCACCAGGACTGAGGTTTGATGGTGGAACCCTGTGGCCTGGGAACATGACATCGTTTTGGATTCTGGTACCGTGTTGCCTGGGAACATGAAATCGTTTTGATTCTGGAAACCTGTGGCCTGGGAATATGACTGAGGTTTGATGGTGGTACCCTATGGCCTGGCAACATGACTGAGGTTTGATTCTGGATCCCTGTGGCCTGGGAACACGACTGAGGCGTGATTCTGGAAACCTGTGGCCTGGGAACATGACATCTGTTTAGATTGTGGAATACTGTGCCCTGGGAACCCGACTGAGGCTTGGTTCTGGAACCCTGTGGACTGGGAATATGACTGAGGTTTTATTCTGGAACCCTGTAGACTGGGAACATAACTGAGGATTGATTCTGGAACCCTGTGGCCTGGGAACATGACATCGGTTGGATTCTGGAACCCTGTGGCATGGGAACATGACTGCGGTTTGATTGTGGAACCCACTGTCCTGGGAACATGACCGTGGTTTGATTCTGAAACCCTGTGGCCTGGGAACATGACTGAGGTTTGGTTCTGGAACCCTGTTCCCTGGGAACATGACTGAGGTTTGATTCTGGGCTCCTGTGTCCTGGGAACAAGAATGAGGTTTGAATGTGGAACCCTGTGGCCTGGGAACATGACTGAGGTTTGATTCTGGAACCATGTGTCCTGGGAATATGACTGAGGTTTGCTTCTGGATAACTGTGGCCTGGGAAAATAACTGAGGTTTCATTGTGGAAATATGAGGCCTGGGATCATGAGTGAGGTTTGATGGTGGAACACTCTGGCCTGGCAAAATGACTGAAGCTTGATTCTGGAACCCTGTAGCCTGGGAACTTGACGGAGGTTTGATGGCAGAAACCTGTGGACTGGCAACATGACTGAGGTTTGATTGTGGAACCCTGTGCCCTGGAAACATGACTGTGGCCTGCTACTGGAAACCCATGGCCTGGGAACTTGACATTGGTTTGATTCTGGAACCCTGTGTCCTGGGAACATGACTGAGGTTTGATTCTGGAAATCATTGGCCTGGGAACATGACTGACGTTAGATTGTGGAATCTTGTGGCCTGGGAACATGACTGAGGTTTGATGGAGGAACCCTGTGGCCTGGGAACATGACTGAGGTTTGATGGGGGTACCCTGTGGTGTGGCAACATGACTGAGGCTTTGTTCTGGAACCCTGTGGCCTGGGAAATTGACTCTGATTTGATCGCAGAAACCTGTGGACTGGCAACATGACTGAGGTTTGATGGTGGAACCCTGTGGCCTGGCAAGATGACAGAGGTTTGATTGTGGAACCCTCAGGCTTGAGAACATGACTGAGGCTTGATGGTGGAACCCTGTGGCCTGGCAACAGGACTGAGGTTTGATGGTGGAATCCTGTGGCCTGGCAAGATGACTTTGGTTTGATTGTGGAACACTCTGGCCTGGGAATATGACTGACGTTTAATTCTGGAACCCTGTGGCCTGGGAATATGAGTGAGGCTTGATTCTGGAACCCTGTGGCCTTGGAACATGAATGGGGTTTTACTTTTGAATCCTGTGTCCAGGGAACATGACTGAGGTTTGATTCTGGAACCCTGTGTCCTGGGAACATGACTGAGGTTTGATTCTGGAACCATGTGGCCTGGGAATATGACTGAGGTTTGATTCTGGAAACCATTGGCCTGGGAACATGACTGATGTTAGATTGTGGAATCCTGTGGCCTGGGAACATGACATCGGTTTGGATTCTGAAAACCTGTGGTCTGGGAATATGACTGAGGTTTGATGGTGGTACCCTATGGCCTGGGAGCATGACTTAGCTTTGATTCTGGATCCCTGTGGCCTGGGAACATGACTGAGGCGTTATTCTGGAAACCTGAGGCCTGGGAACATGACATCTGTTTAGATTGTGGAATACTGTGCCCTGGGAACCTGACTGAGGCTTGGTACTTGAACCCTGTGGACTGGCAACATGACTGAGGTTTTATTCTGGAACCCTGTAGCATGGGAACATAACTGAGGATTGATTCTGGAAACCTGTGGCCTGGGAACATGACATCGGTGGAATCTGGAACCCTGTGGCCTGGGAACATGAGAACGGTGTGATTCTGGAACCCTGTGGCCTGAGAACATGTCTGAGGTTTGATGGTGGAAACCTGTGGCCTGGCAACATGACTGAGGTCTGGTTCTGGAACCCTGTTCCCTGGGAACATGACTGAGGTTTGATTCTGGACACCTTTGTCCTGGGAACATGACTGAGGTTTGATTGTGGAACCCTGTGTCCTGGGAACATGACTGAGTTTTGATTCTGGAACCATGTGTCCTGGGAATATGACTGAGGTTTGATTCTGGATACCTGTGGCCTGGGAAAATGACTGAGGTTTCATTGTGGAAATATGTGGCCTGGGATCTTGAGTGAGGTTTGATGGTGGAACACTCTGGCCTGGCAAAATGACTGAAGCTTGATTCTGGAACCCTGTGGCCTGGGAACTTGACTGAGGTTTGATGGCAGAAACCTGTGGACTGGCAACATGACTGAGGTTTGATTGTGGAACCCTGTGCCCTGGAAACATGACTGTGGCCTGGTACTGGAAACCCATGGCCTGGGAACTTGACGTTGGTTTGATTCTGGAACCCTGTGTCCTGGGAACATGATTGAGGTTTGATTCTGGAAACCATTGGTCTGGGAACATGACTGATGTTAGATTGTGGAATCCTGTGGCCTGGGAACATGACTGAGGTTTGATGGAGGAACCCTGTGGCCTGGGAACATGACTGAGGTTTGATGGTGGTACCCTGTGGACTGGCAACATGACTGAGGCTTGATTCTGGGACCCTGTGGCCTGGGAAATTGACTCTGATTTGATCGCAGAAACCTGTGGACTGGCAACATGACTGAGGATTGATGGTGGAACCCTGGGCACTGGGAACATGACGAGATGCCTGACACTGTAACCCCGTGTCCTGAAAACATGACATTGTTTTGATTCTGGAAAGCTGTTTCCTGGGAACATGACTGAGGTTTGATGGTTGAACCCTGTGGACTGGCAACATGACTGACGTTTGATTGTGGCACCCTCAGGCTTGGGAACATTACTGAGGCTTGATGGTGGAACCCTGTGTCCTGGCACCAGGACTGAGGTTTGATGGTGGAACCCTGTGGCCTGGGAACATGACATCGTTTTGGATTCTGGTACCGTGTTGCCTGGGAACATGAAATCGTTTTGATTCTGGAAACCTGTGGCCTGGGAATATGACTGAGGTTTGATGGTGGTACCCTATGGCCTGGCAACATGACTGAGGTTTGATTCTGGATCCCTGTGGCCTGGGAACACGACTGAGGCGTGATTCTGGAAACCTGTGGCCTGGGAACATGACATCTGTTTAGATTGTGGAATACTGTGCCCTGGGAACCCGACTGAGGCTTGGTTCTGGAACCCTGTGGACTGGGAATATGACTGAGGTTTTATTCTGGAACCCTGTAGACTGGGAACATAACTGAGGATTGATTCTGGAACCCTGTGGCCTGGGAACATGACATCGGTTGGATTCTGGAACCCTGTGGCATGGGAACATGACTGCGGTTTGATTGTGGAACCCACTGGCCTGGGAACATGACCGTGGTTTGATTCTGAAACCCTGTGGCCTGGGAACATGACTGAGGTTTGGTTCTGGAACCCTGTTCCCTGGGAACATGACTGAGGTTTGATTCTGGGCTCCTGTGTCCTGGGAACAAGAATGAGGTTTGAATGTGGAACCCTGTGGCCTGGGAACATGACTGAGGTTTGATTCTGGAACCATGTGTCCTGGGAATATGACTGAGGTTTGCTTCTGGATAACTGTGGCCTGGGAAAATAACTGAGGTTTCATTGTGGAAATATGAGGCCTGGGATCATGAGTGAGGTTTGATGGTGGAACACTCTGGCCTGGCAAAATGACTGAAGCTTGATTCTGGAACCCTGTAGCCTGGGAACTTGACGGAGGTTTGATGGCAGAAACCTGTGGACTGGCAACATGACTGAGGTTTGATTGTGGAACCCTGTGCCCTGGAAACATGACTGTGGCCTGCTACTGGAAACCCATGGCCTGGGAACTTGACATTGGTTTGATTCTGGAACCCTGTGTCCTGGGAACATGACTGAGGTTTGATTCTGGAAATCATTGGCCTGGGAACATGACTGACGTTAGATTGTGGAATCTTGTGGCCTGGGAACATGACTGAGGTTTGATGGAGGAACCCTGTGGCCTGGGAACATGACTGAGGTTTGATGGGGGTACCCTGTGGTGTGGCAACATGACTGAGGCTTTGTTCTGGAACCCTGTGGCCTGGGAAATTGACTCTGATTTGATCGCAGAAACCTGTGGACTGGCAACATGACTGAGGTTTGATGGTGGAACCCTGTGGCCTGGCAAGATGACAGAGGTTTGATTGTGGAACCCTCAGGCTTGAGAACATGACTGAGGCTTGATGGTGGAACCCTGTGGCCTGGCAACAGGACTGAGGTTTGATGGTGGAATCCTGTGGCCTGGCAAGATGACTTTGGTTTGATTGTGGAACACTCTGGCCTGGGAATATGACTGACGTTTAATTCTGGAACCCTGTGGCCTGGGAATATGAGTGAGGCTTGATTCTGGAACCCTGTGGCCTTGGAACATGAATGGGGTTTTACTTTTGAATCCTGTGTCCAGGGAACATGACTGAGGTTTGATTCTGGAACCCTGTGTCCTGGGAACATGACTGAGGTTTGATTCTGGAACCATGTGGCCTGGGAATATGACTGAGGTTTGATTCTGGAAACCATTGGCCTGGGAACATGACTGATGTTAGATTGTGGAATCCTGTGGCCTGGGAACATGACATCGGTTTGGATTCTGAAAACCTGTGGTCTGGGAATATGACTGAGGTTTGATGGTGGTACCCTATGGCCTGGGAGCATGACTTAGCTTTGATTCTGGATCCCTGTGGCCTGGGAACATGACTGAGGCGTGATTCTGGAAACCTGAGGCCTGGGAACATGACATCTGTTTAGATTGTGGAATACTGTGCCCTGGGAACCTGACTGAGGCTTGGTACTTGAACCCTGTGGACTGGCAACATGACTGAGGTTTTATTCTGGAACCCTGTAGCATGGGAACATAACTGAGGATTGATTCTGGAAACCTGTGGCCTGGGAACATGACATCGGTGGAATCTGGAACCCTGTGGCCTGGGAACATGAGAACGGTGTGATTCTGCAACCCTGTGGCCTGAGAACATGTCTGAGGTTTCATGGTGGAAACCTGTGGCCTGGCAACATGACTGAGGTTTGGTTCTGGAACCCTGTTCCCTGGGAACATGACTGAGGTTTGATTCTGGACACCTTTGTCCTGGGAACATGACTGAGGTTTGATTGTGGAACCCTGTGTCCTGGGAACATGATGAGTTTTGATTCTGGAACCATGTGTCCTGGGAATATGACTGAGGTTTGATTCTGAATACCTGTGGCCTGGGAAAATGACTGAGGTTTCATTGTGGAAATATGTGGCCTGGGATCTTGAGTGAGGTTTGATGGTGGAACACTCTGGCCTGGCAAAATGACTGAAGCTTGATTCTGGAACCCTGTGGCCTGGGAACTTGACTGAGGTTTGATGGCAGAAACCTGTGGACTGGCAACATGACTGAGGTTTGATTGTGGAACCCTGTGCCCTGGAAACATGACTGTGGCCTGCTACTGGAAACCCATGGCCTGGGAACTTGACGTTGGTTTGATTCTGGAACCCTGTGTCCTGGGAACATGATTGAGGTTTGATTCTGGAAACCATTGGTCTGGGAACATGACTGATGTTAGATTGTGGAATCCTGTGGCCTGGGAACATGACTGAGGTTTGATGGAGGAACCCTGTGGCCTGGGAACATGACTGAGGTTTGATGGTGGTACCCTGTGGACTGGCAACATGACTGAGGCTTGATTCTGGGACCCTGTGGCCTGGGAAATTGACTCTGATTTGATCGCAGAAACCTGTGGACTGGCAACATGACTGAGGATTGATGGTGGAACCCTGGGCACTGGGAACATGACGAGATGCCTGACACTGTAACCCCGTGTCCTGAGAACATGACATTGTTTTGATTCTGGAAAGCTGTTTCCTGGGAACATGACTGAGGTTTGATGGTTGAACCCTGTGGACTGGCAACATGACTGAGGTTTGATTGTGGCACCCTCAGGCTTGGGAACATTACTGAGGCTTGATGGTGGAACCCTGTGTCCTGGCACCAGGACTGAGGTTTGATGGTGGAACCCTGTGGCCTGGGAACATGACATCGTTTTGGATTCTGGTACCGTGTTGCCTGGGAACATGAAATCGTTTTGATTCTGGAAACCTGTGGCCTGGGAATATGACTGAGGTTTGATGGTGGTAACCTATGGCCTGGCAACATGACTGAGGTTTGATTCTGGAACCCTGTGTCCTGGGAACATGACTGAGGTTTGATTCTGGAACCATGTGGCCTGGGAATATGACTGAGGTTTGATTCTGGAAACCATTGGCCTGGGAACATGACTGATGTTAGATTGTGGAACCCTGTGGCCTGGGAACATGACATCGGTTTGATTCTGGAAACCATTGGCCTGGGAACATGACTGATGTTAGATTGTGGAATCCTGTGGCCTGGGAACATGACATCGGTTTGGATTCTGAAAACCTGTGGTCTGGGAATATGACTGAGGTTTGATTGTCGTACCCTATGGCCTGGGAGCATGACTTAGCTTTGATTCTGGATCCCTGTGGCCTGGGAACATGACTGAGGCGTGATTCTGGAAACCTGAGGCCTGGGAACATGACATCTGTTTAGATTGTGGAATACTGTGCCCTGGGAACCCGACTGAGGCTTGGTTCTGGAACCCTGTGGACTGGGAATATGACTGAGGTTTTATTCTGGAACCCTGTAGACTGGGAACATAACTGAGGATTGATTCTGGAACCCTGTGGCCTGGGAACATGACATCGGTTGGATTTTGGAACCCTGTGGCATGGGAACATGACTGCGGTTTGATTGTGGAACCCACTGGCCTGGGAACATGACCGTGGTTTGATTCTGAAACCCTGTGGCCTGGGAACATGACTGAGGTTTGGTTCTGGAACCCTGTTCCCTGGGAACATGACTGAGGTTTGATTCTGGGCTCCTGTGTCCTGGGAACAAGAATGAGGTTTGAATGTGGAACCCTGTGGCCTGGGAACATGACTGAGGTTTGATTCTGGAACCATGTGTCCTGGGAATATGACTGAGGTTTGCTTCTGGATAACTGTGGCCTGGAAAAATAACTGAGGTTTCATTGTGGAAATATGAGGCCTGGGATCATGAGTGAGGTTTGATGGGGGTACCCTGTGGCGTGGCAACATGAGTGAGGCTTGATTCTAGAACCCTGTGGCCTGGGAAATTGACTCTGATTTAATCGCAGAAACCTGTGGACTGGCAACATGACTGAGGTTTGATGGTGGAACCCTGTGGCCTGGCAAGATGACAGAGGTTTGATGGTGGAATCCTGTGGCCTGGCAAGATGACTTTGGTTTGATTGTGGAACACTCTGGCCTGGGAATATGACTGACGTTTAATTCTCGAAACCTGTGGCCTGGGAATATGAGTGAGGCTTGATTCTGGAACCCTGTGGCCTTGGAACATGAATGGGGTTTTACTTTTGAATCCTGTGTCCAGGGAACATGACTGAGGTTTGATTCTGGAACCCTGTGTCCTGGGAACATGACTGAGGTTTGATTCTGTAACCATGTGGCCTGGGAATATGACTGAGGTTTGATTCTGCAAACCATTGGCCTGGGAACATGACTGATGTTAGATTGTGGAATCCTGTGGCCTGGGAACATGAAATCGTTTTGATTCTGGAAAACTGTGGCCTGTGAATATGACTGAGGTTTGATGGTGGTACCCTATGGCCTGGCAACATGACTGAGGTTTGATTCTGGATCCCTGTGGCCTGGGAACATGACTGAGGCGTGATTCTGGAAACCTGTGGCCTGGGAACATGACATCTGTTTAGATTGTGGAATACTGTGCCCTGGGAACCCGACTGAGGCTTGGTTCTGGAACCCTGTGGACTGGGAATATGACTGAGGTTTTATTCTGGAACCCTGTAGACTGGGAACATAACTGAGGATTGATTCTGGAACCCTGTGGCCTGGGAACATGACATCGGTTGGATTCTGGAACCCTGTGGCATGGGAACATGACTGCGGTTTGATTGTGGAACCCATTGGCCTGGGAACATGACCGTGGTTTGATTCTGAAACCCTGTGGCCTGGGAACATGACTGAGGTTTGGTTCTGGAACCCTGTTCCCTGGGAACATGACTGAGGTTTGATTCTGGGCTCCTGTGTCCTGGGAACAAGAATGAGGTTTGAATGTGGAACCCTGTGGCCTGGGAACATGACTGAGGTTTGATTCTGGAACCATGTGTCCTGGGAATATGACTGAGGTTTGCTTCTGGATAACTGTGGCCTGGGAAAATAACTGAGGTTTCATTGTGGAAATATGAGGCCTGGGATCATGAGTGAGGTTTGATGGTGGAACACTCTGGCCTGGCAAAATGACTGAAGCTTGATTCTGGAACCCTGTAGCCTGGGAACTTGACTGAGGTTTGATGGCAGAAACCTGTGGACTGGCAACATGACTGAGGTTTGATTGTGGAAACCTGTGCCCTGGAAACATGACTGTGGCCTGCTACTGGAAACCCATGGCCTGGGAACTTGACATTGCTTTGATTCTGGAACCCTGTGTCCTGGGAACATGACTGAGGTTTGATTCTGGAAATCATTGGCCTGGGAACATGACTGACGTTAGATTGTGGAATCTTGTGGCCTGGGAACATGACTGAGGTTTGATGGAGGAACCCTGTGGCCTGGGAACATGACTGAGGTTTGATGGGGGTACCCTGTGGCGTGGCAACATGACTGAGGCTTGATTCTGGAACCCTGTGGCCTGGGAAATTGACTCTGATTTGATCGCAGAAACCTGTGGACTGGCAACATGACTGAGGTTTGATGGTGGAACCCTGTGGCCTGGCAAGATGACAGAGGTTTGATTGTGGAACACTCTGGCCTGGGAATATGACTGACGTTTAATTCTGGAACCCTGTGGCCTGGGAATATGAGTGAGGCTTGATTCTGGAACCCTGTGGCCTTGGAACATGAATGGGGTTTTACTTTTGAATCCTGTGTCCAGGGAACATGACTGAGGTTTGATTCTGGAACCCTGTGTCCTGGGAACATGACTGAGGTTTGATTCTGGAACCATGTGGCCTGGGAATATGACTGAGGTTTGATTCTGGAAACCATTGGCCTGGGAACATGACTGATGTTAGATTGTGGAATCCTGTGGCCTGGGAACATGACATCGGTTTGGATTCTGAAAACCTGTGGTCTGGGAATATGACTGAGGTTTGATGGTGGTACCCTATGGCCTGGGAGCATGACTTAGCTTTGATTCTGGATCCCTGTGGCCTGGGAACATGACTGAGGCGTGATTCTGGAAACCTGAGGCCTGGGAACATGACATCTGTTTAGATTGTGGAATACTGTGCCCTGGGAACCTGACTGAGGCTTGGTACTTGAACCCTGTGGACTGGCAACATGACTGAGGTTTTATTCTGGAACCCTGTAGCATGGGAACATAACTGAGGATTGATTCTGGAAACCTGTGGCCTGGGAACATGACATCGGTGGAATCTGGAACCCTGTGGCCTGGGAACATGAGAACGGTGTGATTCTGCAACCCTGTGGCCTGAGAACATGTCTGAGGTTTCATGGTGGAAACCTGTGGCCTGGCAACATGACTGAGGTTTGGTTCTGGAACCCTGTTCCCTGGGAACATGACTGAGGTTTGATTCTGGACACCTTTGTCCTGGGAACATGACTGAGGTTTGATTGTGGAACCCTGTGTCCTGGGAACATGACTGAGTTTTGATTCTGGAACCATGTGTCCTGGGAATATGACTGAGGTTTGATTCTGGATACCTGTGGCCTGGGAAAATGACTGAGGTTTCATTGTGGAAATATGTGGCCTGGGATCTTGAGTGAGGTTTGATGGTGGAACACTCTGGCCTGGCAAAATGACTGAAGCTTGATTCTGGAACCCTGTGGCCTGGGAACTTGACTGAGGTTTGAAGGCAGAAACCTGTGGACTGGCAACATAACTGAGTTTTGATTGTGGAACCCTGTGCCCTGGAAACATGACTGTGGCCTGGTACTGGAAACCCATGGCCTGGGAACTTGACGTTGGTTTGATTCTGGAACCCTGTGTCCTGGGAACATGATTGAGGTTTGATTCTGGAAACCATTGGTCTGGGAACATGACTGATGTTAGATTGTGGAATCCTGTGGCCTGGGAACATGACTGAGGTTTGATGGAGGAACCCTGTGGCCTGGGAACATGACTGAGGTTTGATGGTGGTACCCTGTGGACTGGCAACATGACTGAGGCTTGATTCTGGGACCCTGTGGCCTGGGAAATTGACTCTGATTTGATCGCAGAAACCTGTGGACTGGCAGCATGACTGAGGATTGATGGTGGAACCCTGGGCACTGGGAACATGACGAGATGCCTGACACTGTAACCCCGTGTCCTGAGAACATGACATTGTTTTGATTCTGGAAAGCTGTTTCCTGGGAACATGACTGAGGTTTGATGGTTGAACCCTGTGGACTGGCAACATGACTGACGTTTGATTGTGGCACCCTCAGGCTTGGGAACATTACTGAGGCTTGATGGTGGAACCCTGTGTCCTGGCACCAGGACTGAGGTTTGATGGTGGAACCCTGTGGCCTGGGAACATGACATCGTTTTGGATTCTGGTACCGTGTTGCCTGGGAACATGAAATCGTTTTGATTCTGGAAACCTGTGGCCTGGGAATATGACTGAGGTTTGATGGTGGTACCCTATGGCCTGGCAACATGACTGAGGTTTGATTCTGGATCCCTGTGGCCTGGGAACATGACTGAGGCGTGATTCTGGAAACCTGTGGCCTGGGAACATGACATCTGTTTAGATTGTGGAATACTGTGCCCTGGGAACCCGACTGAGGCTTGGTTCTGGAACCCTGTGGACTGGGAATATGACTGAGGTTTTATTCTGGAACCCTGTAGACTGGGAACATAACTGAGGATTGATTCTGGAACCCTGTGGCCTGGGAACATGACATCGGTTGGATTCTGGAACCCTGTGGCATGGGAACATGACTGCGGTTTGATTGTGGAACCCACTGGCCTGGGAACATGACCGTGGTTTGATTCTGAAACCCTGTGGCCTGGGAACATGACTGAGGTTTGGTTCTGGAACCCTGTTCCCTGGGAACATGACTGAGGTTTGATTCTGGGCTCCTGTGTCCTGGGAACAAGAATGAGGTTTGAATGTGGAACCCTGTGGCCTGGGAACATGACTGAGGTTTGATTCTGGAACCATGTGTCCTGGGAATATGACTGAGGTTTGCTTCTGGATAACTGTGGCCTGGGAAAATAACTGAGGTTTCATTGTGGAAATATGAGGCCTGGGATCATGAGTGAGGTTTGATGGTGGAACACTCTGGCCTGGCAAAATGACTGAAGCTTGATTCTGGAACCCTGTAGCCTGGGAACTTGACTGAGGTTTGATGGCAGAAACCTGTGGACTGGCAACATGACTGAGGTTTGATTGTGGAACCCTGTGCCCTGGAAACATGACTGTGGCCTGCTACTGGAAACCCATGGCCTGGGAACTTGACATTGCTTTGATTCTGGAACCCTGTGTCCTGGGAACATGACTGAGGTTTGATTCTGGAAATCATTGGCCTGGGAACATGACTGACGTTAGATTGTGGAATCTTGTGGCCTGGGAACATGACTGAGGTTTGATGGAGGAACCCTGTGGCCTGGGAACATGACTGAGGTTTGATGGGGGTACCCTGTGGCGTGGCAACATGACTGAGGCTTGATTCTGGAACCCTGTGGCCTGGGAAATTGACTCTGATTTGATCGCAGAAACCTGTGGACTGGCAACATGACTGAGGTTTGATGTTGGAACCCTGTGGCCTGGCAAGATGACAGAGGTTTGATTGTGGAACCCTCAGGCTTGAGAACATGACTGAGGCTTGATGGTGGAACCCTGTGGCCTGGCAACAGGACTGAGGTTTGATGGTGGAATCCTGTGGCCTGGCAAGATGACTTTGGTTTGATTGTGGAACACTCTGGCCTGGGAACATGACTGACGTTTAATTCTGGAAACCTGTGGCCTGGGAATATGAGTGAGGCTTGATTCTGGAACCCTGTGGCCTTGGAACATGAATGGGGTTTTACTTTTGAATCCTGTGTCCAGGGAACATGACTGAGGTTTGATTCTGGAACCCTGTGTCCTGGGAACATGACTGAGGTTTGATTCTGGAACCATGTGGCCTGGGAATATGACTGAGGTTTGATTCTGGAAACCATTGGCCTGGGAACATGACTGATGTTAGATTGTGGAATCCTGTGGCCTGGGAACATGACATCGGTTTGGATTCTGAAAACCTGTGGTCTGGGAATATGACTGAGGTTTGATGGTGGTACCCTATGGCCTGGGAGCATGACTTAGCTTTGATTCTGGATCCCTGTGGCCTGGGAACATGACTGAGGCGTGATTCTGGAAACCTGAGGCCTGGGAACATGACATCTGTTTAGATTGTGGAATACTGTGCCCTGGGAACCTGACTGAGGCTTGGTAATTGAACCCTGTGGACTGGCAACATGACTGAGGTTTTATTCTGGAACCCTGTAGCATGGGAACATAACTGAGGATTGATTCTGGAAACCTGTGGCCTGGGAACATGACATCGGTGGAATCTGGAACCCTGTGGCCTGGGAACATGAGAACGGTGTGATTCTGGAACCCTGTGGCCTGAGAACATGTCTGAGGTTTGATGGTGGAAACCTGTGGCCTGGCAACATGACTGAGGTTTGGTTCTGGAACCCTGTTCCCTGGGAACATGACTGAGGTTTGATTCTGGACACCTTTGTCCTGGGAACATGACTGAGGTTTGATTGTGGAACCCTGTGTCCTGGGAACATGACTGAGTTTTGATTCTGGAACCATGTGTCCTGGGAATATGACTGAGGTTTGATTCTGGATACCTGTGGCCTGGGAAAATGACTGAGGTTTCATTGTGGAAATATGTGGCCTGGGATCTTGAGTGAGGTTTGATGGTGGAACACTCTGGCCTGGCAAAATGACTGAAGCTTGATTCTGGAACCCTGTGGCCTGGGAACTTGACTGAGGTTTGATGGCAGAAACCTGTGGACTGGCAACATGACTGAGGTTTGATTGTGGAACCCTGTGCCCTGGAAACATGACTGTGGCCTGGTACTGGAAACCCATGGCCTGGGAACTTGACGTTGGTTTGATTCTGGAACCCTGTGTCCTGGGAACATGATTGAGGTTTGATTCTGGAAACCATTGGTCTGGGAACATGACTGATGTTAGATTGTGGAATCCTGTGGCCTGGGAACATGACTGAGGTTTGATGGAGGAACCCTGTGGCCTGGGAACATGACTGAGGTTTGATGGTGGTACCCTGTGGACTGGCAACATGACTGAGGCTTGATTCTGGGACCCTGTGGCCTGGGAAATTGACTCTGATTTGATCGCAGAAACCTGTGGACTGGCAGCATGACTGAGGATTGATGGTGGAACCCTGGGCACTGGGAACATGACGAGATGCCTGACACTGTAACCCCGTGTCCTGAGAACATGACATTGTTTTGATTCTGGAAAGCTGTTTCCTGGGAACATGACTGAGGTTTGATGGTTGAACCCTGTGGACTGGCAACATGACTGACGTTTGATTGTGGCACCCTCAGGCTTGGGAACATTACTGAGGCTTGATGGTGGAACCCTGTGTCCTGGCACCAGGACTGAGGTTTGATGGTGGAACCCTGTGGCCTGGGAACATGACATCGTTTTGGATTCTGGTACCGTGTTGCCTGGGAACATGAAATCGTTTTGATTCTGGAAACCTGTGGCCTGGGAATATGACTGAGGTTTGATGGTGGTACCCTATGGCCTGGCAACATGACTGAGGTTTGATTCTGGATCCCTGTGGCCTGGGAACATGACTGAGGCGTGATTCTGGAAACCTGTGGCCTGGGAACATGACATCTGTTTAGATTGTGGAATACTGTGCCCTGGGAACCCGACTGAGGCTTGGTTCTGGAACCCTGTGGACTGGGAATATGACTGAGGTTTTATTCTGGAACCCTGTAGACTGGGAACATAACTGAGGATTGATTCTGGAACCCTGTGGCCTGGGAACATGACATCGGTTGGATTCTGGAACCCTGTGGCATGGGAACATGACTGCGGTTTGATTGTGGAACCCACTGGCCTGGGAACATGACCGTGGTTTGATTCTGAAACCCTGTGGCCTGGGAACATGACTGAGGTTTGGTTCTGGAACCCTGTTCCCTGGGAACATGACTGAGGTTTGATTCTGGGCTCCTGTGTCCTGGGAACAAGAATGAGGTTTGAATGTGGAACCCTGTGGCCTGGGAACATGACTGAGGTTTGATTCTGGAACCATGTGTCCTGGGAATATGACTGAGGTTTGCTTCTGGATAACTGTGGCCTGGGAAAATAACTGAGGTTTCATTGTGGAAATATGAGGCCTGGGATCATGAGTGAGGTTTGATGGTGGAACACTCTGGCCTGGCAAAATGACTGAAGCTTGATTCTGGAACCCTGTAGCCTGGGAACTTGACTGAGGTTTGATGGCAGAAACCTGTGGACTGGCAACATGACTGAGGTTTGATTGTGGAACCCTGTGCCCTGGAAACATGACTGTGGCCTGCTACTGGAAACCCATGGCCTGGGAACTTGACATTGCTTTGATTCTGGAACCCTGTGTCCTGGGAACATGACTGAGGTTTGATTCTGGAAATCATTGGCCTGGGAACATGACTGACGTTAGATTGTGGAATCTTGTGGCCTGGGAACATGACTGAGGTTTGATGGAGGAACCCTGTGGCCTGGGAACATGACTGAGGTTTGATGGGGGTACCCTGTGGCGTGGCAACATGACTGAGGCTTGATTCTGGAACCCTGTGGCCTGGGAAATTGACTCTGATTTGATCGCAGAAACCTGTGGACTGGCAACATGACTGAGGTTTGATGGTGGAACCCTGTGCACTGGGAACTTGACTGAGGCCTGATACTGCAACCCCGTGGCCTGGGAACATGACATTGGTTTAATTAAGGAACCCTGTTTCCTGGGAATATGACTGAGCTTTGATGGTTGAACCCTGTGGCCTGGCAAGATGACAGAGGTTTGATTGTGGAACCCTCAGGCTTGAGAACATGACTGAGGCTTGATGGTGGAACCCTGTGGCCTGGCAACAGGACTGAGGTTTGATGGTGGAATCCTGTGGCCTGGCAAGATGACTTTGGTTTGATTGTGGAACACTCTGGCCTGGGAATATGACTGACGTTTAATTCTGGAACCCTGTGGCCTGGGAATATGAGTGAGGCTTGATTCTGGAACCCTGTGGCCTTGGAACATGAATGGGGTTTTACTTTTGAATCCTGTGTCCAGGGAACATGACTGAGGTTTGATTCTGGAACCCTGTGTCCTGGGAACATGACTGAGGTTTGATTCTGGAACCATGTGGCCTGGGAATATGACTGAGGTTAGATTGTGGAATCCTGTGGCCTGGGAACATGACATCGGTTTGGATTCTGAAAACCTGTGGTCTGGGAATATGACTGAGGTTTGATGGTGGTACCCTATGGCCTGGGAGCATGACTTAGCTTTGATTCTGGATCCCTGTGGCCTGGGAAAATGACTGAGGCGTGATTCTGGAAACCTGAGGCCTGGGAACATGACATCTGTTTAGATTGTGGAATACTGTGCCCTGGGAACCTGACTGAGGCTTGGTACTTGAACCCTGTGGACTGGCAACATGACTGAGGTTTTATTCTGGAACCCTGTAGCATGGGAACATAACTGAGGATTGATTCTGGAAACCTGTGGCCTGGGAACATGACATCGGTGGAATCTGGAACCCTGTGGCCTGGGAACATGAGAACGGTGTGATTCGGGAACCCTGTGGCCTGAGAACATGTCTGAGGTTTGATGGTGGAAACCTGTGGCCTGGCAACATGACTGAGGTTTGGTTCTGGAACCCTGTTCCCTGGGAACATGACTGAGGTTTGATTCTGGACACCTTTGTCCTGGGAACATGACTGAGGTTTGATTGTGGAATCCTGTGTCCTGGGAACATGACTGAGGTTTGATTCTGGAACCATGTGTCCTGGGAATATGACTGAGGTTTGATTCTGGATACCTGTGGCCTGGGAAAATGACTGAGGTTTCATTGTGGAAATATGTGGCCTGGGATCTTGAGTGAGGTTTGATGGTGGAACACTCTGGCCTGGCAAAATGACTGAAGCTTGATTCTGGAACCCTGTGGCCTGGGAACTTGACTGAGGTTTGATGGCAGAAACCTGTGGACTGGCAACATGACTGAGGTTTGATTGTGGAACCCTGTGCCCTGGAAACATGACTGTGGCCTGCTACTGGAAACCCATGGCCTGGGAACTTGACGTTGGTTTGATTCTGGAACCCTGTGTCCTGGGAACATGATTGAGGTTTGATTCTGGAAACCATTGGTCTGGGAACATGACTGATGTTAGATTGTGGAATCCTGTGGCCTGGGAACATGACTGAGGTTTGATGGAGGAACCCTGTGGCCTGGGAACATGACTGAGGTTTGATGGTGGTACCCTGTGGACTGGCAACATGACTGAGGCTTGATTCTGGGACCCTGTGGCCTGGGAAATTGACTCTGATTTGATCGCAGAAACCTGTGGACTGGCAGCATGACTGAGGATTGATGGTGGAACCCTGGGCACTGGGAACATGACGAGATGCCTGACACTGTAACCCCGTGTCCTGAGAACATGACATTGTTTTGATTCTGGAAAGCTGTTTCCTGGGAACATGACTGAGGTTTGATGGTTGAACCCTGTGGACTGGCAACATGACTGACGTTTGATTGTGGCACCCTCAGGCTTGGGAACATTACTGAGGCTTGATGGTGGAACCCTGTGTCCTGGCACCAGGACTGAGGTTTGATGGTGGAACCCTGTGGCCTGGGAACATGACATCGTTTTGGATTCTGGTACCGTGTTGCCTGGGAACATGAAATCGTTTTGATTCTGGAAACCTGTGGCCTGGGAATATGACTGAGGTTTGATGGTGGTACCCTATGGCCTGGCAACATGACTGAGGTTTGATTCTGGATCCCTGTGGCCTGGGAACATGACTGAGGCGTGATTCTGGAAACCTGTGGCCTGGGAACATGACATCTGTTTAGATTGTGGAATACTGTGCCCTGGGAACCCGACTGAGGCTTGGTTCTGGAACCCTGTGGACTGGGAATATGACTGAGGTTTTATTCTGGAACCCTGTAGACTGGGAACATAACTGAGGATTGATTCTGGAACCCTGTGGCCTGGGAACATGACATCGGTTGGATTCTGGAACCCTGTGGCATGGGAACATGACTGCGGTTTGATTGTGGAACCCACTGGCCTGGGAACATGACCGTGGTTTGATTCTGAAACCCTGTGGCCTGGGAACATGACTGAGGTTTGGTTCTGGAACCCTGTTCCCTGGGAACATGACTGAGGTTTGATTCTGGGCTCCTGTGTCCTGGGAACAAGAATGAGGCTTGAATGTGGAACCCTGTGGCCTGGGAACATGACTGAGGTTTGATTCTGGAACCATGTGTCCTGGGAATATGACTGAGGTTTGCTTCTGGATAACTGTGGCCTGGGAAAATAACTGAGGTTTCATTGTGGAAATATGAGGCCTGGGATCATGAGTGAGGTTTGATGGTGGAACACTCTGGCCTGGCAAAATGACTGAAGCTTGATTCTGGAACCCTGTAGCCTGGGAACTTGACTGAGGTTTGATGGCAGAAACCTGTGGACTGGCAACATGACTGAGGTTTGATTGTGGAACCCTGTGCCCTGGAAACATGACTGTGGCCTGCTACTGGAAACCCATGGCCTGGGAACTTGACATTGCTTTGATTCTGGAACCCTGTGTCCTGGGAACATGACTGAGGTTTGATTCTGGAAATCATTGGCCTGGGAACATGACTGACGTTAGATTGTGGAATCTTGTGGCCTGGGAACATGACTGAGGTTTGATGGAGGAACCCTGTGGCCTGGGAACATGACTGAGGTTTGATGGGGGTACCCTGTGGCGTGGCAACATGACTGAGGCTTGATTCTGGAACCCTGTGGCCTGGGAAATTGACTCTGATTTGATCGCAGAAACCTGTGGACTGGCAACATGACTGAGGTTTGATGGTGGAACCCTGTGGCCTGGCAAGATGACAGAGGTTTGATTGTGGAACACTCTGGCCTGGGAATATGACTGACGTTTAATTCTGGAACCCTGTGGCCTGGGAATATGAGTGAGGCTTGATTCTGGAACCCTGTGGCCTTGGAACATGAATGGGGTTTTACTTTTGAATCCTGTGTCCAGGGAACATGACTGAGGTTTGATTCTGGAACCCTGTGTCCTGGGAACATGACTGAGGTTTGATTCTGGAACCATGTGGCCTGGGAATATGACTGAGGTTTGATTCTGGAAACCATTGGCCTGGGAACATGACTGATGTTAGATTGTGGAATCCTGTGGCCTGGGAACATGACATCGGTTTGGATTCTGAAAACCTGTGGTCTGGGAATATGACTGAGGTTTGATGGTGGTACCCTATGGCCTGGGAGCATGACTTAGCTTTGATTCTGGATCCCTGTGGCCTGGGAACATGACTGAGGCGTGATTCTGGAAACCTGAGGCCTGGGAACATGACATCTGTTTAGATTGTGGAATACTGTGCCCTGGGAACCTGACTGAGGCTTGGTACTTGAACCCTGTGGACTGGCAACATGACTGAGGTTTTATTCTGGAACCCTGTAGCATGGGAACATAACTGAGGATTGATTCTGGAAACCTGTGGCCTGGGAACATGACATCGGTGGAATCTGGAACCCTGTGGCCTGGGAACATGAGAACGGTGTGATTCTGCAACCCTGTGGCCTGAGAACATGTCTGAGGTTTCATGGTGGAAACCTGTGGCCTGGCAACATGACTGAGGTTTGGTTCTGGAACCCTGTTCCCTGGGAACATGACTGAGGTTTGATTCTGGACACCTTTGTCCTGGGAACATGACTGAGGTTTGATTGTGGAACCCTGTGTCCTGGGAACATGACTGAGTTTTGATTCTGGAACCATGTGTCCTGGGAATATGACTGAGGTTTGATTCTGGATACCTGTGGCCTGGGAAAATGACTGAGGTTTCATTGTGGAAATATGTGGCCTGGGATCTTGAGTGAGGTTTGATGGTGGAACACTCTGGCCTGGCAAAATGACTGAAGCTTGATTCTGGAACCCTGTGGCCTGGGAACTTGACTGAGGTTTGAAGGCAGAAACCTGTGGACTGGCAACATAACTGAGTTTTGATTGTGGAACCCTGTGCCCTGGAAACATGACTGTGGCCTGGTACTGGAAACCCATGGCCTGGGAACTTGACGTTGGTTTGATTCTGGAACCCTGTGTCCTGGGAACATGATTGAGGTTTGATTCTGGAAACCATTGGTCTGGGAACATGACTGATGTTAGATTGTGGAATCCTGTGGCCTGGGAACATGACTGAGGTTTGATGGAGGAACCCTGTGGCCTGGGAACATGACTGAGGTTTGATGGTGGTACCCTGTGGACTGGCAACATGACTGAGGCTTGATTCTGGGACCCTGTGGCCTGGGAAATTGACTCTGATTTGATCGCAGAAACCTGTGGACTGGCAGCATGACTGAGGATTGATGGTGGAACCCTGGGCACTGGGAACATGACGAGATGCCTGACACTGTAACCCCGTGTCCTGAGAACATGACATTGTTTTGATTCTGGAAAGCTGTTTCCTGGGAACATGACTGAGGTTTGATGGTTGAACCCTGTGGACTGGCAACATGACTGACGTTTGATTGTGGCACCCTCAGGCTTGGGAACATTACTGAGGCTTGATGGTGGAACCCTGTGTCCTGGCACCAGGACTGAGGTTTGATGGTGGAACCCTGTGGCCTGGGAACATGACATCGTTTTGGATTCTGGTACCGTGTTGCCTGGGAACATGAAATCGTTTTGATTCTGGAAACCTGTGGCCTGGGAATATGACTGAGGTTTGATGGTGGTACCCTATGGCCTGGCAACATGACTGAGGTTTGATTCTGGATCCCTGTGGCCTGGGAACATGACTGAGGCGTGATTCTGGAAACCTGTGGCCTGGGAACATGACATCTGTTTAGATTGTGGAATACTGTGCCCTGGGAACCCGACTGAGGCTTGGTTCTGGAACCCTGTGGACTGGGAATATGACTGAGGTTTTATTCTGGAACCCTGTAGACTGGGAACATAACTGAGGATTGATTCTGGAACCCTGTGGCCTGGGAACATGACATCGGTTGGATTCTGGAACCCTGTGGCATGGGAACATGACTGCGGTTTGATTGTGGAACCCACTGGCCTGGGAACATGACCGTGGTTTGATTCTGAAACCCTGTGGCCTGGGAACATGACTGAGGTTTGGTTCTGGAACCCTGTTCCCTGGGAACATGACTGAGGTTTGATTCTGGGCTCCTGTGTCCTGGGAACAAGAATGAGGTTTGAATGTGGAACCCTGTGGCCTGGGAACATGACTGAGGTTTGATTCTGGAACCATGTGTCCTGGGAATATGACTGAGGTTTGCTTCTGGATAACTGTGGCCTGGGAAAATAACTGAGGTTTCATTGTGGAAATATGAGGCCTGGGATCATGAGTGAGGTTTGATGGTGGAACACTCTGGCCTGGCAAAATGACTGAAGCTTGATTCTGGAACCCTGTAGCCTGGGAACTTGACTGAGGTTTGATGGCAGAAACCTGTGGACTGGCAACATGACTGAGGTTTGATTGTGGAACCCTGTGCCCTGGAAACATGACTGTGGCCTGCTACTGGAAACCCATGGCCTGGGAACTTGACATTGCTTTGATTCTGGAACCCTGTGTCCTGGGAACATGACTGAGGTTTGATTCTGGAAATCATTGGCCTGGGAACATGACTGACGTTAGATTGTGGAATCTTGTGGCCTGGGAACATGACTGAGGTTTGATGGAGGAACCCTGTGGCCTGGGAACATGACTGAGGTTTGATGGGGGTACCCTGTGGCGTGGCAACATGACTGAGGCTTGATTCTGGAACCCTGTGGCCTGGGAAATTGACTCTGATTTGATCGCAGAAACCTGTGGACTGGCAACATGACTGAGGTTTGATGTTGGAACCCTGTGGCCTGGCAAGATGACAGAGGTTTGATTGTGGAACCCTCAGGCTTGAGAACATGACTGAGGCTTGATGGTGGAACCCTGTGGCCTGGCAACAGGACTGAGGTTTGATGGTGGAATCCTGTGGCCTGGCAAGATGACTTTGGTTTGATTGTGGAACACTCTGGCCTGGGAACATGACTGACGTTTAATTCTGGAAACCTGTGGCCTGGGAATATGAGTGAGGCTTGATTCTGGAACCCTGTGGCCTTGGAACATGAATGGGGTTTTACTTTTGAATCCTGTGTCCAGGGAACATGACTGAGGTTTGATTCTGGAACCCTGTGTCCTGGGAACATGACTGAGGTTTGATTCTGGAACCATGTGGCCTGGGAATATGACTGAGGTTTGATTCTGGAAACCATTGGCCTGGGAACATGACTGATGTTAGATTGTGGAATCCTGTGGCCTGGGAACATGACATCGGTTTGGATTCTGAAAACCTGTGGTCTGGGAATATGACTGAGGTTTGATGGTGGTACCCTATGGCCTGGGAGCATGACTTAGCTTTGATTCTGGATCCCTGTGGCCTGGGAACATGACTGAGGCGTGATTCTGGAAACCTGAGGCCTGGGAACATGACATCTGTTTAGATTGTGGAATACTGTGCCCTGGGAACCTGACTGAGGCTTGGTACTTGAACCCTGTGGACTGGCAACATGACTGAGGTTTTATTCTGGAACCCTGTAGCATGGGAACATAACTGAGGATTGATTCTGGAAACCTGTGGCCTGGGAACATGACATCGGTGGAATCTGGAACCCTGTGGCCTGGGAACATGAGAACGGTGTGATTCTGGAACCCTGTGGCCTGAGAACATGTCTGAGGTTTGATGGTGGAAACCTGTGGCCTGGCAACATGACTGAGGTTTGGTTCTGGAACCCTGTTCCCTGGGAACATGACTGAGGTTTGATTCTGGACACCTTTGTCCTGGGAACATGACTGAGGTTTGATTGTGGAACCCTGTGTCCTGGGAACATGACTGAGTTTTGATTCTGGAACCATGTGTCCTGGGAATATGACTGAGGTTTGATTCTGGATACCTGTGGCCTGGGAAAATGACTGAGGTTTCATTGTGGAAATATGTGGCCTGGGATCTTGAGTGAGGTTTGATGGTGGAACACTCTGGCCTGGCAAAATGACTGAAGCTTGATTCTGGAACCCTGTGGCCTGGGAACTTGACTGAGGTTTGATGGCAGAAACCTGTGGACTGGCAACATGACTGAGGTTTGATTGTGGAACCCTGTGCCCTGGAAACATGACTGTGGCCTGGTACTGGAAACCCATGGCCTGGGAACTTGACGTTGGTTTGATTCTGGAACCCTGTGTCCTGGGAACATGATTGAGGTTTGATTCTGGAAACCATTGGTCTGGGAACATGACTGATGTTAGATTGTGGAATCCTGTGGCCTGGGAACATGACTGAGGTTTGATGGAGGAACCCTGTGGCCTGGGAACATGACTGAGGTTTGATGGTGGTACCCTGTGGACTGGCAACATGACTGAGGCTTGATTCTGGGACCCTGTGGCCTGGGAAATTGACTCTGATTTGATCGCAGAAACCTGTGGACTGGCAGCATGACTGAGGATTGATGGTGGAACCCTGGGCACTGGGAACATGACGAGATGCCTGACACTGTAACCCCGTGTCCTGAGAACATGACATTGTTTTGATTCTGGAAAGCTGTTTCCTGGGAACATGACTGAGGTTTGATGGTTGAACCCTGTGGACTGGCAACATGACTGACGTTTGATTGTGGCACCCTCAGGCTTGGGAACATTACTGAGGCTTGATGGTGGAACCCTGTGTCCTGGCACCAGGACTGAGGTTTGATGGTGGAACCCTGTGGCCTGGGAACATGACATCGTTTTGGATTCTGGTACCGTGTTGCCTGGGAACATGAAATCGTTTTGATTCTGGAAACCTGTGGCCTGGGAATATGACTGAGGTTTGATGGTGGTACCCTATGGCCTGGCAACATGACTGAGGTTTGATTCTGGATCCCTGTGGCCTGGGAACATGACTGAGGCGTGATTCTGGAAACCTGTGGCCTGGGAACATGACATCTGTTTAGATTGTGGAATACTGTGCCCTGGGAACCCGACTGAGGCTTGGTTCTGGAACCCTGTGGACTGGGAATATGACTGAGGTTTTATTCTGGAACCCTGTAGACTGGGAACATAACTGAGGATTGATTCTGGAACCCTGTGGCCTGGGAACATGACATCGGTTGGATTCTGGAACCCTGTGGCATGGGAACATGACTGCGGTTTGATTGTGGAACCCACTGGCCTGGGAACATGACCGTGGTTTGATTCTGAAACCCTGTGGCCTGGGAACATGACTGAGGTTTGGTTCTGGAACCCTGTTCCCTGGGAACATGACTGAGGTTTGATTCTGGGCTCCTGTGTCCTGGGAACAAGAATGAGGTTTGAATGTGGAACCCTGTGGCCTGGGAACATGACTGAGGTTTGATTCTGGAACCATGTGTCCTGGGAATATGACTGAGGTTTGCTTCTGGATAACTGTGGCCTGGGAAAATAACTGAGGTTTCATTGTGGAAATATGAGGCCTGGGATCATGAGTGAGGTTTGATGGTGGAACACTCTGGCCTGGCAAAATGACTGAAGCTTGATTCTGGAACCCTGTAGCCTGGGAACTTGACTGAGGTTTGATGGCAGAAACCTGTGGACTGGCAACATGACTGAGGTTTGATTGTGGAACCCTGTGCCCTGGAAACATGACTGTGGCCTGCTACTGGAAACCCATGGCCTGGGAACTTGACATTGCTTTGATTCTGGAACCCTGTGTCCTGGGAACATGACTGAGGTTTGATTCTGGAAATCATTGGCCTGGGAACATGACTGACGTTAGATTGTGGAATCTTGTGGCCTGGGAACATGACTGAGGTTTGATGGAGGAACCCTGTGGCCTGGGAACATGACTGAGGTTTGATGGGGGTACCCTGTGGCGTGGCAACATGACTGAGGCTTGATTCTGGAACCCTGTGGCCTGGGAAATTGACTCTGATTTGATCGCAGAAACCTGTGGACTGGCAACATGACTGAGGTTTGATGGTGGAACCCTGTGCACTGGGAACTTGACTGAGGCCTGATACTGCAACCCCGTGGCCTGGGAACATGACATTGGTTTAATTAAGGAACCCTGTTTCCTGGGAATATGACTGAGCTTTGATGGTTGAACCCTGTGGCCTGGCAAGATGACAGAGGTTTGATTGTGGAACCCTCAGGCTTGAGAACATGACTGAGGCTTGATGGTGGAACCCTGTGGCCTGGCAACAGGACTGAGGTTTGATGGTGGAATCCTGTGGCCTAGCAAGATGACTTTGGTTTGATTGTGGAACACTCTGGCCTGGGAATATGACTGACGTTTAATTCTGGAACCCTGTGGCCTGGGAATATGAGTGAGGCTTGATTCTGGAACCCTGTGGCCTTGGAACATGAATGGGGTTTTACTTTTGAATCCTGTGTCCAGGGAACATGACTGAGGTTTGATTCTGGAACCCTGTGTCCTGGGAACATGACTGAGGTTTGATTCTGGAACCATGTGGCCTGGGAATATGACTGAGGTTTGATTCTGGAAACCATTGGCCTGGGAACATGACTGATGTTAGATTGTGGAATCCTGTGGCCTGGGAACATGACATCGGTTTGGATTCTGAAAACCTGTGGTCTGGGAATATGACTGAGGTTTGATGGTGGTACCCTATGGCCTGGGAGCATGACTTAGCTTTGATTCTGGATCCCTGTGGCCTGGGAAAATGACTGAGGCGTTATTCTGGAAACCTGAGGCCTGGGAACATGACATCTGTTTAGATTGTGGAATACTGTGCCCTGGGAACCTGACTGAGGCTTGGTACTTGAACCCTGTGGACTGGCAACATGACTGAGGTTTTATTCTGGAACCCTGTAGCATGGGAACATAACTGAGGATTGATTCTGGAAACCTGTGGCCTGGGAACATGACATCGGTGGAATCTGGAACCCTGTGGCCTGGGAACATGAGAACGGTGTGATTCGGGAACCCTGTGGCCTGAGAACATGTCTGAGGTTTGATGGTGGAAACCTGTGGCCTGGCAACATGACTGAGGTTTGGTTCTGGAACCCTGTTCCCTGGGAACATGACTGAGGTTTGATTCTGGACACCTTTGTCCTGGGAACATGACTGAGGTTTGATTGTGGAACCCTGTGTCCTGGGAACATGACTGAGGTTTGATTCTGGAACCATGTGTCCTGGGAATATGACTGAGGTTTGATTCTGGATACCTGTGGCCTGGGAAAATGACTGAGGTTTCATTGTGGAAATATGTGGCCTGGGATCTTGAGTGAGGTTTGATGGTGGAACACTCTGGCCTGGCAAAATGACTGAAGCTTGATTCTGGAACCCTGTGGCCTGGGAACTTGACTGAGGTTTGATGGCAGAAACCTGTGGACTGGCAACATGACTGAGGTTTGATTGTGGAACCCTGTGCCCTGGAAACATGACTGTGGCCTGCTACTGGAAACCCATGGCCTGGGAACTTGACGTTGGTTTGATTCTGGAACCCTGTGTCCTGGGAACATGATTGAGGTTTGATTCTGGAAACCATTGGTCTGGGAACATGACTGATGTTAGATTGTGGAATCCTGTGGCCTGGGAACATGACTGAGGTTTGATGGAGGAACCCTGTGGCCTGGGAACATGACTGAGGTTTGATGGTGGTACCCTGTGGACTGGCAACATGACTGAGGCTTGATTCTGGGACCCTGTGGCCTGGGAAATTGACTCTGATTTGATCGCAGAAACCTGTGGACTGGCAGCATGACTGAGGATTGATGGTGGAACCCTGGGCACTGGGAACATGACGAGATGCCTGACACTGTAACCCCGTGTCCTGAGAACATGACATTGTTTTGATTCTGGAAAGCTGTTTCCTGGGAACATGACTGAGGTTTGATGGTTGAACCCTGTGGACTGGCAACATGACTGACGTTTGATTGTGGCACCCTCAGGCTTGGGAACATTACTGAGGCTTGATGGTGGAACCCTGTGTCCTGGCACCAGGACTGAGGTTTGATGGTGGAACCCTGTGGCCTGGGAACATGACATCGTTTTGGATTCTGGTACCGTGTTGCCTGGGAACATGAAATCGTTTTGATTCTGGAAACCTGTGGCCTGGGAATATGACTGAGGTTTGATGGTGGTACCCTATGGCCTGGCAACATGACTGAGGTTTGATTCTGGATCCCTGTGGCCTGGGAACATGACTGAGGCGTGATTCTGGAAACCTGTGGCCTGGGAACATGACATCTGTTTAGATTGTGGAATACTGTGCCCTGGGAACCCGACTGAGGCTTGGTTCTGGAACCCTGTGGACTGGGAATATGACTGAGGTTTTATTCTGGAACCCTGTAGACTGGGAACATAACTGAGGATTGATTCTGGAACCCTGTGGCCTGGGAACATGACATCGGTTGGATTCTGGAACCCTGTGGCATGGGAACATGACTGCGGTTTGATTGTGGAACCCACTGGCCTGGGAACATGACCGTGGTTTGATTCTGAAACCCTGTGGCCTGGGAACATGACTGAGGTTTGGTTCTGGAACCCTGTTCCCTGGGAACATGACTGAGGTTTGATTCTGGGCTCCTGTGTCCTGGGAACAAGAATGAGGCTTGAATGTGGAACCCTGTGGCCTGGGAACATGACTGAGGTTTGATTCTGGAACCATGTGTCCTGGGAATATGACTGAGGTTTGCTTCTGGATAACTGTGGCCTGGGAAAATAACTGAGGTTTCATTGTGGAAATATGAGGCCTGGGATCATGAGTGAGGTTTGATGGTGGAACACTCTGGCCTGGCAAAATGACTGAAGCTTGATTCTGGAACCCTGTAGCCTGGGAACTTGACTGAGGTTTGATGGCAGAAACCTGTGGACTGGCAACATGACTGAGGTTTGATTGTGGAACCCTGTGCCCTGGAAACATGACTGTGGCCTGCTACTGGAAACCCATGGCCTGGGAACTTGACATTGGTTTGATTCTGGAACCCTGTGTCCTGGGAACATGACTGAGGTTTGATTCTGGAAATCATTGGCCTGGGAACATGACTGACGTTAGATTGTGGAATCTTGTGGCCTGGGAACATGACTGAGGTTTGATGGAGGAACCCTGTGGCCTGGGAACATGACTGAGGTTTGATGGGGGTACCCTGTGGCGTGGCAACATGACTGAGGCTTGATTCTGGAACCCTGTGGCCTGGGAAATTGACTCTGATTTGATCGCAGAAACCTGTGGACTGGCAACATGACTGAGGTTTGATGGTGGAACCCTGTGGCCTGGCAAGATGACAGAGGTTTGATTGTGGAACCCTCAGGCTTGAGAACATGACTGAGGCTTGATGGTGGAACCCTGTGGCCTGGCAACAGGACTGAGGTTTGATGGTGGAATCCTGTGGCCTGGCAAGATGACTTTGGTTTGATTGTGGAACACTCTGGCCTGGGAACATGACTGACGTTTAATTCTGGAAACCTGTGGCCTGGGAATATGAGTGAGGCTTGATTCTGGAACCCTGTGGCCTTGGAACATGAATGGGGTTTTACTTTTGAATCCTGTGTCCAGGGAACATGACTGAGGTTTGATTCTGGAACCCTGTGTCCTGGGAACATGACTGAGGTTTGATTCTGGAACCATGTGGCCTGGGAATATGACTGAGGTTTGATTCTGGAAACCATTGGCCTGGGAACATGACTGATGTTAGATTGTGGAATCCTGTGGCCTGGGAACATGACATCGGTTTGGATTCTGAAAACCTGTGGTCTGGGAATATGACTGAGGTTTGATGGTGGTACCCTATGGCCTGGGAGCATGACTTAGCTTTGATTCTGGATCCCTGTGGCCTGGGAACATGACTGAGGCGTGATTCTGGAAACCTGAGGCCTGGGAACATGACATCTGTTTAGATTGTGGAATACTGTGCCCTGGGAACCTGACTGAGGCTTGGTACTTGAACCCTGTGGACTGGCAACATGACTGAGGTTTTATTCTGGAACCCTGTAGCATGGGAACATAACTGAGGATTGATTCTGGAAACCTGTGGCCTGGGAACATGACATCGGTGGAATCTGGAACCCTGTGGCCTGGGAACATGAGAACGGTGTGATTCGGGAACCCTGTGGCCTGAGAACATGTCTGAGGTTTGATGGTGGAAACCTGTGGCCTGGCAACATGACTGAGGTTTGGTTCTGGAACCCTGTTCCCTGGGAACATGACTGAGGTTTGATTCTGGACACCTTTGTCCTGGGAACATGACTGAGGTTTGATTGTGGAACCCTGTGTCCTGGGAACATGACTGAGTTTTGATTCTGGAACCATGTGTCCTGGGAATATGACTGAGGTTTGATTCTGGATACCTGTGGCCTGGGAAAATGACTGAGGTTTCATTGTGGAAATATGTGGCCTGGGATCTTGAGTGAGGTTTGATGGTGGAACACTCTGGCCTGGCAAAATGACTGAAGCTTGATTCTGGAACCCTGTGGCCTGGGAACTTGACTGAGGTTTGATGGCAGAAACCTGTGGACTGGCAACATGACTGAGGTTTGATTGTGGAACCCTGTGCCCTGGAAACATGACTGTGGCCTGCTACTGGAAACCCATGGCCTGGGAACTTGACGTTGGTTTGATTCTGGAACCCTGTGTCCTGGGAACATGATTGAGGTTTGATTCTGGAAACCATTGGTCTGGGAACATGACTGATGTTAGATTGTGGAATCCTGTGGCCTGGGAACATGACTGAGGTTTGATGGAGGAACCCTGTGGCCTGGGAACATGACTGAGGTTTGATGGTGGTACCCTGTGGACTGGCAACATGACTGAGGCTTGATTCTGGGACCCTGTGGCCTGGGAAATTGACTCTGATTTGATCGCAGAAACCTGTGGACTGGCAGCATGACTGAGGATTGATGGTGGAACCCTGGGCACTGGGAACATGACGAGATGCCTGACACTGTAACCCCGTGTCCTGAGAACATGACATTGTTTTGATTCTGGAAAGCTGTTTCCTGGGAACATGACTGAGGTTTGATGGTTGAACCCTGTGGACTGGCAACATGACTGACGTTTGATTGTGGCACCCTCAGGCTTGGGAACATTACTGAGGCTTGATGGTGGAACCCTGTGTCCTGGCACCAGGACTGAGGTTTGATGGTGGAACCCTGTGGCCTGGGAACATGACATCGTTTTGGATTCTGGTACCGTGTTGCCTGGGAACATGAAATCGTTTTGATTCTGGAAACCTGTGGCCTGGGAATATGACTGAGGTTTGATGGTGGTACCCTATGGCCTGGCAACATGACTGAGGTTTGATTCTGGATCCCTGTGGCCTGGGAACATGACTGAGGCGTGATTCTGGAAACCTGTGGCCTGGGAACATGACATCTGTTTAGATTGTGGAATACTGTGCCCTGGGAACCCGACTGAGGCTTGGTTCTGGAACCCTGTGGACTGGGAATATGACTGAGGTTTTATTCTGGAACCCTGTAGACTGGGAACATAACTGAGGATTGATTCTGGAACCCTGTGGCCTGGGAACATGACATCGGTTGGATTCTGGAACCCTGTGGCATGGGAACATGACTGCGGTTTGATTGTGGAACCCACTGGCCTGGGAACATGACCGTGGTTTGATTCTGAAACCCTGTGGCCTGGGAACATGACTGAGGTTTGGTTCTGGAACCCTGTTCCCTGGGAACATGACTGAGGTTTGATTCTGGGCTCCTGTGTCCTGGGAACAAGAATGAGGCTTGAATGTGGAACCCTGTGGCCTGGGAACATGACTGAGGTTTGATTCTGGAACCATGTGTCCTGGGAATATGACTGAGGTTTGCTTCTGGATAACTGTGGCCTGGGAAAATAACTGAGGTTTCATTGTGGAAATATGAGGCCTGGGATCATGAGTGAGGTTTGATGGTGGAACACTCTGGCCTGGCAAAATGACTGAAGCTTGATTCTGGAACCCTGTAGCCTGGGAACTTGACTGAGGTTTGATGGCAGAAACCTGTGGACTGGCAACATGACTGAGGTTTGATTGTGGAACCCTGTGCCCTGGAAACATGACTGTGGCCTGCTACTGGAAACCCATGGCCTGGGAACTTGACATTGCTTTGATTGTGGAACCCTGTGTCCTGGGAACATGACTGAGGTTTGATTCTGGAAATCATTGGCCTGGGAACATGACTGACGTTAGATTGTGGAATCTTGTGGCCTGGGAACATGACTGAGGTTTGATGGAGGAACCCTGTGGCCTGGGAACATGACTGAGGTTTGATGGGGGTACCCTGTGGCGTGGCAACATGACTGAGGCTTGATTCTGGAACCCTGTGGCCTGGGAAATTGACTCTGATTTGATCGCAGAAACCTGTGGACTGGCAACATGACTGAGGTTTGATGGTGGAACCCTGTGGCCTGGCAAGATGACAGAGGTTTGATTGTGGAACCCTCAGGCTTGAGAACATGACTGAGGCTTGATGGTGGAACCCTGTGGCCTGGCAACAGGACTGAGGTTTGATGGTGGAATCCTGTGGCCTGGCAAGATGACTTTGGTTTGATTGTGGAACACTCTGGCCTGGGAATATGACTGACGTTTAATTCTGGAACCCTGTGTCCTGGGAATATGAGTGAGGCTTGATTCTGGAACCCTGTGGCCTTGGAACATGAATGGGGTTTTACTTTTGAATCCTGTGTCCAGGGAACATGACTGAGGTTTGATTCTGGAACCCTGTGTCCTGGGAACATGACTGAGGTTTGATTCTGGAACCATGTGGCCTGGGAATATGACTGAGGTTTGATTCTGGAAACCATTGGCCTGGGAACATGACTGATGTTAGATTGTGGAATCCTGTGGCCTGGGAACATGACATCGGTTTGGATTCTGAAAACCTGTGGTCTGGGAATATGACTGAGGTTTGATGGTGGTACCCTATGGCCTGGGAGCATGACTTAGCTTTGATTCTGGATCCCTGTGGCCTGGGAACATGACTGAGGCGTGATTCTGGAAACCTGAGGCCTGGGAACATGACATCTGTTTAGATTGTGGAATACTGTGCCCTGGGAACCTGACTGAGGCTTGGTACTTGAACCCTGTGGACTGGCAACATGACTGAGGTTTTATTCTGGAACCCTGTAGCATGGGAACATAACTGAGGATTGATTCTGGAAACCTGTGGCCTGGGAACATGACATCGGTGGAATCTGGAACCCTGTGGCCTGGGAACATGAGAACGGTGTGATTCGGGAACCCTGTGGCCTGAGAACATGTCTGAGGTTTGATGGTGGAAACCTGTGGCCTGGCAACATGACTGAGGTTTGGTTCTGGAACCCTGTTCCCTGGGAACATGACTGAGGTTTGATTCTGGACACCTTTGTCCTGGGAACATGACTGAGGTTTGATTGTGGAACCCTGTGTCCTGGGAACATGACTGAGTTTTGATTCTGGAACCATGTGTCCTGGGAATATGACTGAGGTTTGATTCTGGATACCTGTGGCCTGGGAAAATGACTGAGGTTTCATTGTGGAAACATGTGGCCTGGGATCTTGAGTGAGGTTTGATGGTGGAACACTCTGGCCTGGCAAAATGACTGAAGCTTGATTCTGGAACCCTGTGGCCTGGGAACTTGACTGAGGTTTGAAGGCAGAAACCTGTGGACTGGCAACATGACTGAGGTTTGATTGTGGAACCCTGTGCCCTGGAAACATGACTGTGGCCTGCTACTAGAAACCCATGGCCTGGGAACTTGACGTTGGTTTGATTCTGGAACCCTGTGTCCTGGGAACATGATTGAGGTTTGATTCTGGAAACCATTGGTCTGGGAACATGACTGATGTTAGATTGTGGAATCCTGTGGCCTGGGAACATGACTGAGGTTTGATGGAGGAACCCTGTGGCCTGGGAACATGACTGAGGTTTGATGGAGGAACCCTGTGGCCTGGGAACATGACTGAGGTTTGATGGTGGTACCCTGTGGACTGGCAACATGACTGAGGCTTGATTCTGGGACCCTGTGGCCTGGGAAATTGACTCTGATTTGATCGCAGAAACCTGTGGACTGGCAGCATGACTGAGGATTGATGGTGGAACCCTGGGCACTGGGAACATGACGAGATGCCTGACACTGTAACCCCGTGTCCTGAGAACATGACATTGTTTTGATTCTGGAAAGCTGTTTCCTGGGAACATGACTGAGGTTTGATGGTTGAACCCTGTGGACTGGCAACATGACTGACGTTTGATTGTGGCACCCTCAGGCTTGGGAACATTACTGAGGCTTGATGGTGGAACCCTGTGTCCTGGCACCAGGACTGAGGTTTGATGGTGGAACCCTGTGGCCTGGGAACATGACATCGTTTTGGATTCTGGTACCGTGTTGCCTGGGGACATGAAATCGTTTTGATTCTGGAAAACTGTGGCCTGGGAATATGACTGAGGTTTGATGGTGGTACCCTATGGCCTGGCAACATGACTGAGGTTTGATTCTGGATCCCTGTGGCCTGGGAACATGACTGAGGCGTGATTCTGGAAACCTGTGGCCTGGGAACATGACATCTGTTTAGATTGTGGAATACTGTGCCCTGGGAACCCGACTGAGGCTTGGTTCTGGAACCCTGTGGACTGGGAATATGACTGAGGTTTTATTCTGGAACCCTGTAGACTGGGAACATAACTGAGGATTGATTCTGGAACCCTGTGGCCTGGGAACATGACATCGGTTGGATTCTGGAACCCTGTGGCATGGGAACATGACTGCGGTTTGATTGTGGAACCCACTGGCCTGGGAACATGACCGTGGTTTGATTCTGAAACCCTGTGGACTGGCAACATGACTGAGGTTTGATTGTGGCACCCTCAGGCTTGGGAACATTACTGAGGCTTGATGGTGGAACCCTGTGTCCTGGCACCAGGACTGAGGTTTGATGGTGGAACCCTGTGGCCTGGGAACATGACATCGTTTTGGATTCTGGTACCGTGTTGCCTGGGAACATGAAATCGTTTTGATTCTGGAAACCTGTGGCCTGGGAATATGACTGAGGTTTGATGGTGGTACCCTATGGCCTGGCAACATGACTGAGGTTTGATTCTGGATCCCTGTGGCCTGGGAACATGACTGAGGCGTGATTCTGGAAACCTGTGGCCTGGGAACATGACATCTGTTTAGATTGTGGAATACTGTGCCCTGGGAACCCGACTGAGGCTTGGTTCTGGAACCCTGTGGACTGGGAATATGACTGAGGTTTTATTCTGGAACCCTGTAGACTGGGAACATAACTGAGGATTGATTCTGGAACCCTGTGGCCTGGGAACATGACATCGGTTGGATTCTGGAACCCTGTGGCATGGGAACATGACTGCGGTTTGATTGTGGAACCCACTGGCCTGGGAACATGACCGTGGTTTGATTCTGAAACCCTGTGGCCTGGGAACATGACTGAGGTTTGGTTCTGGAACCCTGTTCCCTGGGAACATGACTGAGGTTTGATTCTGGGCTCCTGTGTCCTGGGAACAAGAATGAGGTTTGAATGTGGAACCCTGTGGCCTGGGAACATGACTGAGGTTTGATTCTGGAACCATGTGTCCTGGGAATATGACTGAGGTTTGCTTCTGGATAACTGTGGCCTGGGAAAATAACTGAGGTTTCATTGTGGAAATATGAGGCCTGGGATCATGAGTGAGGTTTGATGGTGGAACCCTCTGGCCTGGCAAAATGACTGAAGCTTGATTCTGGAACCCTGTAGCCTGGGAACTTGACTGAGGTTTGATGGCAGAAACCTGTGGACTGGCAACATGACTGAGGTTTGATTGTGGAACCCTGTGCCCTGGAAACATGACTGAGGTTTGATTCTGGAAATCATTGGCCTGGGAACATGACTGACGTTAGATTGTGGAATCTTGTGGCCTGGGAACATGACTGAGGTTTGATGGAGGAACCCTGTGGCCTGGGAACATGACTGAGGTTTGATGGGGGTACCCTGTGGCGTGGCAACATGACTGAGGCTTGATTCTGGAACCCTGTGGCCTGGGAAATTGACTCTGATTTGATCGCAGAAACCTGTGGACTGGCAACATGACTGAGGTTTGATGGTGGAACCCTGTGGCCTGGCAAGATGACAGAGGTTTGATTGTGGAACCCTCAGGCTTGAGAACATGACTGAGGCTTGATGGTGGAACCCTGTGGCCTGGCAACAGGACTGAGGTTTGATGGTGGAATCCTGTGGCCTGGCAAGATGACTTTGGTTTGATTGTGGAACACTCTGGCCTGGGAATATGACTGACGTTTAATTCTGGAAACCTGTGGCCTGGGAATATGAGTGAGGCTTGATTCTGGAACCCTGTGGCCTTGGAACATGAATGGGGTTTTACTTTTGAATCCTGTGTCCAGGGAACATGACTGAGGTTTGATTCTGGAACCCTGTGTCCTGGGAACATGACTGAGGTTTGATTCTGGAACCATGTGGCCTGGGAATATGACTGAGGTTTGATTCTGGAAACCATTGGCCTGGGAACATGACTGATGTTAGATTGTGGAATCCTGTGGCCTGGGAACATGACATCGGTTTGGATTCTGAAAACCTGTGGTTTGGGAATATGACTGAGGTTTGATGGTGGTACCCTATGGCCTGGGAGCATGACTTAGCTTTGATTCTGGATCCCTGTGGCCTGGGAACATGACTGAGGCGTGATTCTGGAAACCTGAGGCCTGGGAACATGACATCTGTTTAGATTGTGGAATACTGTGCCCTGGGAACCTGACTGAGGCTTGGTACTTGAACCCTGTGGACTGGCAACATGACTGAGGTTTTATTCTGGAACCCTGTAGCATGGGAACATAACTGAGGATTGATTCTGGAAACCTGTGGCCTGGGAACATGACATCGGTGGAATCTGGAACCCTGTGGCCTGGGAACATGAGAACGGTGTGATTCTGGAACCCTGTGGCCTGAGAACATGTCTGAGGTTTGATGGTGGAAACCTGTGGCCTGGCAACATGACTGAGGTTTGGTTCTGGAACCCTGTTCCCTGGGAACATGACTGAGGTTTGATTCTGGACACCTTTGTCCTGGGAACATGACTGAGGTTTGATTGTGGAACCCTGTGTCCTGGGAACATGACTGAGTTTTGATTCTGGAACCATGTGTCCTGGGAATATGACTGAGGTTTGATTCTGGATACCTGTGGCCTGGGAAAATGACTGAGGTTTCATTGTGGAAATATGTGGCCTGGGATCTTGAGTGAGGTTTGATGGTGGAACACTCTGGCCTGGCAAAATGACTGAAGCTTGATTCTGGAACCCTGTGGCCTGGGAACTTGACTGAGGTTTGATGGCAGAAACCTGTGGACTGGCAACATGACTGAGGTTTGATTGTGGAACCCTGTGCCCTGGAAACATGACTGTGGCCTGGTACTGGAAACCCATGGCCTGGGAACTTGACGTTGGTTTGATTCTGGAACCCTGTGTCCTGGGAACATGATTGAGGTTTGATTCTGGAAACCATTGGTCTGGGAACATGACTGATGTTAGATTGTGGAATCCTGTGGCCTGGGAACATGACTGAGGTTTGATGGAGGAACCCTGTGGCCTGGGAACATGACTGAGGTTTGATGGTGGTACCCTGTGGACTGGCAACATGACTGAGGCTTGATTCTGGGACCCTGTGGCCTGGGAAATTGACTCTGATTTGATCGCAGAAACCTGTGGACTGGCAGCATGACTGAGGATTGATGGTGGAACCCTGGGCACTGGGAACATGACGAGATGCCTGACACTGTAACCCCGTGTCCTGAGAACATGACATTGTTTTGATTCTGGAAAGCTGTTTCCTGGGAACATGACTGAGGTTTGATGGTTGAACCCTGTGGACTGGCAACATGACTGACGTTTGATTGTGGCACCCTCAGGCTTGGGAACATTACTGAGGCTTGATGGTGGAACCCTGTGTCCTGGCACCAGGACTGAGGTTTGATGGTGGAACCCTGTGGCCTGGGAACATGACATCGTTTTGGATTCTGGTACCGTGTTGCCTGGGAACATGAAATCGTTTTGATTCTGGAAACCTGTGGCCTGGGAATATGACTGAGGTTTGATGGTGGTACCCTATGGCCTGGCAACATGACTGAGGTTTGATTCTGGATCCCTGTGGCCTGGGAACATGACTGAGGCGTGATTCTGGAAACCTGTGGCCTGGGAACATGACATCTGTTTAGATTGTGGAATACTGTGCCCTGGGAACCCGACTGAGGCTTGGTTCTGGAACCCTGTGGACTGGGAATATGACTGAGGTTTTATTCTGGAACCCTGTAGACTGGGAACATAACTGAGGATTGATTCTGGAACCCTGTGGCCTGGGAACATGACATCGGTTGGATTCTGGAACCCTGTGGCATGGGAACATGACTGCGGTTTGATTGTGGAACCCACTGGCCTGGGAACATGACCGTGGTTTGATTCTGAAACCCTGTGGCCTGGGAACATGACTGAGGTTTGGTTCTGGAACCCTGTTCCCTGGGAACATGACTGAGGTTTGATTCTGGGCTCCTGTGTCCTGGGAACAAGAATGAGGTTTGAATGTGGAACCCTGTGGCCTGGGAACATGACTGAGGTTTGATTCTGGAACCATGTGTCCTGGGAATATGACTGAGGTTTGCTTCTGGATAACTGTGGCCTGGGAAAATAACTGAGGTTTCATTGTGGAAATATGAGGCCTGGGATCATGAGTGAGGTTTGATGGTGGAACACTCTGGCCTGGCAAAATGACTGAAGCTTGATTCTGGAACCCTGTAGCCTGGGAACTTGACTGAGGTTTGATGGCAGAAACCTGTGGACTTGCAACATGACTGAGGTTTGATTCTGGAACCCTGTGTCCTGGGAACATGACTGAGGTTTGATTCTGGAACCATGTGGCCTGGGAATATGACTGAGGTTTGATTCTGGAAACCATTGGCCTGGGAACATGACTGATGTTAGATTGTGGAATCCTGTGGCCTGGGAACATGACATCGGTTTGGATTCTGAAAACCTGTGGTCTGGGAATATGACTGAGGTTTGATGGTGGTACCCTATGGCCTGGGAGCATGACTTAGCTTTGATTCTGGATCCCTGTGGCCTGGGAACATGACTGAGGCGTGATTCTGGAAACCTGAGGCCTGGGAACATGACATCTGTTTAGATTGTGGAATACTGTGCCCTGGGAACCTGACTGAGGCTTGGTACTTGAACCCTGTGGACTGGCAACATGACTGAGGTTTTATTCTGGAACCCTGTAGCATGGGAACATAACTGAGGATTGATTCTGGAAACCTGTGGCCTGGGAACATGACATCGGTGGAATCTGGAACCCTGTGGCCTGGGAACATGAGAACGGTGTGATTCTGGAACCCTGTGGCCTGAGAACATGTCTGAGGTTTGATGGTGGAAACCTGTGGCCTGGCAACATGACTGAGGTTTGGTTCTGGAACCCTGTTCCCTGGGAACATGACTGAGGTTTGATTCTGGAC